>NC_091283.1:31044761-31404761 GCF_032444005.1 Ranitomeya imitator
GGTTTCTCTTATGGAAATATGACAACATGGAGTCCTGGTGGCAAAGAGGCGCATAAAATCCCGCACACAGCCACATCATCTCCATATTAAAAGAATTTGGAGGAGATTTGACACCTTAACCCCTCGGTGATGCAGTCCGTTTTCTTTTTCCGCTTTCGTCGTTTCATTCTCGTCTTGCAAGAATGACAACTTTTTTTTTTAACTAAAAATTTTAGACATTTTTTTTGTTTATTATATGAATATAAAAGGTTCCAGGTTTTGTTTTTTGGTTTTTAAAAAAAAAACAAAAAAAAAAAAAAAACACACAAACCTCCATCCAACTAGATTATTCATTTTCTGAAACACGAAACCGTTTAATTTTAAAATAGTTAATTTTGTAAAAAAATTAAAAAAAATATATTTTTATTATTATTTATATTTTTATTATTATTTATATTATATATATATACATATACACATACATACATACACATGCTTCAATATCAAAACTTGATTTTTTCGCGGATGGAGCTGTGCAATGACTTTTCTTAAGCGCCGGGCTGACGTCAATTCCGATTTTTGCTCCCTTACCGCATTTACCGTACGCAGTTACGTTCGTTTCGCGATTTTCATAGATTGGATTTTACAGACAACGATCTCAAATAGATTTTATTTATTTTCTCGTCCCGTCGTGCGATCGTTTGATCATTTGCTCCATATACAGCGCGATACCTCAGTATAGCAGAATGTAGAAGAAGTGATGATCGGTGAGGTTTGGGCTTCGGTAGAGTGCAAAGACAGCGCCGACGGGGTCCTGTGCCACGGAAATGGAGGCGATGGGCGCCAGCACCTACCCGACAGGGCGACTGGTACGTTAGGTCAGATAGGGGTTAATCATGGCGCTGGATGCCATAAGTCGGTTCGCATACTGTGATGCTCGTTGCCAAAAAGGGACCCGACCTCATTAATGTCCATGGCTCCGGATGTTCATACACCGGTGTGACACCAGATCACTTTGTCTGGATTTCCCCTATAAATAACAAAATATCCCCATAAAAGTCACCCGATCGCTCTCAGGTCAGTGAGCATTCGGGAACTTCTACCTAGCGACCTCCTCACCCGCCATGCAGCCCGGCAGCCGCACTCGCCAGCACTGGGGACAGGCCATGCCGAAATAACAGACTGGCTCCACCTACTGGTAGTCGCTGGTATAACACGACAATGTGAACTTTGTGATTTTTCATAGCTGCGTCTGATGCGATTCATGAAACAGAGAGAAATAATAAGGAATCGGTGACACCAGCAGTGATGCGAGGGAAGCAGCGATAGCGGGAAGTCTCACCTGCTCGGTGGCTTCTTGCTGACTTTCTACTGCTCTAACCAAGAGGGAACGTTTCTCTTCTACCTGTGCAAAGAAATAAGAATGCAGATGGAGTAATGGAGACTTGCACTTCCGCCTGCCTGCTGGCGTTTCCGGCGCCTCTTCTGATACATCGTCACGGTGCAATGATGTTGGGATTAATAGTTCCAGCACAACATGTGCCAGACATGCCGGCAGGTAGGAGGTTGCCACGGACCGGTAACGTGGCCACTGGACCAGGGTCCTGCAAATCTTTTTTTCTCGACGCTAGCGCCGAGATGCTTTTGCCATCTAGTCCCATCCAGTGGTTGTGTCGCAACCCATACCAGTTTTTGGGGGTCATCTGCAGCTTGAACAAATTCCAGTGCCTCGGGGGAGGAGCAACGAACCACATCCGACCGCCCCCGATGAAAGGCGCGGAGAGAAACCGCCTCGGTTGTTGCGCACAGCGAGCCGTGTAACCTGTGTAAAAAAGGAAAACATCAGCAAGAAGGCAAAGGACGCAACATACAGTCTCCCCAACCCCGTACCTGTAGTATGCCAGCTGCAGGCAGATCTGGAGGAACGTGCCCGGGCTCATGTTGTACCGCTGAGGAAACTTCTTGCCGAAGTCGGGGAAGGAGAAGCAGCAGATGTCCAGATCATTTACCAATCTGAGAGGTGAGGAAGCGACAGGCAATCAGAAACGGTTACGCAGGACCGTAGTCCACGGCCATCAGACAGAAGCCCTGCGAGCCGTCTCCTACCCGCTAACATCCCGGCACCTTCTCTGCCTGTAGCCTCTGGTGTGACTTCATTATTGCAGAGTGATGCACCCATGGCATCGCACCAGGTCTACTAGTCAGAAGAGGCCACGGGGATACCGGCAGGTACAGGGCGACTCACCGGGCTCCAATCTGATGGCCACAGACTACAGATATGGCCGCTGGGCCAGAGTGCTGAGAATCCATTTATTTATTCCTAAAGGTAGAAAGAAAAAACATCTGCAGGCCCCAGTAAAGCATATGAGCATCACTCAGGACCCCACCTAATAAATTACGAGACTGCACCCCAATTTGTGAACCTTGGAGCCCACCAGACTCACATGTCCAGGTTCTGCTTGGCTTGTTCCACGTGCTGCTTGATCTCCGGGGGGAAGTTGAAGTACAGCTTTCTCGGAGAAGGAACCCGGATGAGAGGAGTGCGGGGCGGCAGCAGCCTGGGACCCTCGGAGCTGGGAGGAAGGGCCATTAGTGGACGAGCATCATCGCACTGTACTATATAGCAATTCATAATGTAATTATACAGTCGGACATCCCGGATTTAACCCCTGCAGAGCCCCATCTGAATGAAGCAGAGGTCGAGCGTGCGCACCTCCACTCCATTCACTGCTCAGCTTTTCCCGGCAGGTCCATGAACGGGGCGGCCATGCACATACTGCTCCTCCACTCCATTCACTGCTCACCTTTTCCCGGCAGGTCCATGGACCATGAATGGGGCGGCCGTGCACATACTGCTCCGCCACTCCATTCACTGCTCAGTTTTTCCCGGCAGGTCCATGGACCATGAATGGGGCGGCCGTGCACATACTGCTCCGCCACTCCATTCACTGCTCAGCTTTTCCTGACAGGTCCATGGACCATGAACGGGGCGGCCGTGCACATACTGCTCCTCCACTCCATTCACTGCTCAGCTTTTCCTGACAGGTCCATGGACCATGAACAGGACGGCCGTGCACATACTGCTCCTCCACTCCATTCACTGCTCAGCTTTTTCCGGCAGGTCCATGGACCATGAACGGGGCGGCCGTGCACATACTGCTCCGCCACTCCATTCACTGCTCAGCTTTTCCTGACAGGTCCATGGACCATGAACGGGGCAGCCGTGCACATACTGCTCCTCCACTCCATTCACTGCTCAGCTTTTTCCGGCAGGTCCATGGACCATGAATGGGGCGGCCGTGCACATACTGCTCCTCCACTCCATTCACTGCTCAGTTTTTCCCGGCAGGTCCATGGACCATGAATGGGGCGGCCGTGCACATACTGCTCCTCCACTCCATTCACTGCTCAGTTTTTCCCGGCAGGTCCATGGACCATGAATGGGGCGGCCGTGCACATACTGCTCCTCCACTCCATTCACTGCTCAGTTTTTCCCGGCAGGTCCATGGACCATGAACGGGGCGGCCGTGCACATACTGCTCCTCCACTCCATTCACTGCTCAGTTTTTCCCGGCAGGTCCATGGACCATGAATGGGGCGGCCGTGCACATACTGCTCCTCCACTCCATTCTCATTATCAGTGGGGGCCGCACGGTCAGACCCAAAGCAATCACAGAGTTATCATCTATTTTATTGATACGGGATGAATTATCTTGGGAAAAAGTCTTTATGGCATAAAAGACACTTTTTTACTGAGGATCAGTAACGATAATTATTGGGCGATTTTTTTTTTTTAGTTTTTTCAAAGAAAACAGATGGAGGCATAATTGTGCTTCCTATCTCTTAAGGGAAAGCAGCGCCGTGCCGACACCTCGCCTGTCACTTACCAGTAGTCGAACACATTGTGCAGCATGGTCAGCACCGCGGAGGCATCGGCTGTCGCCTGATCATATATGAGTCCGCAGGTCCCGTCTTCTCCGACCACAAACTGCAGGGGTTAGACTCAGTGTTACTCAGCGCAGTATTAGCCAGCAAGGAGTTAATTACTGGGGACATATTGTGTAATAATAGCAATGACCAGTAACTATCGTTCTGGAAAACATGGCAGCCATGACCGCCTCCATGGAGCATATAACCCATCATATCATCCTGAATGGGTGAAGCAATGTCTGCTGCTCCTTCTCCAACTTGTGGGATCTATTTAAATGTTCACAATCCTCCTCAGACACTAAAAAAAAAAAAATCCAGATATGAAGAAGGGAGAGGAGGGGGATGGAGATGCAGTGTGAGAAAAGCTGCACGGCGAGCTAGGGGAGGAGGAGCAGCAGAGAAGACGTCCGATTGGCTGATACAGTCCTGTCATCATACCTAGAAGGACCGCCCCCGCTGAGCAGGCATGGAAGCAGAAAAGACACAAAACCTACTATGAGGGAACATGTATTTTTTCTTTTGTAGTGTTCCTTTAAGAAAAGTGTGAGAATATACCTGTAAGGTCTTGTCAAACCAGCGATTGCCGCTGTTGGCATGGCTCCCTCCTCCGTGTAGCATCTGGGCAGCGGTGCGGCTGCTGTACGGGTCCTCCGAGTACTTCAGCGCTGTAGCATCCAGACACACGGTAAAAAGACTGCGCTGGATACTGCGCACAGACTCCCGGTTCAGCCGGTCTGGAGGGGTCAGGACAGACACGGCGCCGTCATGGTTTCCCCTTCTCTACAAACACTGACCAGCCAGCAGTTCTGGTAGACTCACCTCGGATGAGGGTGCTGTACGCTCGCCCCCAGCTGTTCCTGTGGTCGGTGGTGAGCACCCCGACGGGCTCCTTGTCTGTCTTTTTAGAGTGCGCCCGTACGAAGAGCAACTGCTGGTGAATCTGATCTTCCGTCAGGGGCGAGCCGTCACTGTTGTACACGTCCAGCTCAAAAAACTAAGAGACACGAAGAGATGATGAGCGTCATCGCACGTTACCTATGGACCTATGGCCCATTAAGGAGTAGGAGGTCCCCCATATTCGAGGCTGAGATGAGGATACTTGGATTCACATTTCCACATGCTTTGTTTTATAGGTGAGAGTTATGGATTTTAGAAAAATATAAACCCAAAAAAAAAATTTGAATTGTCACCGAAAACAGTCATTATGATTGATGATCGGAAGCCGCTCATGTTCCTATGTTTCCAAAACAACAACTCGGAGTTGCAAAATATCATGTTTCAAGCTGTGGTCGGCTTGTAAATTTGGAACATGATAGAAGAACTGAAAATGGAAAAAATGAGAACCTACAAAACAAATAAAAAAAAAAGCTGTAAACCTCAAGACCAAGAAGACGTCTACAGCACCGACACCTAAAGAAGGAACTGCTCTGCGCCCACGGGGAGGCTTGGTCCGATAGAGAGGAGGTAAGTGGAATTAATATACACGGGGCAAGATGGCCACCATTGCCCAAGTCAGGTCAACATAGGGGTCTCACCTGGTAGTTCTTGCAGACGGTGACACAGTGAGACTTGCTACGAGGATGGAGAAGGACTCGATCTCGCTTGGTTCCAGGCTCCCTGCAGGATCCAAAGAACTTGTAATACTGATCCGGGCACAGCCTCTGACCTCGCCATAGCTCCTCCAGACCACCAGGGCTGTGTAGGGAAAAACAAGACGAGAAATCACGTCCATCGTGGAGTAATACAACCCAGACACCATATTTAGGCCATGCCAGTAGATACACGACTCATGGATTAGGCCTTAGCTTGTCCAAACAATGTCATTTTCTTTGCCAATACTGTAAAATGCGGCTTTTTTTTTTTTTCCAGTGGCTAAAACACATGGTAGAAAAAAAAAACAAAAACAGCGTGTGAGCAAGCAATTAGGGTATGTGCACACGTTGCGGATTCTCTGCGGATCCGCAGCGTTTTTTGAGGTACAGAAACGCTGCAGATCTGTAATTGATTACAGTACAATGTAAATCAATGAAAAAAAAAAAAAAATGTTGTGCACACTTTGCGGAAAATCCGCTGCGGATACGCTGCGATTTAAAAGAAGTAGCATGTCACTTCTTTTTTGTGAATCTGCAGCGTTTTTGTACCCATTCCATTATAGAAAACTGCAGGGGTAAAAACCGCAGCAAAAACGCACAAAAAACGCTGCGGAACCACAGGTGCGTTTTCTGACAGGAGAGGCAGAATCCGCACCAGAAATTCCTAAGCCTAATCCGCAACGTGTGCACATAGCCTCAGTGAGTTTTTGGTTTCATGATGCATCCTCTGCAGCCATCAGATAAGGTTTCCATCAGGTTTCCCCCCCGCCAGACATTTTTCAAAACTTGGACTGAAAAAAAAATGTAAAAAAAAAATAAAAAATAACGAACAAGTGAGCAGCAGGGGGTTATACAGTACAAATGAGTAGGAAGATTTTTTTTTTTTTTTTTTAAACATACACCATACCAGCTTCAAAAGACTCCTCAAAAAAAACAAACAAAAAAAAACAACACACACACACACGACTGTGTGCACATACTCCAAGGTCTTCTGCGGTGGTCGGGCTGAGGGTCCTGACATATGAATGCGCAATGCAGGGGGTATACGGAATGTCGGTACGACACGGTGGAAGACTGAACTTACCTCTCAATTTTGGCTTTAAAATCCAGGACTCCGCAGATTAGTTTGGATGCAAATCTGAAAAATCAGTAAAAACCATTAATGGTCTCCATAATAACATCTATATGAATCTCTTTTACAAGTAAATCTAAAAGAGGGGAGACAAGGGGTACAGTTGGTTAATATGCTTCAGGGTCTGTCTGAGCACCAACCTTACGACTTTTGAGGACTCAAGACTTTGGTCAGGTATTACCTAGTGATGAGCAAGCGTGCTGGGATAAGGCGTTATCTGGGCATGCTCAGGTGCTAACCGAGTGATGTCGGCATGATCGAAATATATGTTGGAGTCACCTTGGCTGCATGTCTGTTAGGCAATTCCTGCATGTGTTGCAGCTATCTAACATCCGCGAGACATGAAGCCGCGGCAACTCGAACGTTGTCTTCAGCGTGCTCGAAAACTCTGTTAGCACCTGAGCATGCTCCGATAACACCTTATTCGAGCACGTTCGCTCATCACTAGTGTTTTCTTAAATCGTTCCACTGCTAAGGAGCAGAACTGGACCAGGTGCATTGTATTGGACCTGATGGGCTAGAGGTGTCGATCTGTATGGGATCCATATCTATTGACTTTTGGACCTCTCCCCGAATCACTTTTCTTACCATAGTATCATAGTAACATAGTAACATAGTTAGTAAGGCCGAAAAAAGACATTTGTCCATCCAGTTCAGCCTATATTCCATCATAATAAATCCCCAGATCTACATCCTTCTACAGAACCTAATAATTGTATGATACAATATTGTTCTGCTCCAGGAAGACATCCAGGCCTCTCTTGAACCCCTCGACTGAGTTCGCCATCACCACCTCCTCAGGCAAGCAATTCCAGATTCTCATTGTCCTAACAGTAAAGAATCCTCTTCTATGTTGGTGGAAAAACCTTCTCTCCTCCATCTAGGACTATATACCGCATAATGATATCATAATGACGTCACCGTGTGGTCCTAGACAAGACTAAGTCATTAGATGCGTATTTAGCAACTGGATAAAAAAAATAACCTTTATTAGGTATATTAAAAGCCAATTATTGGCACATTTGTTTAAGCCAAAAAAAAAAGAAAAATATATATAGGAACCCTAGTGTGATTTGTGCCCTATTACCTACACAGAATGGGGAAACAAAACAAGACAAATAACAATTAAAGACCGAACAAAACTGCCAGTGTTGAAATTGCTTCCAACCCAAAATGTTTCTATAATCTCAATGGGTATGGGCCAACCAATTGCATGTACATCTCTAAAAGTATGGGTATATAGATACAAATTATACCCATTTAATTAAGTCACACTTTGCAATTATATCTACACGGCCACACTTGTACAAATTTATACCCTTGATAATGTCCTATAAACAACTTATAAATGAAGCAACAAATATGCTATGTGTCCCATACAATTTTCCAAGACACCGCATGCTACTGTTCCACTTATGTACCACTTAGGGTGCGCGTCACGTGCCAAGGGGCAGAGTTTACTCAGCGCGGCACCGAGAAAAATTTATAAGTATCACAGAAGGGGGAGACCCGCGAAAGCAGCGGACGGGACTAGTATTCTCCTCTGATGAATCCTTAAGGAAGAAACGCGTCGGGAGACGCTTTCCACAGCACTAAGCTTCTACATAAGGGCTTGGCACAAGGTGGACTGTGACAGAGGAATGGCTGGGGATGACGAATATGCGGTGAGATCTACCCAAGCGCATTGGTTTATTTGATATATATGGTCTCATGCATTTCAGCTCCCAAACATATTACTCCACCGATGTCAACCCTTGAATATAATGTGCCACGAATGAACCCATAGGGAACACTCATATAATGCAAATGAGTAATCTGTATCCCATAGATATATGGATGGGTATTCTTGTGTTAATGGCATTTTGTATAATGCTGCGATTTTGCACTGACAGAGCTCCAATCTTTATACATGTACGGGATTTTTTTTTCTACTAATTACACAAGTGGAACAGTAGCATGAGGTGTCTTGGAAAATTGTATGGGACACATAGCATATTTGTTGCTTCATTTATAAGTTGTTTATAGGACATTATCAAGGGTATAAATTTGTACAAGTGTGGCCGTGTAGATACAATTGCAAAGTGTGACTTAATTAAATGGGTATAATTTGTATCTATATACCCATACTTTTAGAGATGTACATGTAATTGGTTGGCCCATACCCGTTGAGATTATAGAAACATTTTGGATTGGAAGCAATTTCAACACTGGCAGTGTTGTTCGGTCTTTAATTGTTATTTGTCTTGTTTTGTTTCCCCATTCTGTGTAGGTAATAGGGCACAAATCACACTAGGGTTCCTATATATATTTTTCTTTTTTTTGGCTTAAACAAATGTGCCAATAATTGGCTTTTAATATACCTAATAAAGGTTATTTTTTATCCAGTTGCGAAATACGTATTTGATCCTATTGAATAAGCACACCACACGCTTAGAATATAAGTCATTAGATGACATTCTGATTTCTCAGCCCGAAATCTACAGAATATGATGCACCCATCGGGGTCCACCCTTCGAAAGTGGAGAATTGGTGGATCGGTACCTCAGCTGTCCCCTCCAGTCGTTGTATTCCTGCTGAGGGAGGATGACGGCCGGGCTGGAGTGTACGGGGAGCGGTAGGTGATTCTCCAGGTATATACACTCTTGTCTCCAGTCTGTGAGCTACAAAGGGCAAAGAGGTGAAGAAATGGATGAGTGAAGCGAGATTGGGGTAAAGTCGACCCTTCAAGGAAGGGCCGACATATGAAACTAAGTGGCACCCCGAAAACGCGATTGGCTGATTGACTTCTTTGATGGGAATTGTGAAGTTTTTCTCTTTGATGCTGATCATTAGCGATCGACCATCAAGTCAGGGATGACGAGTGGCTAAGAGATCCCAATCTGTCATCTATAAATTGGCCACAATTCATCTAAAGTCTATGACTTTTATCATTAGGTTATGTCAGATTCTTAATTATTTAGTTCTGATATTTTCCTCCTACAAGTGTAGATTGTAAGCTCCCCGGCCTCACCCAGTTATCGGTGCGCTCCGCTCTCTTATGTAGTTGCCTCTGCAGCTCTTCTCCTTGTCCTCCGGGACGGAGGAACTCCTCCACCAACTCCCGGGTGCTCTCCAGCTCGTCGTCATCGACGAGAGGCTGGAGAGAGCGCAGGTAGCTGGCGAGGGTCTTCCGGAGATTGGGGACTGGCTGGCGGGGGAGCGGAGGGGCAGAATGGGCCCAACGGAGGGAGATCTAGGGAAGGGAAGAGAGAGCAGATTAGTCACACGTATAATTTTAAATAAAGGCCTATATTCGCCACACAACCCTGCACGCTTCCGCATTGGAATCTTAGGTCTCCATTAGATACGTCCTAAAAACGGAAGGCCGGTGCATTTTTTTAATGTATCTAATAGTTTGCCTAAAATGGAAGTAATATCAGCAGAGAACAAGTATGTGAGGTATGTTCATGACCGGATGAGATCAGAGACCTCACGGCAAGGAAACCTTAGAGTAGTTTTATTAAAGAAAAAAATTATATATTACACATACACCGTATAATACCGTAATTAGGCCGTTGCTCTTACCAACCAATCAGATTCCAGCTCTCATTTTTTAGAAGCCATTTTGCAAATGAAAGATGGATTCTGACTGGTTGTCATGGGCAACTCCTCCATCTTCCAAATCTCCTCTACTGTCTCTGCGGCAGCCTGCTCGCCCCATTTCTGGGCCTCCTTCTCCGATAATTGTGTAGACCCGACGACTGGGATCGGGACCAATAACATGGATTGGTCATGCAATATGCGCTGGGGCATAGATGACTGGACTGGTGGCCGAGCGCATCGCTAGGCAGCCGGCCGCCTCACCTTAGCACTTATTAGTCTGAAGTAGCCGCCATTTCCAACAATCTCCAGTGAGGTTCCCTATAATACACACTACATTATTACCAGGGAATCACTCAGTCTTCCACAGGTCTAAGAGCGTGTTCACATAGAGGCATTTTGTTGTGTTTGTGTTTTGGGGGGGGATTGTAAAATAGATCTGCTTCAAAATTTATCATAAAACTCTGCTTCCCGAGGCTTTATTCACACAGAGTGGTTTCCTGGGTGATACGCTCCAAAAATCATATTTAAAAAGAAAAACATTTGGAGAACTCTGACTATTCATTTCTGAGGTAAATGAGCCTTGTTCTCACGGTATGTTCACGCCGAGGTTTTTTCAGGAGTTTTTAGAGGAGAAACTCTCCAAGGATTTGTGCACACCATCTTTTAGACACCAGCATACCCGTCATATTTTCCAATGTGAAGACCCTTCAGAAAAACGCCAGCGATATTTTTCCTGAAGTGTCTCGGTTGCCATTTTTTTTGGTCGTAGTTTAAACTACAATTAGTGAGTGACTTCCAAGCGGAAGCCGCCAGTGAATGAACGCGCTACTTCTTCATATCGCTTCCTCGCTTTCCAAGCCTCAAGCAGTTAAAAGCAACAGAAGACTGATCATGTGGCGGGAATAATCATTATTACAGCGCTTTAGCAGGTGGATCCCGGCGAAAATCACCTGAAAATTACGATGATATAGGCACATACCCCGGCTCTCCAATGAGCTTTGTTTTTTTTTTTTAAGAAAGTTTCTGCTCCAAAAAAAAAAAACACTCCTGAAAATAATAATAAAAAAGGTATGAGTTTTCTGTTTAACTTTTATTTCCCAAAAGAGGTTTTGAAAAACATTTTGTGGAGAAAAAAAAAAAAATAAATAAAAAAAACTCATTGTGGGAACGTAGCCTTACGGTATGTTCAGACAGGAGGTTTTATTTTTATTTTTTAAAGGATTTTAGAGTAGATTCTGCTCCAAAATTCACATAAAAGCTGCGCCAAATACTTTACTAAACGTCCTATTTATTTCAGTGGGAAAGCAGGCAGTTAGTGGCCTCAGTGCTGCATTTTTTGATATGTGGGAAAAAAAGAAGGAACATCTAAGGGTATCTTTCCACGTTCAGGAAACGCTGCGTGTTTGACGCTGCATGGGGCCGCAGCGTCAAACACGCCGCGTCCAGATGTTCCAGCATAGTGGAGGGGATTTTATGAAATCCCATCTCCACTATGCGAGGTAGCACGCATCCGGCGGCCCTGCGACTCCGGACATGCGGCGCGTATTTTAAGATCGTAGCATGTCCGTGTACCTTGTGGCGACGCTGCGCCGCCGCAAGGTATAACACAGGGCCCTATGTGTGGGGTGCGATGATCCCGGATGTGTGCTATGAACACATCCGGCATCATCGCGTCACAGAAGGGGGCGGAGCGGGTTTGCCGCTCCGACCAAACCGCCGGCCATCCTGAAAGTGGACACGTACCCTAAAATAGCAAAACTAGGACTGATGAATCAAAAAAAAAAAAAATTAAATTGTTTTTAAGGCTATGTGCACACGTAGGAAATGTGGTGCAGAATTTTCTGCACAAAATCCGCAGCTGCGGATTTGCCGCGGAATTGATGCGGATTTTCTGAAGTTTTTGCCACTGCGGATTTCTATCATGGAGGGGTGCAGAAACGCTGCAGATCCGCACAAAAGTAGTGACATGCACTTCTTTTAAATCCGCAGCAATTTCGCACTCATTTTTCCGCACCATGTGCACAACTTTTTTTTTTTTACCCATTGATTTACATTATACTGTAAGTCAGTGTGGATCTGCAGCATTTCTGCGCGGAAAAATCTGCAGCAAATCCGCATCGTGTGCACAGTCAAACTTTTTATATGTGGATTTTTCAGCCAGACAAAAAAAAAAAAAAAAAAACTTTGGACAGATCCAAACTGCACAAATAGTTTGGGGTCTATTAACCCTTTTCTGACTTGTGTTTGTCCCACCTGACATATCGGATATCAATTAAACCTCACGTGATAATTATCAAGCTCTGCAAAACCGCACAAGTCTGAATGAACTTTGCAGAAGTCGCCGCAATGCCCTGCGGAACCTAAATAAGGGGATGTGCACACGTTGCGGATTCTCTGCGGATCCGCAGCATTTTTTGCGGTACAGAAACGCTGCAGATTCGCAATTGATTTACAGTACAATGTAAATCAATGAGAAAAAAAAAATGCTGTGCACACTTTGCGGAAAATCCGCCGCGGAAACGCTGCGGTTTAAAAGAAGTAGCATGTCACTTCTTTTTTTGTGAATCTGCAGCGTTTTTGTACCCATTCCATTATAGAAAACCGCAAGGGTAAAAAATGCAGCAAATCCACAAGAAAAACGCACAAAAAACGCGACAAATCCGCAGGTGCGTTTTCTGCCAGGAAAGGCAGAATCCGCACCAGAAATTCCTAAGCCTAATCCGCAACGTGTGCACATAGCCTAAAAAACACACATCAGCACGTATAAGTCCTGCTGTGGTGCAGAGCACATATGGAGCAAATCCCCCAAAGTCAGGAACTTGTAATGTTCTGAAAAAAATAAAAATGGGTTAATTAAACTGTGCTGAGATCTCACCGTAGCCCTAAGGGGGGCTGTGCAGCGTGTCAGGTGTCGGATCATCCTGCAGGATTGCTGCCCCCCTCCCCTTGTGGACAAAGTGAAATCTACACCTTAGGGGTAATCTGCAGCTGGAAGAAGTGTAGGGGAGAGGACCAGGCCTAAGTGTCATGGGGGGAGGGGCAGAACCACACTTCCTGCAGGGTGGAGCATGGATATATGATATGTGCAGCCTGCATATAGGGTGGAGACCGGTGTCTATATAATATAGCTGCTGTGGAACTGCAAGTCCTAGCTTGCCCCGAGTGCACTGTGTGCAATATTCATGCATACAATAAAGTGCAGTTTTTGCAAGTTTTAAAAAGTTTAAAATGCTCAGGGCCTCTCCCTCTGTGTATACTGACATGAAGTTTGGAGCAGAATCCACTCCAAAAACTCCACATAAATCTACCCCTGGGGGAGCGGAAAGGCTGCAGCGAAATCCACAGTTATTTAGGCGTATGGCGTTTTAATAATAAAAGGATTCTGCCCCGAAATCCACATATTGTTATAATGGCGTATGACTTATGTATAATAAAACGGATTCTGCCCCGAAATCCACATATTGTTATAATGGCGTATGACTTATGTATAATAAAACGGATTCTGCCCCGAAATCCACATATTGTTATAATGACGTATGACTTATGTATAATAAAACGGATTCTGCCCCGAAATCCACATATTGTTATAATGGCGTATGACTTATGTATAATAAAACGGATTCTGCCCCGAAATCCACATAGTTATTTTGGCGTATGGCGTTTGTATGATAAAACGGATTCTGCCCCGAATCCACATATTGTTATAATGGCGTATGACTTATGTATAATAAAACGGATTCTGCCCCGAAATCCACATATTGTTATAATGGCGTATGACTTATGTATAATAAAACGGATTCTGCCCCGAAATCCACATAGTTATTTTGGCGTATGGCGTCTGCATGATAAAACGGATTCTGCCCCGAATCCACATATTGTTATAATGGCGTATGACTTATGTATAATAAAACGGATTCTGCCCTGAAATCCACATATTGTTATAATGGCGTATGACTTATGTATAATAAAACGGATTCTGCCCCGAAATCCACATATTGTTATAATGGCGTATCACTTATGTATAATAAAACGGATTCTGCCCCGAAATCCACATATTGTTATAATGGCGTATAACTTATGTATAATAAAACGGATTCTGCCCCGAAATCCACATATTGTTATAATGGCGTATCACTTATGTATAATAAAACGGATTCTGCCCCGAAATCCACATATTATTATAATGGCGTATGACTATGTATAATAAAACGGATTCTGCCCGAAATCCACATATTGTTATAATGGCGTATGACTTATGTATAATAAAACGGATTCTGCCCCGAAATCCACATATTATTATAATGGCGTATGACTATGTATAATAAAACGGATTCTGCCCGAAATCCACATATTGTTATAATGGCGTATAACTTATGTATAATAAAACGGATTCTGCCCCGAAATCCACATATTGTTATAATGGCGTATGACTTATGTATAATAAAACGGATTCTGCCCCAAAATCCACATATTGTTATAATGACGTATGACTTATGTATAATAAAACGGATTCTGCCCCGAAATCCACATATTGTTATAATGGCGTATAACTTATGTATAATAAAACGGATTCTGCCGCGAAATCCACATATTGTTATAATGGCGTATGACTTATGTATAATAAAACGGATTCTGCCCCGAAATCCACATATTGTTATAATGGCGTATGACTTATGTATAATAAAACGGATTCTGCCCCGAAATCCACATATTGTTATAATGACGTATAACTTATGTATAATAAAACGGATTCTGCCGCGAAATCCACATATTGTTATAATGGCGTATGACTATGTATAATAAAACGGATTCTGCCCCGAAATCCACATATTGTTATAATGGCGTATGACTTATGTATAATAAAACGGATTCTGCCCCGAAATCCACATGAAAATTTTTTTTTTAAAGTCTTTGAAAAAGCTTCCCGTTCGTTGCAATGGAGGAAAACGCCCGGTGCTTTTATTTTTTATTTACTTTCAATGCGTTTTTTTTTTTTGTTTTTCTTTGCAAGTGGAAAAGGAAGGAACGTGTTAATTCTTCAGGCATCTCTG
This sequence comes from Ranitomeya imitator, assembly GCF_032444005.1. Classification (NCBI taxonomy): domain Eukaryota; kingdom Metazoa; phylum Chordata; class Amphibia; order Anura; family Dendrobatidae; genus Ranitomeya; species Ranitomeya imitator. The sequence continues at coordinate 31,060,028 of NC_091283.1, forward strand.
ACAACTGATTAAATAAAAGCAGGAAAAAAAAACAGCGCAGGTACACCTATGGTTAAAAGAGAAAAGGAAAACCTTTTTTTAATCATCATTTTACTTGTTTTTGTGTTTTGGGCTTTTTCTAATTTTATGAATTCAGAAGACAAATTAGAAATTTTTTTTCCATCCAAAATGCCTCTAGAAGTGACATTGACTCGTTTTGCCACGTGTGATAAACCCCAGCACAATGGGCATTAGACGTTTGCTTTCCCATTGAAAATAATTGCAGACTCATTCAAAGTGTATTTAAGTGGTTTTCATGTGGATTTTGAAGCAGAATTTGCTAAAAAAAAAAAATCAAGGTCGGGGTCACACTTAGCGTAGGGAAATACGGTCCATTTTTTACAGGCATAATACGCAGAAAAGTTCCTGAACAGTGATGCGTATTCAACGCGAGGATGCGATTTTTTCTCTAAAAAATATCCGTGTATCATCCGTACAGCGAGATCTCACCGGCTTGCAAAATGGACATAGAATCGATCCATGGGCTCAAATATTCGTGAAAACATATATACAGTCTATATATATATATATAGATATACAGTGGGGCAAAAAAGTATTTAGTCAGTCAGCAATAGTGCAAGTTCCACCACTTAAAAAGATGAGAGGCGTCTGTAATTTACATCATAGGTAGACCTCAACTATGGGAGACAAACTGAGAAAAAAAATCCAGAAAATCACATTGTCTGTTTTTTTAACATTTTATTTGCTTATTATGGTGGAAAATAAGTATTTGGTCAGAAACAAAATTTCATCTCAATACTTTGTAATATATCCTTTGTTGGCAATGACAGAGGTCAAACGTTTTCTGTAAGTCTTCACAAGGTTGCCACACACTGTTGTTGGTATGTTGGCCCATTCCTCCATGCAGATCTCCTCTAGAGCAGTGATGTTTTTGGCTTTTCGCTTGGCAACACGGACTTTCAACTCCTACCAAAGGTTTTCTATAGGGTTGAGATCTGGAGACTGGCTAGGCCACTCCAGGACCTTGAAATGCTTCTTACGAAGCCACTCCTTCGTTGCCCTGGCGGTGTGCTTTGGATCATTGTCATGTTGAAAGACCCAGCCACGTTTCATCTTCAATGCCCTTGCTGATGGAAGGAGGTTTGCACTCAAAATCTCACGATACATGGCCCCATTCATTCTTTCATGTACCCGGATCAGTCGTCCTGGCCCCTTTGCAGAGAAACAGCCCCAAGGCATGATGTTTCCACCACCATGCTTTACAGTAGGTATGGTGTTTGATGGATGCAACTCAGTATTCTTTTTCCTCCAAACACGACAAGTTGTGTTTCTACCAAACAGTTCCAGTTTGGTTTCATCAGACCATAGGACATTCTCCCAAAACTCCTCTGGATCATCCAAATGCTCTCTAGCAAACTTCAGACGGGCCCGGACATGTACTGGCTTAAGCAGTGGGACACGTCTGGCACTGCAGGATCTGAGTCCATGGTGGCGTAGTGTGTTACTTATGGTAGGCCTTGTTACATTGGTCCCAGCTCTCTGCAGTTCATTCACTAGGTCCCCCCGCGTGGTTCTGGGATTTTTGCTCACCGTTCTTGTGATCATTCTGACCCCACGGGGTGGGATTTTGCGTGGAGCCCCAGATCGAGGGAGATTATCAGTGGTCTTGTATGTCTTCCATTTTCTAATTATTGCTCCCACTGTTGATTTCTTCACTCCAAGCTGGTTGGCTATTGCAGATTCAGTCTTCCCAGCCTGGTGCAGGGCTACAGTTTTGTTTCTGGTTACTATGACAGCTCTTTGGTCTTCACCATAGTGGAGTTTGGAGTCAGACTGTTTGAGGGTGTGCACAGGTGTCTTTTTATACTGATAACAAGTTTAAACAGGTGCCATTACTACAGGTAATGAGTGGAGGAAAGAGGAGACTCTTAAAGAAGAAGTTACAGGTCTGTGAGAGCCAGAAATCTTGATTGTTTGTTTCTGACCAAATACTTATTTTCCACCATAATATGCAAAAAAAAAATGATAAAAATACAGACAATGTGATTTTCTGGGTTTTTTTTTCTCAGTTTGTCTCCCATAGTTGAGGTCTACCTATGATGTAAATTACAGACGCCTCTCATCTTTTTAAGTGGTGGAACTTGCACTATTGCTGACTGACTAAATACTTTTTTGCCCCACTGTATATATAGATGATGGAAGCTGCCCCATAGACTAACATTGGTCCGAGTGCAATGCGAGTTTTTATCGCTCAACACTCATCCGTATTACGCTGTAGTGTGACCCCGGCCTAAATAAAACTATGTGAACCCTTAGGGCATTTCTGCTGTAGAATTACGGCAGGAAAAATGCTGAAGGGAAGTTCTTGTGTCATAAAATGCCGTGGTAAATCCGTTGTCCTCTGTGGCAGCTGATCGTCGTCAATTTCTTGGCCCCTTTTGGGCTTACTAGGCCCATGATCTCACGTGAAGACCAGACTGGACACCAACAATGGCTCAGTCCAGAAATAGTAGGATGAGACCTAAGAGATGAGCATGGAGCCACCGTTACCTTGCACCACGACAGAGTAGGGAGGAGCAGATGACAGCAAGTAAAGGAAGTACCGGCGCCAATCATTGGAGGAGGAACGCCGTCTTTAATATGTGTTAATCAACCTGTGTGGAGATATAGGCATGGTGAGACTATTTATTTACAGAGCTAGCTATTGGGGAGGCAGGGGACTGGAGGCAATGGAGTAAGGAGGATTGGAGGCCGGGGGACTGGAGGCAATGGGGTTGGAGATCCAGGGATTAGAGGGAGGAGAACTGGAGGCAGGAGGACTGGAGACAATGGGATTGGAGGTAGGAAGATTGAGGCAGGAGGATTGGAAGCAGGAGGACTGGAGGCAGAAGGTTTGGAGGCATGGGGACTGGAGGTAGTGAGATTGGAGGCAAAGAGGATTGCAAGCAATAGGACTGGAGGCAGGGGGATATGAGGTAGGAGGCTGGAGGCAGGGAGACAGATGGCAAATGGATTGGAGGCAGTGGGACTGAAGGCAGTGGGACTGGAAGCAGGTGGACTGGAGACAGAGTGATTGGAGGCAGGGGGATTGGAGGTATTGGAACAGGAGGCAAGGGAATTGGAGGCTGTGGGATTGAGGGCAGTGGGACTGAAGGCAGGGGGACCAAAAATAGGTGGACTGCAGGCAGAGGGATTGGACGCAGGGTTACTGGATGCAGAGGGGTTTGAGGCATGGGGCTTGAGACAGAACTAATGTCAGAGGAACTGTAAATGGGGATTGGAGGCAGAGAGCCTGGATGTAGGTGATTTGGAGGTAGGTTGACTAGGGACAAGGGGCTGGAGGCAGGAAGACTGGAGGAAGGGGCACTGGAGGCTAGAGCAAGTGACATGGGTCTGAGACAGAAGCATCATACTGAGTTGTGGTGAGCGTCATGGATCCCATGTTGAGCTGGTTGGGCCTTGACTAGCAGAATGAGTCTACCTGGCCATCGTCTAGGGGGATGGCACACTGCTGTGGTACTGGAGCTGAGGGATGGAGTTCTGCAGGGATGTGGACACTGAGTCAGCGGGCGAGTAGTGGGGTGCTCAGACTTAGGGTGGATGATCTTAGGCTGGGGCTGAGACAGATCCTGGTACCTTTGGGCAGTTGCGCACTTAGGCCTGGTTTCCCTATAGGCCAGTCTGTGGCTTGGTTGCTAAGTCCAGCATTTGCAGTTGTGATTAGTAAGGTTGTCTTCTTTTACTATTAAAACCCCACGTGACGGTGTTCTTCTGAAGAACGAGGGAAGTGACAACCAGCAAATCCACCCCCAGATTCAGACCCCTTGTGGCCAAACCAAGGATATCTGATCCAGCATCTTCTCCTGCCTACAGTTCTCTAGACATACACTGCTCAAAAAAATAAAGGCAACACTTAAACAACAGAATATAACTCCAAGTAAATCAAACTTCTGTGAAATCAAACTGTCCCCGTAGGAAGCAACACTGACTGACAATCAATTTCACATGCTGTTGTGCCAATGCAATAGACAGCAGATGGAAATTATTGGCAATTATCAAGGCACCCTCAATAAAGGAGTGGTTCGGCAGGTGGTGACCACAGACCACATCTCAGTACCAATGCTTTCTGACTGATGTTTTGATCACTTTTGAATGTTGGTTGTGTGACGCCCCAGGGTCCTAGTCATCACAGTGGCATTACTTTCCCCTTGGCGAGAGTGATGTCACGCTTGGAAGTGATGAAGGATATATACATATACATATATACATACACACAACACGTTCATACTCCAGGCCAGAAGGGGGAGCTCTAAACCTGGTTTAGGGTGAACTCCCCTATAAATACATTCTGGTCTGGAGGAAAAGAGAGATTTTCAGTCCGACTGTTAGAGGACAGAGAAAAGAGCAGACAGACATAGAGTGTCAGAAGGTCTGAAGGGGCCCTGTAGTCTGAGGTACTACAGCCTCTGGAGAAAGAGAACAGAAAGGAAAAGAACAACTTGTGAAAAGTGTGCAGGAGAGAGAAGGCACAGGAGAGTGACACCACGGGAGCAGAGCAGTAATTTGGCTACCTCCCGGGCTGAGCGCAGATTCCGGTAGCCAGAAGACCGAGGCTGTGTCGGACTCTAAGGGACATAGCTGAAACCGGCAGGACAGCTGAACTTCAAGTTACCTGTCCGCCTTACACCCAGGAGGCAAAGTGACATATAGAGCCCGGGTCATGATAGAGACCCTATAAAAAGGCTCGAATCACCTGCCATACCATCACCCCAGAGGACCCCTTTTAAGCAGCGTCGGTCCCTACTGACCAAATACCACAGGTGGCGTCATGAACAAACTTGATTAAACCCTTAAAAGACCTATCCCTTTATTTGGGTTTCCAGGGCCACGGACCGGGTCGCAGCCACCGTGACATCCCCTTTAAGTGCGACCGGGCCTGGTACCGAGTACCCCACTGCCCAGGACCCAGTTGTGCTTTCACACTCGTGGTAGCATGAGACGGACTCTACAACCCACACAAGTGCAGCTCATCCAGGATGACACATCAATGCAAGCTGTGGCAAGAAGGTTTGCTGTGTCTGTCAGCGTAGTGTCGAGAGACTGGAGGCGCTACCAGGAGACAGGCCAGTACACCAGGAGACGTGGAGGGGGCCGTAGGAGGGCAACAACCGATCAGCAGGACCGCTACCTCAGCATTTGTGCAAGGAGGAAAAGGAAGAGCACTGCCAGAGCCCTGCAAAATGACCTCCAGCAGGCTACAAATGTGCATGTGTCTGCACAAATGGTTAGAAACCGACTCCATCAGGATAGTCTGAGTGCCCGCCGTCCACAGATGTCGGTTGTGCTCCCAGCCCAACACCGTGCAGGACGCTTGGCATTTGCCACAGAACACCAGGATGGCAAATTCACCATTGGCGCCCTGTGCTCTTCACAGATGAAAGCAGGTTCACACTGAGCACATGTCACAGACGTGGAGAGCGATCTGCTGCCTTCAACATCCTTCAGCATGACCGGTTTGGCAGTGGGTCAGTAATGGTGTGGGGTGGCATTTCTTTGGAGGGCCGCACAGCCCTCCATGTGCTCGCCAGAGGTAGCCTGACTGCCATTAGGTACCGAGATGAGATCCTCAGACCCCTTGTGAGACCATATGCTGGTGCGGTTGGCCCTGGGTTCCTCCTAATGCAGGACCATGCCAGACCTTATGTGGCTGGAGTGTGTCAGCAGTTCTTGCAAGATGAAGGCATTGAAGCTATGGACTGGCCCGCCCGTTCCTCAGACCAGAATCCGATTGAGCACATCTGGAACATCATGTCTCGCACCATGCTTTAGTCCAGGTCTGAGAGGAGATCCCTCAGGAGACCATCCACCGTCTCATCAGGAGCATGCCCAGACATTGTAGGGAGGTCATACTGGCACTTGGAGGCCACACACACTACTGAGCATCATTTCCTTGTCTTGAGGCAGTTCCACTGAAGTTGAATCAGTCTGTAACTTAATTTTCCACTTTGATTTTGAGCATCATTCCAACTCCAAACCTCCGTGGGATATTAGTTGTGATTTACGTTGATCATATTTAGGTTTTATTGTTCTCAACACATTCCACTATGTAATGAATAAAGATTTACAACTGGAATATTTCATTCAGTGATATCTAGGATGTCGGATTTTAGTGTTGTGTTCCCTTTATTTTTTTTGAGCAGTGTGCTTATTTTTCTATGACCGTCTAATAATCCATAATCTCTGATAATCCGGCGCTCAACTCTTCGTAAAACTTGCTGACATAAAGCAATATCTTTACCTGACAGGTGTTTGTACTCGTCACAGCTGTTGACCCCGGTGTAGGTCAGCGGGAAGTGTGTGTTTTGTGTTGTGTGCCTGCGCCTCGGTGTAAGAGTCCTTGAATATGTTTACACATCCTTATCTCTCACACTCAGCCTTGTACACACTGTGTATTTCACACCGGTTACTTATTACCTGTGGGCACCTCTTCCAAACAAAGCCTCGTTCTGCTGCCATCTTGGAAGATAAGATGAAGAGGATGCTGGTCTAAGTCCCCGTCCTGTGAGATTCGAGGCCACGCTTTCTTGTACGGATTTTGTCATTATTCAGGCCGCCGTATTTAGCCCACATAATACCGCCATATGGTGCCCAATAGTGCCTGAAGGGTATTACTGTGTTCCAATAGCGTAGACCGGCATCTCGCTACCTCAGCACATAAGGCTACGTTCACATTTGCGGTGTTGGGTGCAGCGTCGGCGACGCAACCCACAACGCATATACACAACGCAGCGTTTTGTGACGCATGCGTTGTCATAAGATAGTAAAGATCAGGAAATTCGGCGCAGGAAAAACGCTACAAGTAGCGTCGTCTGCGCCCTGTCTTGTGCGTCAAAATGACGCATGCGTCGTAAAACGCATTACAACGCATACCGGCGCATGTCCATGTGCCCCCCATGTTAAAGATAGGGGCGCATGACGCATGAGTCGGTATCCGTCGATGACGCTGCGCCCAACAACGCAAATGTGAACGTAGCCTAAGTAGTGTCAGGGGATGGACAGCAGATAGAACATTATTATTATTATTTATTATTATAGCGCCATTTATAGAACATATAGAACATATAGGAGCGCTCAGCCTGTTCCCCCTGCTTCATGAATAAATGTGTGCTGAGGACTGACAATAAGGCACAGTACAGACACCTTTATACGTCCATTAATGTGTTTAATCTCAGCCGCTTCACCACATCATGGAGTCACGTAAAAATCTAAGCCTTGGTTCTTCCAGCCTGATCGCCATGGCAACATTTCTTAATTCCTCCGTACGCGCTCTCCCCCAGTGCGCTCTGCATCGGGCCTGCACAGCCGTTACATCCTAATGATGGAGTAGATTCCACATTAATCCCATGTGATCCTGCGAGTATCGGGGAAATGCTGAAGGGAGGAGAGGACGTTTCTAACAATATCACAATTAGGTGTAAAGTACAGTAATTGTAGGAGACCTGTGATCAGGAGTCTTCTATAGACGGGTTGTTACACGGACCGGTCACTTGTCATACATACGTAATCTATCTAATCTGGTGTAAATGCCGCCGCTCTCCTGAATCCGGCAATGTTTTCCTTTTGCTCCTGGGCCTCTCCATTCCTGAGATATGGCCCCCTATTCCCTGTATGGATATCTGGCAGTGTTAGCCAAGTGGGCACGGTCATAACGTGACCCTCTGTGGGTGTATTCATTAGGACCACGCCCACTTGGCTAGCTTTATATGCAGGGAAGAAGAGGCCATATCTCAGGAACGGAGAGGCGCAGGAACAAAAGAAAAACATCGCCGGATTCAGGAGAACAGCGGCATTTACATCAGGTAAAAATAAAATGCATATTTAAGAAAATAATACATTTGTTTTTAAGCAAGATAAAAGAGGCTGGTGTCCTTTATTGAAGACCTTCATCTATCATCCATAAACAGTCTACACAGAGCATCTGTTGTTATTGCAGGATCGGCACAGATATGCGCTACTTAGGCAGGCCATTGATTTCTGTAGGGAGGGTGCAATAATGAATTTCTCCTGTGAGGGCGCTGCAAAAATTTATGGGGTCTCTTCAACAGGACACCACGTGATCAGCCTATTGTCACTGTACAATCACATATTGGTTGAAGTGGAAAAGCCCTTTAAATTATTAGAGAGGAAATCAATGTTCTGCAAATTATGGTCCATGTACACTGCGGGAATTGCAGTATTAAATGACCAGCAATATGTTTGTCGGTGGACAGTCATGTTTACACAGGCTGACCTTGCTTCAGATACGCATTGAACGATCAGTAAAAGATCTATTCTGTTTCCAGGACTAAGCTGCAAGCAAAGGGCACTGTGAGACACCATTTCTAGACTGTCTCTTTTTTGTACTCATTCGTAGTGATGTCCTCAAATAGCTTGAACTCGACTGTAGGAGGCAGGTGTGAAGTTTACTGAAGAAGGTTTATTTTCCATCTGAATTCTTGTAAATCTTTACACATACGGTAGGTAAAAAAGACTTTTCAGAAACAAGACTGCATACACATGAGCTTCTAAGATGGCTGATTGACAGCGAATGAGGAGGAAGAATGAAGAAGAAAGGAAGGGTTACTGACATCATAGCTACATCAGAGACAAACAGGGAGAGAGGAAGGACAAACTTCTAAAAAGAGCAAACCTTATTGAATAGCAATGAAACAGAACTATATAACAACACAATGATAATATAATACTGTCTGTATGATTCCCAAATAATGGGACAAGATCGTTCGGTGTGCACAGGATGCCATTGTTCCCTACAGAACGATGTGCTGCCCAAAAGATCATTTCACGTCACAGAGGAGCTTTTGTGGCACTTTTACACTGCAAAATTACCGGGAAATGAGCGTTTCTAGGAACGGTAATGGTACAATGTAAATGGAGCTTTAGACTGTAGGAACCCGACAGATTACAGACTGCATGTAACATCTAACATACAGTCATGGCCAAAAGTATTGACACCCCTGCAATTCTGTCAGATAATACTCAGTTTCTTCCTGAAAATGATTGCAAACACAAATTCTGTGGTATTAATATCTTCATTTAATTTGTCTTAAATGAAAAAAACACAAAAGAGAATGAAGCAAAAAGCAAAACATTGATCATTTCACACAAAACTCCAAAAAGGGGCCAGACAAAAGTATTGGCACCCTCAGCCTAATACTTGGTTGCACAACCTTTAGCCAAAATAACTGCGACCAAACACTTCCGGTAACCATCAAAGAGATTCTTACAATGCTCTGCTGGAATTTTAGACCATTCTTCTTTGGCAAACTGCTCCAGGTCCCTGATATTTGAAGGGTGCCTTCTCCATCTGCCATTTTTAGATCTCTCCACAGGTGTTCTATGGGATTCAGGTCTGGACTCATTGCTGGCCACCTTAGAAGTCTCCAGTGCTTTCTCTCAAACCATTTTCTTGTGCTTTTTTAAGTCTGTTTTGGGTCATTGTCCTGCTGGAAGACCCATGACCTCTGAGGGAGACCCAGCTTTCTCACACTGGGCTCTACATTATGCTGCAAAATTTGTTGGTAGTCTTCAGACTTCATAATGCCTTGCACACGGTCAAGCAGTCCAGTGCCAGAGGCAGCAAAGCAACCCCAAAACATCAGGGAACCTCCGCCATGTTTGACTGTAGGGACCGTGTTATTTTCTTTGAATGCCTCTTTTTTTCTCCTGTAAACTCTATGTTGATGCCCTTGCCCAAAAAGCTCTACTTTTGTCTCATCTGACCAGAGAACATTCTTCCAAAACGTTTTAGGCTTTTTCAGGTAAGTTTTGGCAAACTCCAGCCTGGCTTTTTTATGTCTCAGGGTAAGAAGTGGGGTCTTCCTGGGTCTCCTACCATACAGTCCCTTTTCATTCAGACGCCGACGGATAGTACGGGTTGACACTGTTGTACCCTCAGACTGCAGGGCAGCTTGAACTTGTTTGGATGTTAGTCGAGGTTCTTTATCCAACATCCGCACAATCTTGCGTTGAAATCTCTTGTCAATTTTTCTTTTCCGTCCACATCTAGGGAGGTTAGCCACAGTGCCATGGGCTTTAAACTTCTTGATGACACTGCGCACGGTAGACACAGGAACATTCAGGTCTTCGGAGATGGACTTGTAGCCTTGAGATTGCTCATGCTTCCTCACAATTTGGTTTCTCAAGTCCTCAGACAGTTCTTTGGTCTTCTTTCTTTTCTCCATGCTCAATGTGGTACACACAAGGACACAGGACAGAGGTTGAGTCAACTTTAATCCATGTCAACTGGCTGCAAGTGTGATTTAGTTATTGTCAACACCTGTTAGGTGCCACAGGTACAGTGGGGCAAAAAAGTATTTAGTCAGTCAGCAATAGTGCAAGTTCCACCACTTAAAAAGATGAGAGGCGTCTGTAATTTACATCATAGGTAGACCTCAACTATGGCAGACAAACTGAGAAAAAAAAATCCAGAAAATCACATTGTCTGTTTTTTTAACATTTTATTTGCATATTATGGTGGAAAATAAGTATTTGGTCAGAAACAAAATTTCATCTCAATACTTTGTAATATATCCTTTTTTGGCAATGACAGAGGTCAAACGTTTTCTGTAAGTCTTCACAAGGTTGCTACACACTGTTGTTGGTATGTTGGCCCATTTCTCCATGCAGATCTCCTCTAGAGCAGTGATGTTTTTGGCTTTTTGCTTGGCAACACAGACTTTCAACTCCCTCCAAAGGTTTTCTATAGGGTTGAGATCTGGAGACTGGCTAGGCCACTCCAGGACCTTCAAATGCTTCTTACGAAGCCACTCCTTCGTTGCCCTGGCGGTGTGCTTTGGATCATTGTCATGTTGAAAGACCCAGCCACGTTTCATCTTCAATGCCCTTGCTGATGGAAGGAGGTTTGCACTCAAAATCTCACGATACATGGCCCCATTCATTCTTTCATGTACCCGGATCAGTCGTCCTGGCCCCTTTGCAGAGAAACAGCCCCAAAGCATGATGTTTCCACCACCATGCTTTACAGTAGGTATGGTGTTTGATGGATGCAACTCAGTATTCTTTTTCCTCCAAACACGACAAGTTGTGTTTCTACCAAACAGTTCCAGTTTGGTTTCATCAGACCATAGGACATTCTCCCAAAACTCCTCTGGATCATCCAAATGCTCTCTAGCAAACTTCAGACGGACCCGGACATGTACTGGCTTAAGCAGTGGGACACGTCTGGCACTGCAGGATCTGAGTCCATGGTGGCATAGTGTGTTACTTATGGTAGGCCTTGTTACATTGGTCCCAGCTCTCTGCAGTTCATTCACTAGGTCCCCCCGCGTGGTTCTGGGATTTTTGCTCACCGTTCTTGTGATCATTCTGACCCCACGGGTTGGGATTTTGCGTGGAGCCCCAGATTGAGGGAGATTATCAGTGGTCTTGTATGTCTTCCATTTTCTAATTATTGCTCCCACTGTTGATTTCTTCACTCCAAGCTGGTTGGCTATTGCAGATTCAGTCTTCCCAGCCTGGTGCAGGGCTACAATTTTGTTTCTGGTGTCCTTTGACAGCTCTTTGGTCTTCACCATAGTGGAGTTTGGAGTCAGACTGTTTGAGGGTGTGCACAGGTGTCTTTTTATACTGATAACAAGTTTAAACAGGTGCCATTACTACAGGTAATGAGTGGAGGAAAGAGGAGACTCTTAACCCCTTAATGACCGCCAATACGTCTTTTAACTGACCTTAGATATAAGAGAATATCCTCCCCATACAGATGACAATCCAGCATCTGTTGGTTGTACACAATAGCTGACAACTTGCTGTATCAGCCACGATCAGTATTTGCACCTTCTAAATCTGTTTAACCCCTTAGATGCTGCTGTCAATAGTGACTACATCATTATAAATGGTTAACAGAGTGTGGGGGCTTCCTCTTTATCCCAATTGGTGCCCTCAGATCATGATTTTGCGGTCCTGATGTTTGCCGTGGCAATTCATGACCAAATAGCGGCTTTAGAGTCTGATGGCTGTAGTAATCTGTTTAGAAGTTAGCAACATTTAGGTGGTAAAAATACACATTTTCATTTCTGTCATACCACTTTGCATTAATTCCTGTAAAGCACCTGAAGGGTTAATAAAGTACCTGACAGCAGTTTTCAATATGGTTAGGGGTGCTGTTTTTAAAATGGTATCACGTTTGGGGGTTTCCTAATATATGGGACCCCTAAAGTCACTTCAAACATGGATAAGTCCCTAAAAAGATAAATTTTGTAAATTTCTTTGAAAAAATGAAAAATTGCTGCTACATTTTTAAACCTCCTAAAATGCTAACAAAATAAAATAACATTTTACAAATGGTCCTGATGTAAAGCCGACATGTGGGAAATGTTATTTATTAATGGTTTGCTGGTGTATGACTATCTGGATTAAAGGGATAATCATTCAAATTTAGAAAATTGCTAATTTTTTAACATTTTTCTCAAATTTTTGATTTTTTTTATAAATAAACACAAAAAATGTTGAACTAAATTTACCATTATCATAAAGTAGAATGTGTCACGAAAAAACAATCTCAAAATCACTGGGATTTGTTGAAGCGTTGCAGAGTTATTACCACATAAAGTGACACTGGTCAGATTTCAAAAATTTGGCTCGGTCACTAAGGGGTTAAAGAAGAAGTTACAGGTCTGTGAGAGCCAGAAATCTTGATTGTTTGTTTCTGACCAAATACTTATTTTCCACCATAATATGCAAATAAAATGTTAAAAAAACAGACAATGTGATTTTCTGGATTTTTTTTCTCAGTTTGTCTCCCATAGTTGAGGTCTACCTATGATATAAATTACAGACGCCTCTCATCTTTTTAAGTGGTGGAACTTGCACTATTGCTGACTGACTAAATACTTTTTTGCCCCACTGTAAGTTACAGGTGCTGTTAATTACTCAAATTAGAGAAGCATCACATGATTTTTCGAACAGTTCCAATACTTTTGTCCACCCCCTTTTTTATGTTTGGTGTGGAATTATATCCAATTTGGCTTTAGAACAATTCTTTTTGTGTTTTTTTATTTAAGACAAATTAAATGAAGATAATAATACCAAACAATTTGTGTTTGCAATCATTTTCTGGAAGAAAATGAGTATTATCTGACAGAATTGCAGGGGTGTCAATACTTTTGGCCATGACTGTATCTGCAATATCCTGCTGACATTGCCCAAGATGTCAAATGCAAATAGTAGAACGCCCCAGATAAGTGACAGCAGCCATGTGTCACACAGGACAGCAGATACAGACACTGCGCGCTGATTATCCACGTACATACAGCCTGGATCATACATAACATGTACATGGCAGTTATTATATGCAGCATGTACACACATCACCGATTATATCCACTGCGTATGACTTACTCGCTGGGCTTCTGGCTTCTCATTTAGTTCTGCCCCCAGTGTATAAAATCTGACCCTCAACCCTGATGTATAACATCCGGCCCCTCACCCCCTGTGTATAAAGTCAGGCTCCATTACCTCCAGTGTATACCATACTGCCCGTTTACCCTGGTGCATAATCACCAGGCTCCTTGCCCCTGGTGTATAACATCTGGCACTATTGATCACGGTGTATAACATTTGGCCCCGATGCCCCTCCACCCCCTGTGTATAACATCCGGCCCCATTGTCCCTTGTATATAACATTCACCCCCCCCCCCCCCCAGTGTATAACATCCAGCCCCTTTGCCTCTGGTGTATAACATCTGGCCCCTCGCTAACCGTCTATAATGTCTGGCCCCATTGCCTCTAGTGTATAACATCTGGCCCGTCGCCCCCCAGTGTAATGTCCAGCCCCTCGCCCCCCAGTGTACAACATCCGCCCCCCCTCCCCTGTGTAGTATAACATCCAGCCCCTGGTCCCTGGTGTATAACATCTGGCCCCTCAACCCCCAGTGTATAACATCTAGCCCCCTGTGCGCCCCCCCCCCCCCCCCGTGCATAACATCCAGACCCTTCCCCCCCCCCCCCCCCCGTGTGTAATATACGGCCCCATTGCACCTGATATAAGACATCCAGTCATTCGCCCCCTCAGTGCATAACATCCAGACCCTCGTCCCTGGTGTATAGCATCTGTCCCCTCACTCATTAGTATATAACATCAAGCCCCATTGCCCCCCCCGCCATCCCCCCCCCCCCCCCCCCCCGGTGTATAACATCCAGACCCTCGCCCACAGAGTAAAACATCCAGCCCCTCACCCCTGATCTCCAGCCTCTCACTCCCAGTGTATAACATCCAGAACTAGCCCCTCTCCCCCCATGATATATAAGATCCAGCCCCCCGCCATGCAGTCTGCCTTTATTATCATGTGATAGAACAGCCGGTGGGGCAGAGCTCACTGATACCAGCGCGGTCTTGTAATAGGGGCCACCAAAGTAACAAGTCTGACCACGAAATTTCTTCCTCCTAAATCTAGATTTAGAATGGGATGTCACAAATGCTCCTCTAGGTGTAATATGGAGGGTTCACATACTTTTGTTCATATAGTATATGATACATGTACACATAACGGTGATCATCATGCCTCCCAGCCTTCCTGGATTCTGCAGGATCATCCTTGATTTTTGGAGCTGTCCTGCCTTCCTGGGAGGTCGGGGTATGTCTGGACTTCAGCTGTATCTGTCCAGGTGTAGTAGAAAAGAAAGCTTTATTCTGCCATAAAGTGAAGCGACGTTTCGACCATCACTAGGTCTTTAATAAAGACCAAAGGTATCAACCACTGAGGACTCTCAATTCTAAATATTTTTCTATCTACTGGCTAACACGGTACCAAGATATATATCTTTCCTGTATCATACTGTATATAGGGAGCCGTGAGGGCATCATACTATGGGTGTGTGGCAGACTATGGGGCATCATACTTTATACAGGGGGCTGTTGGGACATCATACTCTATAGAAGGAGCTGTGGGGGCATCATACTGTATACAGGGAGCTGTTGCGGCATCATACTGTATAGAGGGAGCATCATACTGTGTGTGTGGCAGACTGTGAGGGCATTATACTGTATATAGGGAGCTGTTGGGGCATCATACTGTATATAGGGTGCGGTTGGGGCATCATACTGTGTGTGGCAGATTATGGGGCATCATACTGTGTACATAGGAAGCTGTAGAGACATACTGTATATAGGGAACTGTTTGGGGCAGCATACTGTGTGTGTAGCAGACTATGGGGCATCATACTGTGTATAGGGAGCTGTAGAGACATACTGTATATAGGGAACTGTTGAGGCAGCATGCTGTATATAGGGAGCTGTTGGGGCAGCATACTGTATATAGGGAGCTGTTGGGGCAACATACTGTATATAGGGAGCTGTACAGACATACTGTATATAGGGAGCTGTTGGGGCAACATACTGTATATAGGGAGCTGTAGAGACATACTGTATATAGGGAGCTGTAGAGACATACTGTATATCGGGAGCTGTTGGGGCAACATACTGTATATAGGGAGCTGTAGAGACATACTGTATATAGGCAGCTGTAGAGACATACTGCATATAAGCAGCTGTGAGGGCATCATACTGAGTGTGTGGCAGACTGTGGGGCCATCATACTGTGTGTGTGGCAGGCTGTGAGGGCATCATACTGTGCGCGTGGCAGGCTGAGGGGGGCATTATACTGTGTGTGTGGCAGACTATGGGGGCATTATACTGTGTGTGGCAGACTGTGGGGCATCATACTGGGTGTGGCAGAATGTGGGGGGCATTATACTGTGTGTGTGGCAGGCTGATGGGGGCAACATACTGTGTGTGTGGTAGGCTGTGGGGGCAGACTGTGTGTGTGGCAGGCTGTGCATTATACTGTGTGTGTGGCAGACTGGGGGCATTATACTGTGTGTGTGGCAGGCTGTGGGGACATTGTACTGTGTGTGTGGCAGACTATGGGGGCATTATACTGTGTGTGTGGCAGACTGTGGGGGAATTATACTGTGTGTGTGGCAAGCTGTGGGGGCATTAAACTGTGTGTGGCAGACTGTGGGGAAATTGTACTGTGTGTGTGGCAGACTATGGGGTCATTATACTGTGTGTGTGTGTATGTGGCAGACTGTGGGGGCATTATACTGTGTGTGGCAGACTGTGGGGGCATTATACTGTGTGGCAGACTGTGGGGGCATTATACTGTGTGTGTGGCAGGCTGTGGGGGCATTATACTGTGTATGGCAGGCTGTGGGGGCATTATACTGTGTGTGGCAGACTGTGGGGGCATTATACTGTGTGTGTGGCAGGCAGTGGGGGCATTATACTGTGTGTGGCAGACTGTGGGGGCATTATACTGTGTGTGTGGCAGGCTGTGGGGGCATTATACTGTGTGTGTGGCAGGCTGTGGGGGCATTATACTGTGTGTGGCAGGCTGTGGGGGCATTATACTGTGTGTGGCAGACTGTGGGCATTATACTGTGTGTGTGGCAGGCTGTGGGGGCATTATACTGTGTGTGGCAGGCTGTGGGGGCATTATACTGTGTGTGGCAGGCTGTGGGGGCATTATACTGTGTGTGGCAGACTGTGGGCATTATACTGTGTGTGTGGCAGACTGTGGGGGCATTACACTGAGTGTGTGGCAGGCTGTGGGGGCATTATACTGTGTGTGGCAGGCTGTGGGGGCATTATACTGTGTGTGGCAGACTGTGTGGGCATTATACTGTGTGTGGCAGGCTGTGGGGGCATTATACTGTAGTGTGGCAGGCTGTGGGGGCATTATACTGTGTGGGTGGAGTGTGGGGGTCATGAAAGGGGTATCACACTGTGTGGGAATTCTAGCAGGCTATGAGCCCACTATTACTAGTGGATTATTTATGTGTAGAGTACATAATGGACTGAGCGAGGTTAGGGAACAGACTGTTAGGCTGCTTTCACACATCGGTTTTTTGCCGTCAGTCACAATCCGGCGAATTCTGAAAAAAAGAAAAACGGATCTGGCAAAAGTTGCCGCCGGGTCCGTTTTTTTCTCATAGACCTGTATTAGCGACGGATTGCGACGGATGGCCACACGTTTCATCCGTTTTTCGCTGGATCCGTCGAAAATTGGTTTTCCAGTGGCCGGAAAAAAACGGACATAGGAACGTTTTTTGTGTCCGTTGAAAAAACGGACAGTGATGGATCCGTCACCGTCCGTCGTTTGCTACAATGGAACCCTATGGTGCCGGATCCGTCACATGACGGAATCCGGCGACGGATTCCGTTTTTTTTAACTGAGCATGCTCCAATTTTTTTTAGGATCAAATTAGCTGGATCAGCTAGTCGGATCCGTCGCATCAGTTTCTCTTTCTTTCAACATTCGACGGATTGTGACTGATGGCAAAAAACTGATGTGTGAAAGGGGCCTAACATAAACGTGTCCACACTCCGCAGTTTGCGTCCATCTTTCTTTCCAAGTTGTGAGCTATGATCTTATATGACGTGTACACACAGTTATGGGGGAACAGCATTATAACATCCATGCTGCACATAGGACCCCACAGCTTTAGGCTGCCGTCACACTAGCAGTATTTGGTCAGTATTTTACATCAGTATGTGTAAGCGAAAACCAGGAGTGGGTGATAAATACAGAAGTGGTGCAGATGTTTCTATTATACTTTTCCTCTATTTGTTCCACTCCTGGTTTTGGCACAAATACTGATGTAAAATACTGACCACATACTGCTGGTGTGACGGCAGCCATACTATCAGTGGCATTTGCCCTGATATCTGCGGTCCGCCCCCCATCTCTACACTACTGCAGGGAGCGTTGCTATGGCTTGGTTACTAAGGAAGCCATCTTGGCAGATGGATAGAGCGTCAGCCGGAAGTGAGGAAGCCATACAGGGGGCGGGGCTTACTAGGAGCATCTGCTGACTGCAGTCAGTGTAAACAAGGGAGGGAGAGAGACGGACACTGACCAGAGAGAGACTGCACAGAGGGGGCAGGAAGAGACTGCACAGAGGGGGCAGGGGAGAGACTGCACAGAGGGGGCAGGGGAGAGACTGCACAGAGGGGGCAGGGGAGAGACTGCACAGAGGGGGCAGGGGAGAGACAGTATCCAGAGAGAGACTACACAGAGGGGGCAGGGGAGAGACAGTATCCAGAGAGAGACTGCACAGAGGGGGCAGGAAGAGACTGCACAGAGGGGGCAGGGGAGAGACTGCACAGAGGGGGCAGGGGAGAGACAGTATCCAGAGAGAGACTACACAGAGGGGGCAGGGGACAGTATCCAGAGAGAGACTGCACAGAGGGGGCAGGAAGAGACTGCACAGAGGGGGCAGGGGAGAGACTGCACAGAGGGGGCAGGGGAGAGACTGCACAGAGGGGGCAGGGAAGAGACTGCACAGAGGGGGCAGGAAGAGACTGCACAGAGGGGGCAGGGGAGAGACTGCACAGAGGGGGCAGGAAGAGACTGCACAGAGGGGGCAGGGAAGAGACTGCACAGAGGGGGCAGGGGAGAGACAGTGACCAGAGAGAGACTGCACAGAGGGGGCAGGGAAGAGACTGCACAGAGGGGGCAGGGAAGAGACTGCACAGAGGGGGCAGGAAGAGACTGCACAGAGGGGGCAGGGGAGAGACTGCACAGAGGGGGCAGGAAGAGACTGCACAGAGGGGGCAGGGAAGAGACTGCACAGAGGGGGCAGGGGAGAGACAGTGACCAGAGAGAGACTGCACAGAGGGGGCAGGGAAGAGACTGCACAGAGGGGGCAGGGGAGAGACTGCACAGAGGGGGCAGGAAGAGACTGCACAGAGGGGGCAGGGGAGAGACTGCACAGAGGGGGCAGGGGAGAGACTGCACAGAGGGGGCAGGGGAGAGACTGCACAGAGGGGGCAGGGAAGAGACTGCACAGAGGGGGCAGGGGAGAGACTGCACAGAGGGGGCAGGGGAGAGACTGCACAGAGGGGGCAGGAAGAGACTGCACAGAGGGGGCAGGGGAGAGACTGCACAGAGGGGGCAGGGGAGAGACTGCACAGAGGGGGCAGGGGAGAGACTGCACAGAGGGGGCAGGAAGAGACTGCACAGAGGGGGCAGGGGAGAGACTGCACAGAGGGGGCAGGAAGAGACTGCACAGAGGGGGCAGGGGAGAGACTGCACAGAGAGGGCAGGGAAGAGACAGTGACCAGAGAGCGCAGGGGAGAGACAGACACTGACCAGAGAGAGACTGCACAGAGAGGGCAGGGGAGAGACAGACACTGACCAGAGAGAGCAGGGGAGAGACAGACACTGGCCAGAGAGAGACTGCACAGAGAGGGCAGGGAAGAGACAGTGACGAGATACAGACACTGACCAGAGTGAGAACACAAGAGGGACAGTCTCACTAGAGCGACTGCAGGGACTAATAAGTGAGTGCTTAGTGCACTGCTGGAGAGAGACATCCTAAATGGTGACCTCCTCCCAGAGGTTAGAGAAGAGACTGCTGGGAATGTGTGCAATTATGACAGAATAGGACAAGGAGTGAAGAGAGTGCTGTGCTGGAGAGACATCCTGTAACGGGACCGCATGGTGACAGCCACAAGACTGCCAGTGCTGCGGAGAGAGAGGTATAGACCCTGTGTGAGTGCCCCGGGTGCTCCCATAGAGAGAGCTCCTATACCTGAGACCATAAGGTAAGAGACCGTCACATAACCTGAGACTGCAGGCAGGGACAGAGCTCAGCTAGAGACCTTCCATACTGGACTCCTGGGTGACAGGTCAGAGACTGTCAGGGAAGCCTCTATGTAGCGACCAGGTGTCCGGATACCACAATGAGACGTCCAGAGAGAAGAAATTAGTGCGAGAGAGAGAGCGCACAGGTCCCAGGAGGAGAATGAGACGCCAGAGAGTAAGATGAGAGCGCTCGCCCCGTCTGTCCATCTATCACTTCCATTTATTCTTCCTCTGATGATTTGGGGGTGTAGTGTAGGATTTATCAGATGATCGATGGGGAGATTAGATTTGTTTCTGAAAGGATGTAGAGGTCAGAAAGCGCAGGGTTAACTCACTATGGTCCTGTCCAGAACTTATGCAGTCGCATGTCAAAGTCCTAATATTATATATCAGTCTGTATCTTTCGGGGCAGCGTGGGTTTATAGGGCACGTGAAGTCTTATGGTGCCCACCTATACCCGGGTTGGGGGGCTCTGCCTGGTGCTGTATCTGTGGGGTTAGTTTGGCCTGGTGGAGCCTCTGGGGCTTTGCCTGGTGCTGTATCTGTGGGGTGGGTTTAGCACGGAGGCTTGGGGGCTTTGCCTGGTGCTGTATCTGTGGGGTTGGTTTAGCGCGGAGTCTTGGGGCTTTGCCTGGTGCTGTATCTGTGGGGTGGGTTTAGCCCGGAGTCTTGGGGGGGCTTTGCCTGGTGCTGTATCTGTGGGTGGGTTTAGCGCGGAGTCTTGGGGGCTTTGCCTGGTGCTGTATCTGTGGGGTGGGTTTAGCGCGGAGTCTTGGGGGCTCTGCCTGGTGCTGTATCTGTGGGGTTGGTTTAGCACGGAGGCTTGGGGGCTTTGCCTGGTGCTGTATCTGTGGGGTTGGTTTAGCGCGGAGTCTTGGGGCTTTGCCTGGTGCTGTATCTGTGGGGTGGGTTTAGCCCGGAGTCTTGGGGGGGCTTTGCCTGGTGCTGTATCTGTGGGTGGGTTTAGCGCGGAGTCTTGGGGGCTTTGCCTGGTGCTGTATCTGTGGGGTGGGTTTAGCGCGGAGTCTTGGGGGCTCTGCCTGGTGCTGTATCTGTGGGGTTGGTTTAGCGCGGAGTCTTGGGGCTTTGCCTGGTGCTGTATCTGTGTGGTGGGTTTAGCGCGGAGGCTTGGGGGCTTTGCCTGGTGCTGTATCTGTGGGGTGGGTTTAGCCCGGAGTCTTGGGGCTTTGCCTGGTGCTGTATCTGTGGGGTGGGTTTAGCGCGGAGTCTTGGGGGCTTTGCCTGGTGCTGTATCTGTGGGGTGGGTTTAGCGCGGAGTCTTGGGGGCTTTGCCTGGTGCTGTATCTGTGGAGTTGGTTTAGCCCGGAGTCTTGGGGCTTTGCCTGGTGCTGTATCTGTGGGGTGGGTTTAGCGCGGAGTCTTGGGGGCTTTGCCTGGTGCTGTATCTGTGGGGTGGGTTTAGCGCGGAGTCTTGGGGGCTTTGCCTGGTGCTGTATCTGTGGAGTTGGTTTAGCGCGGAGTCTTGGGGGCTTTGCCTGGTGCTGTATCTGTGGGGTGGGTTTAGCCCGGAGTCTTGGGGGGGCTTTGCCTGGTGCTGTATCTGTGGGTGGGTTTAGCGCGGAGTCTTGGGGGCTTTGCCTGGTGCTGTATCTGTGGGGTGGGTTTAGCGCGGAGTCTTGGGGGCTCTGCCTGGTGCTGTATCTGTGGGGTTGGTTTAGCGCGGAGTCTTGGGGCTTTGCCTGGTGCTGTATCTGTGTGGTGGGTTTAGCGCGGAGGCTTGGGGGCTTTGCCTGGTGCTGTATCTGTGGGGTGGGTTTAGCCCGGAGTCTTGGGGCTTTGCCTGGTGCTGTATCTGTGGGGTGGGTTAAGCGCGGAGTCTTGGGGGCTTTGCCTGGTGCTGTATCTGTGGGGTGGGTTTAGCGCGGAGTCTTGGGGGCTTTGCCTGGTGCTGTATCTGTGGGGTGGGTTTAGCGCGGAGTCTTGGGGGCTTTGCCTGGTGCTGTATCTGTGGAGTTGGTTTAGCCCGGAGTCTTGGGGCTTTGCCTGGTGCTGTATCTGTGGGGTGGGTTTAGCGCGGAGTCTTGGGGGCTTTGCCTGGTGCTGTATCTGTGGGGTGGGTTTAGCGCGGAGTCTTGGGGGCTTTGCCTGGTGCTGTATCTGTGGAGTTGGTTTAGCGCGGAGTCTTGGGGGCTTTGCCTGGTGCTGTATCTGTGGGGTGGGTTTAGCGCGGAGTCTTGGGGGCTTTGCCTGGTGCTGTATCTGTGGGGTGGGTTTAGCGCGGAGTCTTGGGGGCTTTGCCTGGTGCTGTATCTGTGGGGTGGGTTTAGCGCGGAGTCTTGGGGGCTTTGCCTGGTGCTGTATCTGTGGAGTTGGTTTAGCGCGGAGGCTTGGGGGGGCTTTGCCTGGTGCTGTGTTTGTGGGTTTGGTGTGGCCTGGAGCCTTGGGGGCTTTGGTGCTGTATCTGTGGAGTTGGTTTAGCACGGCGTCTTGGGGGCTTTGGTGCTGTATCTGTGGGTGGGTTTAGTGCGGAGTCTTGGGGGCTCTGCCTGGTGCTGTATCTGTGGGGTTAGTTTGGCCTGGAGCCTCTGGGGCTTTGCCTGGTGCTGTATCTGTGGGGTGGGTTTAGCGCGGAGGCTTGGGGGCTTTGCCTGGTGCTGTATCTGTGGGGTGGGTTTAGCGCGGAGTCTTGGGGGCTTTGCCTGGTGCTGTATCTGTGGGGTGGGTTTAGCGCGGAGTCTTGGGGGCTTTGCCTGGTGCTGTATCTGTGGAGTTGGTTTAGCCCGGAGTCTTGGGGCTTTGCCTGGTGCTGTATCTGTGGGGTGGGTTTAGCGCGGAGTCTTGGGGCTTTGCCTGGTGCTGTATCTGTGGGGTGGGTTTAGCGCGGAGTCTTGGGGGCTTTGCCTGGTGCTGTATCTGTGGAGTTGGTTTAGCGCGGAGTCTTGGGGGCTTTGCCTGGTGCTGTATCTGTGGGGTGGGTTTAGCGCGGAGTCTTGGGGGCTTTGCCTGGTGCTGTATCTGTGGGGTGGGTTTAGCGCGGAGTCCTGGGGGCTTTGCCTGGTGCTGTATCTGTGGGGTGGGTTTAGCGCGGAGTCTTGGGGGCTTTGCCTGGTGCTGTATCTGTGGAGTTGGTTTAGCGCGGAGGCTTGGGGGGGCTTTGCCTGGTGCTGTGTTTGTGGGTTTGGTGTGGCCTGGAGCCTTGGGGGCTTTGGTGCTGTATCTGTGGAGTTGGTTTAGCACGGCGTCTTGGGGGCTTTGGTGCTGTATCTGTGGGTGGGTTTAGTGCGGAGTCTTGGGGGCTTTGCCTGGTGCTGGATCTGTGGGGTTAGCTTGGCCTGGAGTCTCGGGGGCTCTGCTTAGTGCTGTGTTTGTGGGGTTGGTCTGGCCTGGAGCCTCGGGGGCTTTGCCTGGTCCTGTTTTTTTGGGGGGTTGTGTGGCCTGGAGCCTCGGGGGGGCTTTGCCTGGTGCTGTATGTGTGGGGTTAGTTTGGCCCGGCATCTTGGGGGGCTTTGTCTGGTGCTTTATTTGTGGGTTTGGTGTGCCCTGGGCCTCGGGGGCTTTGCCTGGTCCTGTGTTTGTGGGGTTAGTTTGGCCCGGCATCTTGGGGGGCTTTGTCTGGTGCTGTGTTTGTGGGATTGGTGTGCCCTGGGCCTCGGGGGCTTTGCCTGGTGCTGTATCTGTGGGGTTAATTTGGCCCGGAGTCTCGGGAGCTCTGCTTAGTTCTGTGTCTGCGGGGTTGGTGTGACGAAGCCACCGTCACTAGTGACACCTAATGGGTTAATACAGTGGAATTAAAAAGTAGAGAGATGAATGAGTAATGGGTTGATACGGAAACAGGTGACGAGTTTACTCTATTAGCGCAGCCCCCATATTAGTTGGCAAGTAATGTATTAATAATCGAGCTTTTGGGTTTGCTAGGTGGCGGCAGGTTGTGTCTGCAGCTGATGAAGGGTTAACACGAGGGGGTGTGTGGTCACCTGACTTCAAGCTGATAAAATTAGATGTAGCCTGAGGCTGCCAGGAAAACCCAGTGAGAAGTGAGAGCGCCCCCTGTGTGCAGTTGTGAGCGCTGCGCTTACTGGGAGACTGACAGGTGGTGTAGGGAAGTCATTCCTCACATGGCTGGGAGATGCCTCCAGGCCGGTGTCAGCAGCCGTGTGTGACTAATGGTGCCAGCTGTATATATGTGAGCGCCGCCTCGACTCATCGGGTCATGTCTCTTGTTTATAGGTAACTGTAAACATGGCTGAAATGTGCCGCCGGACAGCGCCGATGCTCTTCTTCGTGCCCCTCTTACTGTGGTTAGTGGCCCCCTCGCACGGATACAAACCGGTTATCTTGGTCCATGGCCTTTTCGACAGTTCTGCCAACTTCAAATACCTGGTGGAGTACATCAACAAGGTGAGCGGAGCGGGCAGTGCCCGAGAGACTGCGGGGGCCTGTAACGGGCAGGGAGAAGGGACGGAGAAGGGAGACTGGCACGGCTGGTGTGTGAACCTGGTGCACATGATGATTATATGGGTCGCCGTCTGTGCCGTGCTATCGCGTGGGTCGCCGTCTGTGCCGTGCTATCGCGTGGGTCGCCGTCTGTGCCGTGCTATCGCGTGGGTCGCCGTCTGTGCCGTGCTATCGCGTGGGTCGCCGTCTGTGCCGTGCTATCGCGTGGGTCGCCGTCTGTGCCGTGCTATCGCGTGGGTCGCCGTCTGTGCCGTGCTATCGCGCGGGTCGCCGTCTGTGCCGTGCTATCGCGTGGGATATTATCCAGGCAGCTGCGGAACTGATGGGACGACCGGGGGAATCTTCCATCCTGACTTTCCTTTTCTCCGACCACAGTCTCACCCGGGCACCAATATCTCGGTGCTGGACTTGTTTGACCACAGGGCGAGTCTGCAGCCTCTCTGGAAACAAGTGATGGGATTCCGGGAAGCCATCTACCCCATAATGCAGAATGCTGGCAAGGAAGGGGTGCACCTGCTCTGCTATTCACAAGGTGAGGACTACTCTACCAGCATCCGGCAGCGGCGGACACGTGGCACGTCAGCAATAGCGGCTCGTATGACTATTCATGAGCTGTGCGATACGGCAGAATTGCTCCATAGAGATGATTGCGAGCTCTGTGCCAGAAATGTCACCTATGTCTCCAGCGACTGGCTGAGAGCCACCTGCAGACCGAGCCTCGTTCACGGGGCCACTTTATTTTTTGGCTTCTGTTCACATCACATGCACCTGGGAGACATCCAGTTCTTCAGGGTAATTTCATTCCAAAGTTCCCAGTCATCTGACAGAAGAAGTGGAGACGCCCAGACACACGGACACCATCACTCAGATCTGCATATATTGTGACCGGAAAGTAGGTGTCATCTCCAGGGGCCCCGATTGGTATAGGCAGGAGCCCCATGTATAGTGGACACGGTGACGCCCGTCCCCGGCAGGAGTGCTGCCCAGCCTGGCCCACTGCTTCCACGCCGTCAGCCCCCTTGGACCGTCGGCCTCGTACCCATTTTGCTGAGCACTACAGACATGTTACTGACGGTCGCCCCCTTAGACGGCCAGTCGCCCACCCCCCTTAGATGGTCGGCCGCTGCTGAATCCCACCCCACTACCGATTACATTTCAGTCCATCATCTACTGTTGTTTACGGAGATAAGTGGTGCCGGCATTTGTCGGCCGCTGATTTAATTCCTACCTTCTCGCTCTTTCCTTCTGTCAGGAGGACTGATCTGTCGGGGGATCTTGGAGACTATGCCAGACCACAATGTGGACACGTTCATCTCGTTGTCTTCCCCGCAGATGGGACAGTATGGAGGTGAGGGTTATGCATCCACATCCATTATGCTCTCCTCTATATGATCACGTGGCGCTGACATCTCCTGACATCTTAGGGGGGGTTCGGACAGTTAATGGCACCGCCAGGGTCAGCTTAAAGGGTGTATATGAAATCTACCACTCTTGTCTGTGGGCTGTGTCTGGTGTTGTAGTATTTACTTGGTGCAGTACCAGATACGACCTATGTACAAGGGTGGCGCTGCTTTATTAGTAATCCTCGAGGTCCATCTTTACCACGGTGGTGAGCTAAGACTCGCTGACATGAAGCAGGACGGTTCTGCAGATATTTACCATGTGTCTCTAGAGGATCATCGCTCCATGTCAGGAAATATTATTCCGCTCCTCGCATAGTGATGGCAGAACATATGCATTATTAATATAATATGCTATATATAATAACCAGACCTCCCGCCTCTCATTACCGCCTCTTAACCCCTTCACTATCTTATTGTATAAATATACGAAACGGGGGTGTATGGAGCAGGCAGCAGAGCAGAGGTGGCTCTGTGGATGGTGGGGGGCAGCTGTGTTATACAGCCAGCATCTCCTCAAACAGCAGAGATGACAGCGTCCAGTGTCCCTGCATCCGGAAAAGTCAGATCAGTGAAAATATAAAATTATATAAAGGTTTTTTTCTCAAGGAAAAAAAGTTGATTTTAATCAATAGATCTTGGAATAATAACTTCCACAATTGGATGTGTGTAAATAAAATGTTCCTGTGCTGAGATAATCTTATAAATGTGTCCCTGCTGTGTACTGTGTAGTGGCTGTGTCTGACCGTACAGGGACATGATTTGATCATACCCCAGCTCCTGAGCAGGGGAGGATGCAAAAGAGTATACAGACATTACAGCACGGGATCATAGGGGGGAGCAAAAGAGTATACAGACAGGACAGCACGGGAGCAAAGAGTATACAGACATTACAGCACGGGATCATAGGGGGAAGCAAAAGTGTATGCAGACAGGACAGCATGGGATCACAGGGGGGAGCAAAGAGTATACAGACAGGACAGCATGGGATCATGGGGGAGCAAAAGAGTATACAAACATTACAGCACGGGATCATAGGGGGGAACAAAAGAGTATACAGACAGGACAGCACGGGATCACAGGGGGGAGCAAAAGCGTATACCGACATTACAGCACGGGATCACAAGGGGGAGCAAAAGAGTATACAGACAGGACATCACGGGGGAGTAAAAGTATGCAGACAGGACAGCACGGGATCATAGGGGGAGCAAAAGAGTATGCAGACAGAACAGCATGGGATCACGGGGGAGCAAAAGCGTATACAGACATTACAGCACGGGATCGCGGTGGAAGCAAAAGAGTATGCAGACAGGACATCACGGGGGAGCAAAAGAGTATACAGACATTACAGCACGGGATCACAGGGGGGAGCAAAAGAGTATACAGACAGGACAGCACGGGATCACGGGGGAGCAAAAGAGTATGCAAACAGGACAGTACGGGATCACAGGGGGGAGCAAAAGAGTATACAGAAAGCTCAGCACGGGGGGGGCAAAAGAGTATACAGACAGGACAGCACGGGATCACATGTGGTTCATTCACTGAAGTACTTTTTTCACGATCTTATATTGTAGAGTCAATGGCGTTATTTAGACAACTTGTCCTGCAGAAAAAAAAATCTAAGGCTCAAAATAAAGTATTGCTCTTAGAGGAAGGGGAAGATAAAAAAAGAGTAGTGGAGGAAAGTCTGAGATGTGGTGCAGACGGCTGTACGTGTCACTTTTGGGGTGTTTGTTCCCGTCCAGCTCTGCACATTGGGTTTAGTTGTGGTGCGGTAACGCTGCTACTTCCTATGTTGCAGACACGGATTATCTGCGCTATCTGTTCCCCACCTATGTGAAGGCCAATCTCTACAGATTCTGCTACACGCAGTTCGGGCAGAGCATCTCCATCTGTAATTTCTGGAACGGTAAGTGACGGCAGCGGGTGAGGTGACGGGGGTGACGTGAAAGAATGCTGACGCGCATGTCCATCAGATGGCGCGGACTGATGTGGCCATTGAGTGTTTTTTATTAATGGCGTTTTTTTCCGTTTTCAGATCCCCATCACCACGACATGTACATCAACAACAGCAAGTTCCTGGCGCCTATAAACTCCGAACGGCCGGAGCCAAACACGACAGGTGCTGTGGTGCGAAAATGGCTGCCTCTGTGCCCCCATCCCACCCCCATAAATATCCATGGGGTCCCCAATATTTGTTCGGCAGAGCAATCCTTAATGTCTACCGTACCGTGTGTGTGCATCATGTCAAGAATTAATTTTCTTACTTACAGAATGGAGGAAAAACTTCCTGCGCCTTCGGAAGTTAGTGCTCATCGGCGGTCCCAGTGATGGCGTCATCACCCCCTGGGAGTCCAGGTACAGAGACGGTGGTCTGCAGCGTCCGTGAATCTGTTCCCGCACACGGCGACGCCGTCTCATGTTACGTTTGTTTTTTTTTTCCTTTTCAGCCACTTTGGATTCTACGATGAGAATGAGACGGTGCAGGAGATGAGATGCCAGAAGGTTGGTTCTCCCTGGAAATCTCTTTTGGGGGGGTTTGTTCTCACCATTATACTGCAGGATGCAGCGGACCACCATGATAAATAGGGAGGTAGCACAAGTGCCCAATACTAATTACTCACACTCCCATCATCCATGGGAGGATGGCTGCTTAGTATTACAGGTGCCACAGATAAGGCCATGGTGCGCCACGCCGCCATATCCCGTCCTGCGCCACGCCACCATATCCCGTCCTGTGGACCCAAAGCTCTCTGATACACTGTAACGAGCCCTGCCCCTGTGTGAGCCGCACATTTAGCTCCTCTCATATCTAACGTTCCCCCCTCAGGTCTACACGGACGACAGCTTTGGCCTCCGCACGTTGGATAAGAGAGGAGCCGTCACGGTGTACAATGTGGCCAACGTGGTTCACACAATGTGGCACTCCAACGAGACGGTGTACAAGGAATGCATCGAGAAGTGGCTGACCTAACGCTCCGCACGCCTCCCGTCTGCTCCACCATGGGAACCTTCTCCTCCCTCCTTAATGCAGATGGACCCGGATCCATGACCCTTCCTGCCTCCTCGTCGGCCGCCTCCTGCCATGAACTCTAGACCTCCTGCCATTTTTACCTCCCGCCATCAGTCTCCATTGTGTAACCATAGGAGGAACACGTAGGCTACTTTTATATCCCTCCCCTGACTTTTTTGGAAGGTAGAACGTTTTCTGGTTGTACCCCTTTTTCTAATGGAAAATTTCATTTTTTGGGAGACCATTTGCACAATTTTTGGGGAAGGGTACAAAGTGGGATCCTCTACCCCTGCTCCTCCAATCCACTGCTATTACATTATGGGCGATCAGGGTGCTTTTTACCTTTATGGGGCGAACCTCGTAGTTTTTTGCTAAGCGTCTGCCTGCCCCGTGCGTGGACTTTCTGGTTACACCATAGTCGTCACTTGCATACTGTGTTCCCACCGATCGGATGTATGCATTGTCCAATTTCTTGCTATCACTCCAATGCATCTAAACTGAAGGCTGCTGTTTTGTGTACACAGCACCCATGCAGAAGAGAAGGAGCAACGCATAACATCAGAATGAAACGACATAGTTTGTAGTCTGCAACTGTAGAAACGCATAAATCTGCATAGAAGCTGTATACACAAAACGGTAGTGGATGGTGTTTTAGCTTTTTCTATTAACCAACCAATGCCAAAAAGGTACTACGGCCGCCCTGCTTGTGCACGATTGGGGAGGGGTGGACTCGCAAAATCGCTTTGGCCTCCTCCGCAGGGTTAACCTGGAGCTGAAATATCCCTGTATCTGCTGCAAAAAAGAAGCCGTCATCAATGCAATGTCCATAGAAATCAGGGCAGCAAATATTGTTTTTTATTTTTTACCTTTCTTAGAAGATTGTCGGGTTCTGGACTCCGGATACTCAGGACGATGGTTATTTATGTATTTATAATCCCAAGGCACAAGAGCTGACACTCCTGGACACGAGGGACGGCGTCAGCCCGGTTACGTCAGGAAGTTTACCGCCCCGTTAGACTTGTAATTGTGGTTTTTTTTTTCTGCCTTTTTTTTTATTGCTGTTTGTTGTGTTCAATAAAACATTTGTGGATTTATAAACCTTGTGTGACTGCAGCTAACCGTCACCGTAGATCCGTCCCAGGCAAGGAAATAATAGGAAGGGGGCAAGAAATTGCTGATCTGTGCCTTTATTCCTGATCAGCAGTCTAGAGGCGATACCTGGTATTGCTGCCCAAGTCTATTAATTCAATGAGCTGCAGTACCAGATACAACCAATAGACGTGTGTGGCGCTGTTTCTAGAAGGAGGCGCCTATATTATAATAATTCTGTACAAGTCCTTTACCTGCTTCCTTCCCACTCCCGGTAAAGCTATTGCGTTCTGTCCCAAGACTTATTACACACCGGGGGCCGGCTCTGTTAGCCTACATTCCCACAAGGGGCTTTTTTGGTGCGTTTTTGATGTTGTAGATTTTCTGCACCCATTAAAGGAAACCTGTCACCCCCAAATTCGAAGTTGAGCTAAGCCCACCAGCATCAGCGGCTTATCTACACTATTCTGTGTGTGTGTGTGTGTGTGTATATGTATATATGTGTATATATATATATATATATATATATATATATATATATATATATATATATATATATATATATATATATATATATATACACACACTGGTGGCCCGATTCTAATGCATCGGGTATTCTAGAATATGTATGTATATGGCAGCCACATAGTATATAGCAGAGGCCACGACATATTCTTGAATACCCGATGCGTTAATACAGGCCACGCAGTATATAACAGTGGCCAAGCAGTATATAACACAACCAAAGCATTATATAACACAGCCCAAACAGTATATAACACAGCCCAAACAGTATATAAAACTGGCCACGTAGTATATAGCAGCCATGCAGTATATAACGCAGCCCACCCAGTATATAACATTGCCCACATAGTATATAACACTGCCCACGTAGTATATAGCAGCCATGTAGTATATAACGCAGCTCGCGCAGTATATAACATTGCCCACGTAGTATATAGCAGCCATGTAGTATATAACGCAGCCCACCCAGTATATAACATTGCCCACATAGTATATAACACTGCCCACGTAGTATATAGCAGCCATGTAGTATATAACGCAGCTCGCGCAGTATATAACATTGCCCACATAGTTTATAGCAGCCATGTAGTATATAACGCAGCCCACGCAGTATATAACATTGCCCACATAGTATATAACACTGCCCACGTAGTATATAGCAGCCATGTAGTATATAACGCAGCCCACCCAGTATATAACATTGCCCACATAGTATATAACACTGCCCACGTAGTATATAGCAGCCATGTAGTATATAACGCAGCTCGCGCAGTATATAACATTGCCCACATAGTTTATAGCAGCCATGTAGTATATAACGCAGCCCACCCAGTATATAACATTGCCCACATAGTATATAACACTGCCCACGTAGTATATAGCAGCCATGTAGTATATAACGCAGCTCGCGCAGTATATAACATTGCCCACGTAGTATATAGCAGCCATGTAGTATATAACGCAGCCCACCCAGTATATAACATTGCCCACATAGTATATAACACTGCCCACGTAGTATATAGCAGCCATGTAGTATATAACGCAGCTCGCGCAGTATATAACATTGCCCACGTAGTTTATAGCAGCCATGTAGTATATAACGCAGCCCACGCAGTATATAGCAGCCATGTAGTATATAACGCAGCCCACGCAGTATGTAACACAGCCCACGTAGTATATAGCAATGTGGGCACTATGTGCGTGGTTAAAAAAGACTTAAAATACAAAATAAACATATACTCACCATCCGAAGGCCAATTGAAGTCCTGGCCCTCTGTGCGGTGCACACGGCAGCTTCTGGTCCCAGGGTTGGTATGAGCGCAGGACCTGTGATGACGTTGCAGTCATATGACTGTGACATCATGGAAGGTCCTCGCATAGCATCCTTGGCATCGGAACCCGCCGCTTGCACTGCCGAGCACAGCGCACCACGTCGGAGGGTGAGAAATACGCAGCATCAATAGTAAAAAGTTGATCACACAGGGTTAATAGCTGCGTTAATGGAGTGCGTTACACCGCGGTCCATTAACGCTGCCATTAACCCTGTGTGAGCGCTGACTGGAGGGGAGTATGGAGCGGGCACTGACTGCGGGGAGGAAGGAGCGGCCATTTTGCCGCCAGACCGTGCCCGTCACTGATTGGTCGTGGCAATGGTCGTGGGCGTTTTGCCACGACCAATCAGCGACTTGGATTTCCATGACAGACGGAGGCCGCGACCAATGAATATCCGTGACAGACAGACAGACCGAAGTGACCCTTAGACAATTATATAGTAGATATATATATATGATAAAATACGAAAATATTAAATATAAAAGATTACATATCGCATTTTAAAAATACAAACTAGAGAAAATATATAAAAAAATAAAAAAATTAAGATTACATATTAAAATGCAAATATTTTATTTTTTTGTGTATCTTTTCATGTATAAAATTGTATTCTTTTTTTGTTTATAATTTATATAAATTATTTATATGTAATCTCTGTATTTTTATATTTTACATCTATATATTTTTTTCTACTATCATTTTTATAATATATTTGAAATATTTTTTAGAGTTTATTTTAACCCTTTCATGACATGCGCCGTACTAGTACGGCGCATGTCCTGTCTCCCCCTTTGCTGTGGGCTCCGGCGGTGAGCCCACATCTTTCTGGGTACATGTCAGCTGTTTTGAACAGCTGACATGTGCCCGCAATAGCCGCGGGTGGAATCAAGATCCACCCACGGCTATTAACCCGTTAAATGCCGCTGTCAAACTCTGACAGCGGCATTTAATGCGCACTTACGGCCATCGGGCTGGAAACCCACCCACCGTTGACCCCCCCCCCACCCGGCATCACCGGTTCATTGGCATGACAACCAGAGGTTGTCACTTCCGGCTTGCTGTGAGCGCCGCGCAGTAGTCGGCTCTCATAGCAAGTGAGTAATTCAGCTACATATAGGTGATCTGAACATCGCTCCTATGTAGCAGAGGTGATCGAGTTGTGCCAGCGTCTAACCTCCCATGGAGGCTATTGAAGCATGGCAAAAGTAAAAAAAAAATGTTTTAAAAAATAATAAAAGTTTAAATCACCCCCCTTTTTGCCCCATTCAAAATAAAACAAAAAAATGAAAACTACACATATTTGGTATCGCCGAGTTTAGAATCGCCCGATCTATCAATAAAAAAAAAAAAGAATTAACCTGATTGCTAAATGGCATAATAAGAAAAAAGTCAAAACTCCAGAATTACGTTTTTTTTAGTCGCCATGACATTGCATTAAAATGTAATAACGGTCGATCAAAAAAACATCTGCATCAAAATGGTATCATTAAAAACATCAGCTCATCGTGAAAAAAATAAGCCCTCAACCGACCCCAGATCGCCAAAAATGGAGACGCTACGGGTATCGGAAAATGGCGCAATTTTCTTTTTCTTTTTTTTTTTTTTTTTAGCAAAGTTTGGAATTTTTTTTCACCACTTAGATAAAACAGAACCTTGACATGTTTGGTGTCTATGAACTCGTAATCACCTGGAGAATCATAATGACAGCTCAGTTTTAGCATTTGGTGAACGTAGTAACAAAAAAAGTGTGGGATTGCACTTTTTTTTTTTGAAACTTCAACAAAATTTTTGCGCGCACGACATGGTAAAACCAATGATGTCGCTCAAAAGTACAACTCGTCCCGCAAAATAAGAAGCCCTCACATGGCCATATTGACGGAAAAATAAAAAAGTTATGGGTCTGGGAAGAAGGGGAGCGAAAAACCAGAAACGCAAAAATGAAAAAGGGCTGCGTCATGAAGGGGTTAAATATTTTATATTAACTATAAAAATAGGATGTAAAACATTTTATATAAAAATATATAAATTATTAAAAAAAATGATAACATTAATATATACAATCTAAAACATTTTATATAAAATATATGTAAATATAATAAAATGCCGGCTACTTTCCTATTTTGCAATTGATCTGTTAAAAATGTAAAAAAAAAAAATAGAACTGATGTTTTCTAGTGAAAAAATAAAAAGTAATAAAAAATGATACAGAGATTTTCTGAACCTTCTGTACACAGAAAAAATAAATAAATAAAAATCATCATTGGTGAAGTCTTATTGACTCTTTCATCTCCAGGTTGTGCAGCTGAAAGGGAGCAAAGTCTTTATCCCAATGATATGGGGGCTGTAATTAACGAAAAGTTAAATATTAATATCCGTGCTGCAGATCTTGCTTTTATAGGACATGCTGGGACTTGTAGTGTGCCGCTTATCATTCAGTGGGGGTGAGGCGGTACCCCGTAACATGGCACTTGTAAAAACATCAGCTCGTTTCGCACAACACAAGCACTCGCACAGCAATATGGAAAGGAAAAAAAAAATGTTATAGCTGTAATGGTAAAATAAAAATTGAAAAGCAGACTCAAATAATTAAAAAAAGTTTTTAAAAGCATTAATTTATTAACATTACCTATACTTGAGAAAAGACAAAGTAATAAGGGGTGTTATAAATTCGCCCCCAGCAAAAAAAAAAAAAAGAAAAAGGAAGGTTTTAAAAATCAGCCCAAAATGGCTACAGATTTTTTTTTTTTAGTGTGCTGTCTCTTTAAAAGTGGGCGTGGCATGACTTCTCACCTGTAGATGTAGGTGGGACCCCACCCATAGATAAACATCTGTAAACAGAGCAAACCAACATCCCACACAGGAGGGGGGTGGAAGAAAAGTTGTCTGGAATCTTCCAAAGTTTCAGCAACTTCACTGCAGCCTGAAAAGTTGTCATTAACCCCTGAACTGCCAGACACCCATATACAAAACACACAGTCCTCTGCTCCCTCTGGAACTGAATGTGTTAACATCCCCCCATAATAACCTGTGCAGGTGAAAGCTCCAGCCAAAGAAAACAAACAAAAAAAAATCCTCATTTGCAAAATCCCTTTAACTCTTTCCTCTCCGGAGCAAAAAAAAAAGTTTTTATCTCATGATATGGGGGGTCGAGCGAAATATTATCCGTTCTCCAGTTCTTCCTGAATAGGACATGCTGGGACTTGTAGTGTGCCGCTTTTCTCCTAGGAGAGGTGGTGGTGGTATTCTGCTGGAGATTACAGGAGCTATTTCCAGTATAATCTCACAAAGCTGCTCTTTAACCCTCTAAATGCCAGGGAGTTCACATGGCAAATATTTTCCATTTGTTGCTATGAGTCTCGTCGGTGTGTATGGGGGGGGGGGGGGGGGGGAGAAGAAAATTGATACATTGTAGCAAGCCTGAAAAAAAAAACCAAAAAAACAAATCCACCTTTGTTTCAGGTGTTTCTACCTTGAAAGGGTTAAGTCAGGTAGTGTCCTGGGTGCACACCTCCACTCCTCCCTCTGGGGAGTTTCCTGGAAGGAGAGGTGAGCTGGCAGAGGAGGGTCCTGTCCTGCTCCTGAGCTCTCTTCTGGACACCAGTCTGCCATGGGGGCATAGGAGCTTTGGAAGAAGCTCTGACTAGTTCTGCAAGTGCAAGGAGACCTAGGGGCCTCGTCAGTGCCAGCGACAGCGCAGGTGGGTGGTGACGACTGGCATGGTGGTGGTGACAGCGGGGGGGGGGGGGGTGGCGGTGACTTACTGGTTGGCAGAGGACAGACTGGAGCAGCTGTAGGGGAATAGCAGAGGGTCTTTTATAGCAGAGGATCTGGGGTCACGGGAACTGAGGAAAAGTTTTAGTAGAAAGTATCAGTGGAAGAATCCGGTAATCCCTGGCTGCTGCTGCTGCTGCCGCCGGCCTCCTCCTCGCCTTCCCTTCCTGCAGGGTGTTGTGACAGATGAGTCAGTGCCGTGAAAACGTGGACACGCTCCCCTTGTATGTTGTGTGCGAAACATTCAGCCGGTGACATGTAAAACTCTGAGCATCAGGTCCCTCAGGGCTAAAAAGTAATTTTTTATTTTTTTTTTTATTTTTCAAAATAATTGTACCGCTTAGTATTGTTTCTCGGTTTCCTCTTCTAGATATGTCGGATCTTTGCCGCCTCTGTTCCTCACAACTTCGTGGATCACGTCGTAAGTGGCTCTTCGGGGGCTCCGGATCTCTCCCGGCCTTATTTTCCCATGTGTTAGGGACCCAAGTTCTCCGCAATCCACCTGGATCATCCCCCAGATCGGGAAAAGGGAAAGGAAGGCCGGAAGATGCGGAGTTCATCTGCGGAAAGTGCTGCCACTCACTGAATGTCTACCACCGCTATGACCAGGTGTTGTCTCGTATGCGTGAGCTGTATGAGCAGAGGTCTATTCGCCTGGTGAAGGAGAAGGAGAAGCTTTCGTTTACCCTACGTACTATTCACGCCAGGGCCTGGGGGCTTCCAGCACCGGAGTACCTTGGGCATCTGCAAGACCGTAATGCCTATGGGTATCGGGGTTCTTATAATGATCTCAGATCTCCGGGTTACTCTAAGTCTCGGAATAATTCCCTTTCTCCGGGATACCAAAGTTCATGTCCAACATCTCCTTTTACGGACCGCCCAGTGTCCTTGCATAGTTCTTTGGGTTCTTTGTCTTCGGGAACTCCTTCAAAATCTTACCAAAATCTTCTGGACCATGACCGCTCAATGTGGGAGCATGAGAGCTGGTGGGACGACCATCACAGGGGCTGCTCTCGTTGCATCAGGGGCGAGAAGTGCCATTCTTGTTCCTCCTGGAGAGTTTCCGATGCCAATTACGAGTCTGTGTGTACCGTCCCTCGGAGGAAGAAGCACGGCCGAAGCGAAGATGATGGCTCGGTTCTTCTAAGGAGCAAATCTCTAGGGAGTGTTGGTGGAGAGAGCACCAGCAGTAAGGGTTCCCTCCTCTCCTTATCTGCCTCTTCTTTGGATTCTCTTTCTTATGCTGGTGAAGAAGGAGATGGAGTAGTGTTTTGGGAAGCAAAGTCTCCTCTAGCTTCATCTCCTCCTTCGTCATTTTCTTTACCCAAGCCGATGGCGGGAGAAGTGTTGAAAAGCTTGAAGGAAATTAAGTATAGTCCCATTAAAACACCAACAAAAAGCAAGATACCCATCAGGGGTCAACAGAGAATGACGGCGGGAAATGTGGAGATGCATATTGAAGAGGACTACGAGAGGCCGCAGGTCGAAGAACCTGTGCGAGACATCGATGCTTACATGGGCATTGGACCTGAGGTACGTGATAGTAGATGGGTATGTTAGAGTATGAGCACACCTATGTGGCCTTCTCGAGAGTTGATAGTGTTTCACGGGCTCGGTGGCTAATGGAAGGTGCAAAGAGATGAGCAAGACTCAAACTACCCTGGTCCGGCATCCAGTTTGGTCCTATGTGGCAGCCGGACCAGGGCAGTGTTTTGTTCTGCCCGCTATCCAGTATCGTCACATGAGGCTTGGTCACCAGCCCGGCCTTGTGCATAAAACTGTGAACACTGTTGTCCTAATTTTTTCACGAGGTACACCTTTGGTTTTATCAGTGAACAAAAAATGGTAGAAGAATGACTCCAGTTATCTAGAGAAACCAAATCATTCTATGTGAAGATGATTCAACCTTTACTCATTGGTGCAAGTAAATTCAATGCGTTTTGGGACAAGGGTAATCCTGAAAGGTATTGTTACGTTCACCTACCTATAAAAAATTGAAGCATCTTGATTACCTCCTCTTCACTGATAAGAGGCATCGCTTTTCTACCATATTCTTTGTGGAGTTAGTG
This sequence comes from Ranitomeya imitator, assembly GCF_032444005.1. Taxonomy (NCBI): domain Eukaryota; kingdom Metazoa; phylum Chordata; class Amphibia; order Anura; family Dendrobatidae; genus Ranitomeya; species Ranitomeya imitator. The sequence continues at coordinate 31,097,307 of NC_091283.1, forward strand.
GTTTTAGAAGTTTTGAGCGTGGATTTCACCCATCGTGACACCAGGGAGATCACGTTGGTTCCTGATGTTCTGGGTGCAAGGAACGGCACCAACAAGCCAAGAAATGAGGGCACGGAAATGAACTCTAGCCCTGGGTGAAGGACAGCCTGGTGGTGACTCGGCTTGTCAGTCTAGTCAGTCCATGGGCAGGCGGCAATATTTTATCTGCCCAACTATGGCTTCCCTTCACAACAAAGTACAGATGTCTTGGGCGTGTCCCAGCCAAAGGCAAACATTACTCCAGACAATCTGTATAATCTAAATAATGGCATGTCTAACTCCACCCGGTGTGCCACAATATAATCTGTGAAATTACAGGGGAGGAATCCGCACGTGTGCCCGAGGGTGATTGGCATATGCCACCTCTTTATAATTGCCCCATTAATGGAGGTAACATATCGGAGAGATGAGTCAATATCGGTGACGGTCAACACTCCGGAGTTGGTGACTGAGGCGCGAGGCATTTAAGAAGGAGTCCACCTGCATCTTATAACTATATATACCCTGATCCGATAGGAATGTCCCTTATATAATAAATGGTGAGGAATGAGGCGTCCTAGTAAACCGGAGTCATTCCAGTAAATGTGCAGACGACGGTAATGTGCAGGGTGTTTCACCCTCGATGACAATGAACGTTTTATTGCCCGGCCATTAATATAGTCATGTTGGCTAGTGTTGAGGAATGGTGGACTACGAGGCGGAAGGACTGCGAGACTGTCCACCTGTGTAGTGGAAGTTGTGCTGCCGACAACAATGACTTTTAGGCAGCACAGAAGACGCAATCTGCCCATGAATGTTTGAGCGTCTGCTGGTCTCTACCTTGGGCCAATGACCTGTAATGGGAGTTTGGCCAGTGTGAAAGGGTTGATGGGCTCCTGCCATGAAACATATCCCCCCGGTGGTCAGACATTCATCACTCGTCCTCTATGGTCAGACATTCATCACTCGTCCTCTATGGTCAGACATTCATCACTCGTCCTCTATGGTCAGACATTCATCACTCGTCCTCTATGGTCAGACATTCATCACTCGTCCTCTATGGTCAGACATTCATCACTCGTCCTCTATGGTCAGACATTCATCACTCGTCCTCTATGGTCAGAAATTCATCACTCGTCCTCTATGGTCACATTCATCACTCCTCCTTTATGGTCAGACATTCATCACTCCTCCTTTATGGTCAGACATTCATCACTCGTCCTCTATGGTCAGACATTCATCACTTGTCCTGTAGGCCTCTTCTCTGATATTAATGATCATACACTTTATACTTCTTATCTCCATATTCCTGTCGCATCTGAATTCCAGGTCTGCAAGACTCAGACGTCTCGTTCTCTCCACATCCGGGAGACCATAAGCAGGCTGCAGACACAGCTGAAGATGGCGCAGAACGGCTGCACCGAGTCACGGCAGCAGGTAAGACGCCAACGTGTGATCGGTGGCTGTCATCACTGTGCTACTGTGTCCACGGTCATAATGACCCTAAATCCACAATGTGATGTCATCCTGTGGTGTATCAGTCATTGTACAAGAGGGGGAGGAGGTGAGCTGTGACATCACCTATTGTGAATGGTGGATCCTGTGCAATCTACTGTATATAGAGGTGTTATCAGTCATTGTACAGGAGGAGGAGGTGAGCTGTGACATCAGCTATTGTGAATGGTGGATCCTGTGTTATGTACTGTATATAGAGGTGTTATCAGCCATTGTACAGGAGGAGGAGGAGGTGAGCTGTGACGTGATCTACAATATAAATATCTAGAAAGTGAAGCTAGAAAAACTTTTTTTTTTTTTTCCTTAAAGGGATGGTCGCATCAGAGTCTGCGATAATCCAAGTCCTGTTTCCATCCCGAATATTTCTAGGGAAAGCCATTCTCGGCATGTGGTTGTTTATACAGACTCTCCATAATTGGGTATATAACAGTCTGGTCTTTAGGAGACCTCCCCTTTAATGCTGCAGTGTTGCATCTCCCTGCACTTGTTGGAGCTTTGGTTTTACTCTCAATGCTCCTTCCCTTCCAGGACCAAATGATCGAACAGCAGGAACTAATCCGAGATTTAATCAAGAGCCTGACGCTGAAGGAGGAGTTCCTGGAGGTGGGCGCCCGCGCAGGTCTGTCCTAGGGTGGGCTATGGAACCATGTTCTGGCTCACTGGCCCCTGTCCTCTAATCCTCAGGACTCCCTGACTTTGCTGCTGGCGCTCCCTGGAGCCTGTGACCCATCGGGGGAACTTATTACAGATTTTGTTGAGAAGTTAAGGGCACGAGAAGATCAGATACAGGTGACTAATAATGACCCCAAATTAGAGACCACGACAGGGGGACATGAGCCCCAGCAGCAGAAGGCGGAGAAGGAGGCACAGACACTGACTGATCAGTGCTACTGAAATTACTGAAATTATTATTGTTTGATGTCTGATTTGTCACTAATAAACTACAAGATACATCCTGCTGCGTCCTGAATGAGGATAAGACGAAAGTGACATTACTCTGCAAATAATAGAGGAGAAATAACATTACATCACTCATCTTGTATTATCTTCCAGAGCTGCACTCACTATTCTGCTGGTGCAGTCACTGTGTACATACATTACATTACTGATCCTGAGCTACATCCTGTATTATACCCCAGAGCTGCACTCACTATTCTGCTGGTGCAGTCACTGTGTACATACATTACATTACTGATCCTGAGTAACATCCTGTATTATAGTCCAGAGCTGCACTCACTATTCTGCTGGTGCAGTCACTGTGTACATACATTACATTACTGATCCTGAGTTACATCCTGTATTATACCCCAGAGCTGCACTCACTATTCTGCTGGTGCAGTCACTGTGTACATACATTACATTACTGATCCTGAGCTACATCCTGTATTATACCCCAGAGCTGCACTCACTATTCTGCTGGTGCAGTCACTGTGTACATACATTACATTACTGATCCTGAGTTACATCCTGTATTATACTCCAGAGCTGCACTCACTATTCTGCTGGTGCAGTCACTGTGTACATACATTACATTACTGATCCTGAGTTACATCCTGTATTATACTCCAGAGCTGCACTCACTATTCTGCTGGTGCAGTCACTGTGTACATACATTACATTACTGATCCTGAGTTACATCCTGTATTATTCTCCAGAGCTGCACTCACTATTCTGCTGGTGCAGTCACTGTGTACATACATTACATTACTGATCATGAGTTACATCCTGTGTTATACTCCAGAGCTGCACTCACTATTCTGCTGGTGCAGTCACTGTGTACATACATTACATTACTGATCCTGAGTTACATCCTGTATTATACTCCAGAGCTGCACTCACTATTCTGCTGGTGCAGTCACTGTGTACATACATTACATTACTGATCCTGAGTAACATCCTGTATTATAGTCCAGAGCTGCACTCACTATTCTGCTGGTGCAGACACTGTGTACATACATTACATTACTGATCCTGAGTTACCTCCTGTATTATACCCCAGAGCTGCACTCACTATTCTGCTGGTGCAGTCACTGTGTACATACATTACATTACTGATCCTGAGTTACATCCTGTATTATACCCCAGAGCTGCACTCACTATTCTGCTGGTGCAGTCACTGTGTACATACATTACATTACTGATCCTGAGCTACATCCTGTATTATACCCCAGAGCTGCACTCACTATTCTGCTGGTGCAGTCACTGTGTACATACATTACATTACTGATCCTGAGTTACATCCTGTATTATACTCCAGAGCTGCACTCACTATTCTGCTGGTGCAGTCACTGTGTACATACATTACATTACTGATCCTGAGTTACATCCTGTATTATACTCCAGAGCTGCACTCACTATTCTGCTGGTGCAGTCACTGTGTACATACATTACATTACTGATCATGAGTTACATCCTGTATTATACTCCAGAGCTGCACTCACTATTCTGCTGGTGCAGTCACTGTGTACATACATTACATTACTGATCCTGAGTTACATCCTGTATTATTCTCCAGAGCTGCACTCACTATTCTGCTGGTGCAGTCACTGTGTACATACATTACATTACTGATCCTGAGTTACATCCTGTATTATTCTCCAGAGCTGCACTCACTATTCTGCTGGTGCAGTCACTGTGTACATACATTACATTACTGATCATGAGTTACATCCTGTGTTATACTCCAGAGCTGCACTCACTATTCTGCTGGTGCAGTCACTGTGTACATACATTACATTACTGATCCTGAGTTACATCCTGTATTATACTCCAGAGCTGCACTCACTATTCTGCTGGTGCAGTCACTGTGTACATACATTACATTACTGATCCTGAGTTACATCCTGTATTATACCCCAGAGCTGCACTCACTATTCTGCTGGTGCAGTCACTGTGTACATACATTACATTACTGATCCTGAGCTACATCCTGTATTATACCCCAGAGCTGCACTCACTATTCTGCTGGTGCAGTCACTGTGTACATACATTACATTACTGATCCTGAGCTACATCCTGTATTATACCCCAGAGCTGCACTCACTATTCTGCTGGTGCAGTCACTGTGTACATACATTACATTACTGATCCTGAGTTACCTCCTGTATTATACCCCAGAGCTGCACTCACTATTCTGCTGGTGCAGTCACTGTGTACATACATTACATTACTGATCCTGAGTTACATCCTGTATTATACTCCAGAGCTGCACTCACTATTCTGCTGGTGCAGTCACTGTGTACATACATTACATTACTGATCCTGAGTTACATCCTGTATTATACCCCAGAGCTGCACTCACTATTCTGCTGGTGCAGTCACTGTGTACATACATTACATTACTGATCCTGAGCTACATCCTGTATTATACCCCAGAGCTGCACTCACTATTCTGCTGGTGCAGTCACTGTGTACATACATTACATATTGGTGCTCTAATGCAGGGCAAATATGTTAGTAGGAAGAAAGGCCACTAACTTAGCAATCTGTCCTGCTCTATAGAGGGAATTCTGCCCCGGGGATCCTAGTAGATCCATAAGATCTGATTTCTTAGGGCCTGGTCTCTCGTTCTGACACTGTGACCTGTCTGAGCAGAGAGAAGGGGATGAGCTGGCTTTACTCAAACGCCAAAGAGAAACAGAACAGAAACGTCTGCAGGAAGAGCTGACGGCGAGAGAGGAGGACATCGCACATCTCTCGAAGGTTCTTCGTGACAATCAGGACATCATAACTGTGAGTGGCTCCTCGGGGGCGGGGCTATAACTCTGGAATCCTGATAATCAATCATGGCATCGAGTTTCTATATTCCGACTATATTCATGTAGGATTCTTGTTTCCTCTGCTACAAAAACATACTGACACCCAATGTGAGCACTATCACCTCTGCCGTTCCCTCAGGGGTTGTCACCCAGCTTTTCTAATGCTATCTTCTATATAATCATGGAGGCTCTGCGTGACATCCTGGGAGAGAAGGACTTCACGATTCAGAGGTTGGAGGTGGCCCTGGACTCTGCAAATCGCTCCGCAGCCTCTCAGGATGCTCTGCGCCTCTCCGCTCTGCGGGAGAAAGATGCCCTGATCGCAGCAATACAAGGAGCTCTGAGCAGCAGCAATCAAGATGTCGAGGTGCGTGTGAGGGGCGTCCGAACCTCAAACCTCCGTGTAAAATATCATCTGTCATCACATCATGGATGTCTCCATCTTTGTTTCAGGCACTCGCAGACTCTCTCTTATCCCAGGGACTCGATGACTTTAGTACCTCAGTTCCTGGATTTTCTGCCCCTAATCCTCTAGTATCCCAAATCCAGGAGAAAGGTCGTCTGCTATCCCAGGCCCACGCGGAAAATCAACGCCAGAGTGTTCAGCACCAGCGAGACATCCAGGATCTACTCAATGCTCTCAATGAGAGTCAGACACTGCTCCAGGCGAGTCACGAGCTCTGACTGTAATATAACTTCAATAATACTGCCCCTATGTACAAGAATATAACTACTATAACACTGCCCCCTATGTACAAGAATATAACTACTATAATACTGCCCCCTATGTACAAGAATATAACTACTATAATACTGCCCCTATATACAAGAATATAACTACTATAATACTGCCCCTATGTACAAGAATATAACTACTATAATATTGCTCCTATGCACAAGAATATAACTACTATAATACTGCCCCTATATACAAGAATATAACTACTATAATACTGCCCCTATGTACAAGAATATAACTACTATAATACTGCCCCTATATACAAGAATATAACTACTATAATATTGCTCCTATGCACAAGAATATAACTACTATAATACTGCCCCCTATGTACAAGAATATAACTACTATAATACTGCCCCTATGTACAAGAATATAACTACTATAATATTGCTCCTATGCACAAGAATATAACTACTATAATACTGCCCCTATGTACAAGAATATAACTACTATAATACTGCCCCCTATGTACAAGAATATAACTACTATAATACTGCCCCTATGTACAAGAATATAACTACTATAATACTGCCCCCTATGTACAAGAATATAACTACTATAATACTGCCCCTATATACAAGAATATAACTACTATAATACTGCCCCTATGTACAAGAATATAACTACTATAATATTGCTCCTATGCACAAGAATATAACTACTATAATACTGCCCCTATGTACAAGAATATAACTACTATAATACTGCCCCCTATGTACAAGAATATAACTACTATAATACTGCCCCTATGTACAAGAATATAACTACTATAATACTGCCCCCTATGTACAAGAATATAACTACTATAATACTGCCCCTATATACAAGAATATAACTACTATAACACTGCCCCCTATGTACAAGAATATAACTACTATAATACTGCCCCTATATACAAGAATATAACTACTATAATATTGCTCCTATGCACAAGAATATAACTACTATAATACTGCCCCCTATGTACAAGAATATAACTACTATAATACTGCCCCTATGTACAAGAATATAACTACTATAATATTGCTCCTATGCACAAGAATATAACTACTATAATACTGTCCCTATGTACAAGAATATAACTACTATAATACTGCCCCCTATGTACAAGAATATAACTACTATAATACTGCCCCTATGTACAAGAATATAACTACTATAATACTGCCCCCTATGTACAAGAATATAACTACTATAATACTGCCCCTATATACAAGAATATAACTACTATAATACTGCCCCCTATGTACAAGAATATAACTACTATAATACTGCCCCTATGTACAAGAATATAACTACTATAATACTGCCCCCTATGTACAAGAATATAACTACTATAATACTGCCCCTATATACAAGAATATAACTACTATAATACTGCCCCTATGTACAAGAATATAACTACTATAATACTGCCCCTATATACAAGAATATAACTACTATAATACTGCCCCCTATGTACAAGAATATAACTACTATAATACTGCCCCCTACGTACAAGAATATAACTACTATAATACTGCCCCCATATACATATAATACATTGCTTTCTCTCTGGCCATTAGCCTCTGTATGTGTTGTTCCCTGCACAGTGTTAGGACCTCTGCGCTGTGGTAATGTTCCCCAGTACTGTCCTCTCGGTGCCTCTGGGGGTCTCTGGTCGCTCTCACGTGTGAGTGATTCCCAGCAGTGTTAGTGTCGGCCCAGTGGCTTCCGATAGACTCTGACACTCGGCGCTGAGTCAGTAACAAGGAGGCTTCTGTCTCCTCTGAGTCCAGAATGCAATGTGGCATCTCCTATATGGGAGGGAGATTTAGTTTCTGATTGGTTTTATACAGTGGATCACTTTTTTGGAAGTCCCATGTAAATGCTTGGTTAGATGGATCCGGTAATTCGGTTTGTGCAGTGTAGCAGAACTGGGAGGCCTGATGAATGTTATTTCAGCCTTTCCCTAATTGACTCCTGCATAGTCTGAAATCCACCTCCACCATGCTTTACACTGCAGCTCTGCGTGTTTAGATGGCTGCTGTGTATAAGCTGCGCAGGACGTCAGTGGTTGGCGGCTATAGAGGGCTTTGTGGTATGTCCTTGCTTTACGTCGTGCCTGTACCTCATCTATCTCCATAACCTTGTCCTTCACCTTCAGGAACAGCTGCGACATTGTAAGAAACGCCTGCAGGACGGCGCTCAGGAGCAGAAGATGCTGCGAGAGTCGCTGAGGGTGAAGGAGGGCGAGGTGCAGGAAGAGAGACGGAGGCAGAACGCTGACCGGCACCAAGTCCAGGCCAAACTGCTGCAACTACAAGACTCGGAGAGGGAGAAGGACCGGACGACTAAGGTGAGGACCACACAAGCCTAGATCCTGGTCCACTGCCACCCCCATGGGGTGTTACAGGCTGTAGTGTCCTCACCCATTAACATTTTAGACAAATCTGAAGCCACCACTAGGGGGAGCTCGCTACATATAGATTTATACAGCCACCACTAGGGGGAGCTCGCTACATACAGATTTATACAGCCACCACTAGGGGGAGCTTACTATATACAGATTTATACAGCCGCCACTAGGGGGAGCACACTACATACAGATTTATACAGCCGCCACTAGGGGGAGCACACTACATATAGATTTATACAGCCACCACTAGGGGGAGCTCACTATATACAGATTTATACAGCCACCACTAGGGGGAGCTTACTATATACAGATTTATACAGCCACCACTAGGGGGAGCTTACTATATACAGATTTATACAGCCACCACTAGGGGGAGCTTACTATATACAGATTTATACAGCCACCACTAGGGGGAGCTTACTATATACAGATTTATACAGCCACCACTAGGGGGAGCTTACTATATACAGATTTATACAGCCACCACTAGGGGGAGCTTACTATATACAGATTTATACAGCCAGGGCCGGCGTCAGCACCCGGCGCACCCGGGCAAATGCCGGGGCCCTGGCGAGACTGGGGGGCCCATAACAGTAAGACACTTATTATGCCGGCATTGCCGACACTGATGCGCAGCGCATCATGCGCTCCTGGGGGGCCCCCGAAGCTGGACTACATTCCCGAGTTCAACTCTCCCTCCCTGTGTTAGTGTGCTGTGTGCTGTGTCTGATTGCAGCCAGGACTTGGAGGCGGAGCTGGAGCAGATATATGATTCCCAGCAACAGGAGGTGGGACTCACTGACTGGGACTCACTGCAGCAGGAATACTCACCAATCACCGTCCATGGGGATAGAAGAGTAACTTCCAGGCCGGTGGTCGTCACTTCCGGGTGAGAGTGATGAGCTCATCACTAAGAAGAGCAGCGCTGTTGCTGACACACAGATCACGTCGCGACATGGTCTGGGACCCGGTCCAGTTCCAGCGCAGCGAGCAGCAGAAGACGAGCAGCATTCATCAGTGCATGTGCTCAGATCCTGTATCCACAACGGTCGGGGGCGATGGCGTGGTGGTGGGTGAGCTGGGCTGCCTGTGCTATATACTACGTGGGCTGCCTGTGCTATATACTACGTGGGCTGCCTGTGCTATATGCTACATGGGCTGCCTGTGCTATATGCTACGTGGGCTGCCTGTGCTATATACTACGTGGCCAGTGCTATATGCTACGTGGGCTGTGTTATATGCTACGTGGGCTGTGTTATATGCTACGTGGGCTGTGTTATATGCTACGTGGGCTGTGGTATATTTCTCTGCTGTATCTGAGCATCATGAAGCATGGTATGTGTTTAAGAGGGGGGCCCACTGAGACTCTTTCGCCCGGGGCCCTCAAAAACCTGGAGCCGGCCCTGTATACAGCCACCACTAGGGGGAGCTTACTATATACAGATTTATACAGCCACCACTAGGGGGAGCTTACTATATACAGATTTATACAGCCACCACTAGGGGGAGCTCACTAGATACAGATTTATACAGTCACCACTAGGGGGAGCTCACTATATACAGATTTATACAGTCACCACTAGGGGGAGCTCACTATATACAGATTTATACAGCCACCACTAGGGGGAGCTTACTATATACAGATTTATACAGCCACCACTAGGGGGAGCTCACTACTTACAAATATCCTTAGAAAAGTTCATTATTTCAGATTTCTGAGGGTCCGACAACCAGCACCCAAATTAAGCATCCGTTACAAAGTCCCGCATTCTCTGGGAGGAAGCAGTGTATAGAACAGCACAGCGCCGCACTTGTCTTGTGGCTGTTCTCAGGTACTGCAGCTGCTATCACTCTCACAATTTACTCTTAATATTCTTGTCTTCTAGAAATTGCTGCAGGATGCGGAGAACAGAGATCAGATCATCAAGAAGCTTCAAGAAAGACTGAGCCTGGGAGGGGGAATGATGGGCACGCTGTGAGGTGAGCGGGGTTCCTGTGACTCTGCACAGATGCCCGGTGATGTGGTGTGGTACTGGCGGGTGATGGGCAGGTGCACTGCTCCGGATCCTGGTGACATAAATGAATTGTACAGGTGGAGAAGGATTTTACCTGGTGCATGTGGCGGGTAATGAGGCAGGTACCGTTTGTGGTTTGTCCTCCTGTCACATGGGCATCAAATTAAATATTAGTTACTTGAAGTCACCACTAGGGGAAGCTCCCCACAGTCATACAGCTACCAATGAGTTCTTTGTGAACTGTGTACAGCGCCCTCTGCAGGATGTATTTTTCCAGATTTCAGGCTGAGCCCATAAAGGACTGTAAGGATTATATGATTAGATATGACTTAGTGTCTCCCATCACGTTTCCTTTAATTTTTGCCCCCGTCTTCTCTTCCAGATCTTCTTCTTCGCTACTTTTCTAATGGGATGAAACAAATTGTTTACCAGCTGGAAACTCAGAATTGCAATCATTTTTTTTTCCGGGTTGGGGTGGGTGGGGAGGGTTATAGTAACTTGGGATTATTTTTGGGAGGCTTGATAAATGTTTGTGGAGGAAACAGGAGGTTATGTATCTTATGGGATCAGGGAAGTTGGAAATGTCTAAAACACGATGGAAATGAAGACGAGAGAGATTTGGAATGTTAGAGATCTTCTACTTCAGAGAATATATCAGATGGATCTACTATGGTGATGTCCTACAGAATGATCATGGAGAAGTCATGAACGATGATCCAAGACCTCCTATGTCCTGTTATCTTTGGGTCAAAAGTATCATCGTGACCTAATCTGAAGGCCAGAACTTCATGGAGTTCTCCTGATCTGAGGAACACGCCTTTATGGAGTTCTCCTGATCTCAAGGCCAGAACTTCATGGAGTTCTCTTGATCTGAGGGCCACGCCTTTATGGAGTTCTCTTGATCTGAGGGCCACGCCTTTATGGAGTTCTCTTGATCTGAGGACCACGCCATTATGGAGTTCTCCTGATCTGAGGACCACGCCATTATGGAGTTCTCCTGATCTGAGGGCCACACCTTTATGGAGTTCTCTTGATCTGAGGACCACGCCATTATGGAGTTCTCCTGATCTGAGGACCACGCCATTATGGAGTTCTCCTGATCTGAGGGCCACACCTTTATGGAGTTCTCCTGATCTGAGGACCACGCCATTATGGAGTTCTCCTGATCTGAAGGCCAGGACTTCATGGAGTTCTCTTGACCTGAGGGCCACGCCATTATGGAGTTCTCCTGATCTGAGGGCCACACCTTTATGGAGTTCTCCCGATCTGAGGACCACGCCTTTATGGAGTTCTCCTGATCTCAAGGCCAGGACTTTATGGAGTTCTCCTGATTTGAGGGCCAGGATTTTATGGAGGCTGTTGAAACCTATTCTGCCATGATGTGATCCTTCGCTTTCATCTTTCCTTGGTAGAGGCCGAATATGCTGGAGGTGACATTAATTGCCCACACTCCTCTACTGTGTGGACGACTTCAGGACCGATAATCCACCATTGTTCCCGGGTGTCCAGTAAGGCCACCAGTGCCTGGATTACAGGTCATTACGCCATATACAGAGGAGACCATAATGTCCTGATCTCTCCTCCCTGATCCAAATCATGTAGTGATTTCTAGCAGCTCGCTTACAATCGATCATATCGTGTGATGCATTAATACACTAGAATGTTTCTTTTTTTCCTATTGCCGAGCTTCTCTGGTCACAGTCTTCTCAATACGGAGGAGCACCAGAAATATCTAAGATGGCAAATAGCTCCTCAGATCTCAGCTTCGTGGACCTGGGAGGAGCAGAATGTTTCGGTGTGGCTACGTGTTCAGGTCTTCAGTGATGGTGGTTGTACCTGGTACATACTAACTACAAACTGGGCCCTTATTAAAGGGGCGGTGCTGAAGGTCTCCTGGAAAATCGTGACCAATGTTAGACTTTCTGATATTTCTTGACATATTAGAACGTTTGGGCTTTGTTTTTGGTCTTACTCTTGATAATATGCTGAGAGCTTTGTGACCCACCACTGCCGTGTGATTTGCTACGGGTATCTATGTATTTTATGGGTCCTCCTGGTGTTGGCATCGGTTGTCTTTCTAGATGCATCACATTTGTGACTTCTGCCATGCTATAAGTGTCCAGTGCCACAACGAGAGAGAACGCCATCTAGACACTGGGAAGTTTACTATGAGCCTGTAAAGGTTCACATTACTCACATCCTCAGCTCAGGACATGGGGTTTATGGCCATCGCTCATGTGCCGGGTGCTGCCCATCAGTGATTGACTGCGTCTCCGCTGCCAGCCTGACTGCCATAACGCTGGCGCTCGGATCTACTGAACTAATGCTCTAATTGGTTGTAATTATTTATGTTCCGATTCCGACATTTGTTACGATTCTGTTAATAAAAGGTCTATAATAAGCACATGTGATGTCCTGGAATTTATTTCTACTGGATCGGGAAGGTGCTGGATTATCAAGTGTTCAAAATTATCAGAAGTATAAAAAAAATAGCGCGCACACACACACACACACAGGATTCCTGCTCACCTATTTCAATTAAGCACATATCCCGAACATAGTACTGAGCAGTGTAGCTGTGAATCCAGTTTAAGAAACACTTACTAGAAAGAAGCAAAACGTATAAAAATAGGAACAGATATAGGCTGATAACTTTTTTTTTTTTTTAATTATTTTTTTTTTAGTTTTTATGATCATGCTCAGGATTTCAGTGCATCTTACAGGCAGGGGAACTGTTTAATGTCAACTAGGTGGATTTACGTCTCATGACTCTTCCTGTGTCCAGACTCCTAACTGGAGTTGGCGTTGGAAAAGTTTACTAATAACTAGTCAGATATGCGTCATATCTAATCATAACAGTGCAGTTTGGGTGGTGACATTTCCTTTACTGTGTAGTAAAATAAAATTTGCTTGCCATGACAAATCCCACCACTAGGCGTCTCTAGAAGTGAAGCAGAAAATCTGAATTTTCTACACAGATCACTCCTGTAAAACTTTACCGAAACGTAACTTGATCCAGTTTTCCCTGCTACAGGCTTTAGCTCTATTTTCGTTGTCTCTGAGCTACTGGGTGGAGACTTGCTGCTCCGATGTCTCCCGTACACAGCACATGTTCAGAAGCAGCAGCATGAAAAACCATATACAGCAGCACTGAGCAGTGTAGCTGTGAATCCTGCTCCACAGTAAAACAAACGCTTACTAGAAAGCAGGATCACCATCTGTGTGTGTGTCTACCTCACTCACCCCTCTATGTTGAGGGAACAGATTACAGCTGCCTATTAAAGTCAATGAGCCCTGGCCATGTCTTATCTTCACTAGGAAAGATTTTAGATTTTTTTTTTTTTTTTTTTTAAGAATAACTGAGGAGTTCAGGAGGCAGTGGGGAAAGAAGTGGCTCCTAAGTGAAGAAAGAAGCAGATTTTTTTTTTTTTTTTAATCAGATTGCATTTATGCATTTTCTTTTAACAGTTTCACATACGACGTAATCATGAAGTCAGATTATTTTTTATAATTCAGTTTATTAAACTCTTATGAAAATATTTATTTACTGGAAATCTATGGACACACAATATACAGGATTATGTACATAGGATATAAAACATATAAAAATCTAAAAGCAGAAGATGTAATCAAAGAATTATATACACTGTAAAGTGCGCTCTAGTGGAGGCTACGCCTCAGGCTAACCCCTCCTCTTTGGCTATTTTTTTAGGATATTGCTGGAGACGCCTCTAGTTCCTTCTCTAAGGTCACCAAGACTGAATATAGATGGGGAAACTGCATACGGGGATGATCTAAACAGGAACTAAGTAACGGAGATTGAGGATAGAAAAGTCGGGACTTATTACGCGACCATCTATCTGCGCTTTTTCTTTCCGTACATCATCTGTCTGTACGTGGCGTAAGAAATTATCACCTCTCAGATTTAGATCAACCATAGTGACCTAACATTGTAATATATAATGAAGCCACCAGGGGGAGCTCACTGCGCATACATTTATACTGATTTGAATAGGAGCTCCCCCTAGTGGAGGATGTGGTAATAACAGTACACTATAAATATATTAAAAATGGCTCCATGGTCGCAGACCACGTTGTCCGTTATAAATTTCTTATTAAATACCTAACCCCCCCCCCCCTAATATTAATATGTCCTTTCAAAGCGCACTGCCTGTTACTTGCGAATCAAAAAACTCAATATTCCCCTTGAAGACTACTGGAAAACTACTTAGGCTTGTAAGGACCATAATAGATCCTGAACTTCAGCTGATCCCACGGAAACTTCTAAGCATTTCTTTCTAGAGTAGTTTTTGACCCTTGAACTCTCTCGAAGTAGCCATCGTTTTAGAACAATGGATGACAATGATATCTGGCGGCCATAGTTATGCTCCAGGCAAACATGACGTCACGATAGGCTGCTCCTGCCCATCTTCAGGTAGTTGTGCCTTCTACTGGACTTACTAATGGCTGCCAGGAGAAACAAGAAGCCAGATTCTCAGCTGAGAGGTCACAGGAGGAACAGTCGGACATTGTGACCGATTCTCCTCACTCATGGAATCCTGGTATAATGGCTGCCGAATGGTGTAGAGGGGGACTTCGGTGACCATCAATGTGACGCTTCTCGACCAAACCAGGTCATTTATGGGCGGCAACAGAAGCCAGATGCAGCCATTCTCTTTGGTTCGGCACAGCAGTCAATAAACCTTTGATGGGCGCGGTGGTCAAAAATGTAAACAAAATGGCCGCCCTGAAATCTGTGGAGGGCACCAAACTAAATCAATAATAATAATGTTATCAATAAGAGAATCGGCCGCGAATCTCTGCGGACAAGTGATTATTTCTTCTTTTTGTCCTGGCCCTTAGGAGCCCGGTTCTTCTTGTTTAGGATGGACATCAGAGACTTGGACATGTAATATGGCTTCTCGGGGGAACCGTCGTGTCTTTCTAAGTCTTCCACTGGAAAAGATGGAGAGGAGAGGTCAGCGGGTCGGACGGTGATGCCACTTTATGGTTGGGCTGATAAGGACGATAGAGGCAATCATCCTGGTCACAAGGTTTGAGTAGATCCCCGAGCGTCAGTCACTGATGTCTCTCTGTCTAGTCGTCTCAGACCCATCGATCCACCCTCCTCCGAGCACAGGAGATACAGTAGAGCCGTGATGGCGTCTACGAGGTTGAGATCTTATGGACTAGCCGGCCTCATGAAATTTGGAAGGTTTCCATGGTTCAGCTGCCTGACTTGAGGTCCAAGCTGACCACTGGGCCAAATCAGACATCTGTAGGTCAACAGCTAACATCTTCGTAAATGGTAATGTATACTCACAGAAGCAGAGAAAGAGAGTGTCCACGCACATAGTGTACACGCTGAAGAAGCCTTGCGCGATCATGTATGACCCCAACACCACCGTCTGCAAGAAAAAAAAAAAGGGACATAACGTGTGAGAACCCGACCACCGAGAAGAGTTCTTCAAGGGCTCCAGGACCGCTATTTGTGAAGCCATTGATATGACCAGGTTGTCCCATCAGTGTCCACATCGGTAACGTGCCCCCCTAGCTCCTCACCAGAATGGGTATCCAGTAGTAATTCAGAGTCGGCGACTTGAAGGCATCGTTTGGAATCGGCAGACGGCCGGAGAAGAAGAAAAACGCGAGGACTCCTGAGGAGAAGAAGACACAGCACTAAGTGTGAGATCTACACAACAGAGATGAAGGAATTCGGAGGCCATGGTGATGACAACGAAAGACTGTCATGTAGTGCCATGATGAGGGAGGTGGTGGTGGCAGAAGATCACCGTAAGGGGTCACATGTGGAGGCACAGGTAGCACAAGGGAGGAAAGTTACAAATATTGGTGGCAGCCAGTACAGATTTCATGGTTGTGGTCATTTGGTTTCCTCACCTACTCCACCGACCACAATCAGTTTCCCGAAGAAGATCAGCAAATCTGTGACCTTATCCAGCACAACGACCCTGCGGAGACAAGCACAGATGTCAGAAGTAGCAGATAACATATTCCACCGCAGAAAGGACACTCCAACCAGACAGGGGAGGCTGAACACACCGAGGACGTGCCGAATACTCCAAAACCACACGGGAAGCCAGGTCAGCACCAAGGTGCACATGATATCCACAACATGCATAGGCCAGGAGAACATGCAAAATCCTCCATTACATTCCACCATCCAAGTCCAACTCAACAAGCCAAGACATACGGTACTGCTGTCAAGTCCAGATCACAAATCAAGTCCAACTCAATATGTTCAGTCACTTAGAACTCGCCAACTCATAGTGAACACGTGCAAAGTCCAGGTCAATGAGCTAAGCCCAGCTCAGAGCACCCATCTGCATTACTCAGAATATCGAAGGTCCAAGTCCAGCTCAATGTGTTAAGCTCCGCTCAGATCACCCATCTGCATTACTCAGAGTATGGAAGGTCCAAGTCCAGCTCAATGTGTTAAGCCCAGCTCAGATCACCCATCTGCATTACTCAGAATATGGAAAGTCCAAGTCCAGCTCAATGTGCTAAGCCCAGCTCAGATCACCAATCTGCATTACTCAGAATATGGAAAGTCCAAGTCCAGCTCAATGTGCTAAGCCCAGCTCAGATCACCGATCTGCATTACTCAGAATATGGAAAGTCCAGGTCTAGCTCAATGTGCTAAGCCCAGCTCAGATCACCGATCTGCATTACTCTGAGCTAGACCTGGACTTTCCATATTCTGAGTAATGCAGATCGGTGATCTGAGCTGGGCTTAGCACATTGAGCTAGACCTGGACTTTCCATATTCTGAGTAATGCAGATTGGTGATCTGAGCTGGGCTTAGCACATTGAGCTAGACCTGGACTTCCCATATTCTGAGTAATGCAGATCGGTGATCTGAGCTGGGCTTAGCACATTGAGCTAGACCTGGACTTTCCATATTCTAAGCCCAGCTCAGATCACCAATCTGCATTACTCAGAATATGGAAGTCCAGATCTAGCTCAATGTGCTAAGCCCAGCTCAAAGTGTTAGGTTCCATACTACTTAACATAGGCCTAGTCAAGCTCACACATTACTCAGCAGATGTAAAATCCAAGTCTAGCTCAAAGTCCTTGTCCAGTTCTGACATTACTCAGTACAAGCAAAGTCTTAGTCTAGCTCAACATGCCAGGCCCGGTTCAGGGCACCGAGCCATATGTTACACTTAAGTCCAACTCAAAAAGCCAAGGAATATATTACTCCACATATACCAAATCCAAGTCAATCTGTTGAGTCACTGATCATCTGCCAACTCCACGTAAACCCACCAAGTCCTGGTCATGGTGCCAGATCCTCGCCACACACTGCCCACGACATGCCGCCCCGTCTACTCCCGCCAGCTCACCACTCATTACTCACGAGTCATATTAGTGATAGATATACACTCATCCGAGGAGACGCGACCCTGTGTAATAAGCAGGAGACACATGTATGTACAGATGTATAACATTGGGGGCCGGGGGGCGGCGTGCGGTCACCTCACAATGTTCCTCATCAGCAGCTTGAAGGCATTTTTGGCGGAAACGCAGAAATTCTTTCCGTAAACCGCAATCTGCACAGGAAGGAGGAGAGCGGATCAGTTATAATGCCAGTATGCAGGGGGCGGTGAGCAGGAGACCCCGGCGCGCGTTCACACCAACAATCTGACAGCTGGCCCTTTCACCGGTATTGGTGAAAATCTTATTTTCTTCTCCATTCACAGCCAAAGCTGAATTGTTATTCTGGTCTAAGCTCCCACAATGCACTGCTCTCTGATGGAAGGAAACCATCAGTAAGGCTGAATGGCGAGGAGCCAAACTGCCGTCTGTTTCCAAAAGTCGTCAGGAGAACTGTGAACGTTGCTTTGGGTATGAATGGAGAGAAGAAGTAAAAACAAGAAAATACATAGTTCTTCCTTGCACTTTCCTAAGGGCCGATGTGCAGCGTTCATAGATCGGGAGTTACCATGATATACGCGTTTCGGTTCAAGAACTTGATGAATTTCTCCAGACACCAGAAGCAGCACTTCAGGCAGCAGAGGAGGAAGCGCGTGCAGGCGTTCTGTGCCCCTAGGGGAGAGAGCGGCCATTAGACGGAGGTGGACACTTGTATCGGCCGGGCGCCATCCTTCGCCACATACCGGATGGTGCGCCACATAACAGATGGTGCGCCACATACCGGATAGTGCGCCACATACCGGATAGTGCGCCACATACCGGATAGTGCGCCACATACCGGATAGTGCGCCACATACCGGATAGTGCGCCACATACCGGATGGTGCTCCACATACCGGATGGTGCGCCAAATACCGGATGGTGCGCAATATACCGGATGGTGCGCCAAATACCGGATGGTGCGCCACATACCGGATGGTGCGCCACATACCGGATGGTGCGCCACATACCGGATGGTGCGCAATATACCGGATGGTGCGCCACATACCGGATGGTGCGCCACATACAGGATGGTGCGCCACATACCGGATGGTGCGCAATATACCGGATGGTGCGCCAAATACAGGATGGTGCGCCACATACCGGATGGTGCGCCAAATACCGGATGGTGCGCAATATACCGGATGGTGCGCCACATACCGGATGGTGCGCCACATACCGGATGGTGCGCCACATACCGGATGGTGCGCCACATACCGGATGGTGCGCCACATACCGGATGGTGCGCCACATACCGGATGGTGCGCCACATACCGGATGGCGAGGTGTCTCCTGAACGCTTTACCTTTCAGCCGGTGGTCCAGATACTCCAGGATGATTCTGATCAGTTGGACAATGGTGAGGATGAGCGCCCCAAACGCCAGCGATCCTGTGTGATACCTGGGGGGCGACAGTCACAGGGGACACAAACTATTACAGAGATAAATACAGTAGCTCATTGGCATCATGTGTGAGATATTTAAAGGAAAAGTCCATATCCACAGCCAGGTCATCAAAACTGTTCCGACATAAAACTGAAGCAACTTTCAAAAAAAAAAGTTCATTAAAAATCTCCTACCATTTTGCGTATACAGCTCCTATGCAGACTTATGTGTCATCATGGTAAAACGAGACCTAATATTAGACGCCTACATCCTGTTCTTTAGGTGGAAATTAACAATAGACTGATATCATACCTTCACCTACTGTTAACAGCGGATCCCGTATGATCTCCTGTACAATGACTGATAACACCTTTATATACAGTAGGAGGAGGTGAGCTGGGACATCATCTATTGTGAATGGTGGATCCCGTGTGATCTACTGTATATAGAGGTGTTATCAATCATTGTACAGGAGGAGGAGGTGAGCTGTGACATCATCTATTGTGAATGGTGGATCCTGTGTTATTACTGCATATAGAGGTGTTATCAGTCATTGTACAGGAGGAGGAGGTGAGCTGTGACATCACCTATTGTGAATGGTGGATCCTGTGTTATCTATTGTGTATAGAGGTGTTATCAGTCATTGTACAGGAGGAGGTGAGCTGTGACATCATCTATTGTGAATGGTGGATCCTGTGTTATCTACTGTGTATAGAGGTGTTATCAATCATTGTACAGGAGGAGGAGGAGGTGAGCTGTGACATCATCTATTGTGAATGGGGGATGCTGTGTGATCTACTGTATATAGAAGTGTTATCAGTTATTATACAGGAGGGGGAGGAGGTGAGCTGTGACATCACCTATTGCGAATGGTGGATCCTCTGTTATCTACTGTATGTAGAGGTGTTATCAGTCATTGTATAGGAGGAGGAGGTGAGCTGTGACATCTCCTATTGTGAATGGTGGATCCTGTGTTATCTACTGTATGTAGAGGTGTTATCAGTCATTGTATAGGAGGAGGAGGTGAGCTGTGACATCTCCTATTGTGAATGGTGGATGCTGTGTGATCTACTGTATGTAGAGGTGTTATCAGTCATTGTAATCATTGTCTGTGATGATAATTGAGGCTGCTGAAAAGTCTTCTGTACAGAGCAGGAAGTATGAGTCTGGTATTAGACCTAGGTTTCATTAAAAATTGCTAAATTTCTAATTGTATTTATAGAGTGATATGGAGACATCCCCCCTCCTGCCACATGTTAATATATAGATGTAACATGGCCCCTGGTGAAGCCACCGGTGATTATTGGTTCCCCTGTGGAGAAGGCTCTCACCTCAGGGTCCTCATGAACGCGGCGGACACGGGGAAGTACGGGATGTCCTTTGGTTTGTGGAAAGCCCAGTAATAGGAGGCGAAGGTCCCGGCGAGGACGCACTGGCCCAGGGCGATGACAAAGTTAATGCACCAGAGGAAGCCGATCACGTTGTAGATCTGCAGGTTGAAGAGGTTTTGCTGGAAGATTCCCTCGGTGTTATACTTGTAGAAGATGCATCGCGCCTCGGGGCAGCCGGTACTGGAGGCGTTAAAGGCCTGTGAGAGGGAGGACACGAGATATAACAGCCGCCTATAATGCGCGCTGGCTATTACTCCTCACCAGTGTTCTGCTTGGGCTGGATCATGGCAGCATGCACAGGTGAGGACTCGTCACAGTGTAGCAGCACAGTACAGTGTTGTACCTGAGCGGGTAGAGGCCACGTACGCTGTGCTGCGCCAGGAGGCTCCCGCTCTGGAAGAGCCGCCATTATCCTGCACTACCCACCACACTCCAATGCAAATGTGCAATGCTTCAGTTCTCCTGAGGGGGCGCTGCAGGAAATTGATTACTTCCTGACAGATTGTCCCCCTGATTACAACTGATGGCAGGTTTTCCTGGGGGGTGTTCGTCTATGGTCACGGATGACTCGTAACACACGGCCATTGTACACAGTGTGCCAGCCCTGTGATAGGGCACACATTGCCCTGAGCGCAGACGTGCCCCATACTCACCATCGGGTCACAGGTCTCGTTCCCAGTTATATTGGTGCACCCTGCGATGCTGCTGTTCGGGGTGGATATCACATATATTGGAGTTCCTGAGGTTGCCAGATATCTGGGGAAGTTAAGGATCCTGCGCCGCCACCATGTCTATTGCACATCAGACGCTTCCCAACCCCGGAATGGCACTTCTAACATGAGATTCTGTAGGATCTGCCCCAACAGCTGCCACTCACTCAGTGGAGCTCCACCGATCACAAGAACAGGTGGTCTAAAAGTCCCCTGTGTGAAAGGAGTGGTACTGAGCATGTGCAACCACCACTGCTGTAGAGTGTGGATGGAGCAGAACTGAGCATGTGTGACCACCACTGCTGTATACTGTGGATGGAGCGGTACTGAGCATGTGTGACCACCACCGCTGTACAGTGTGGATGGAGCAGAACTGAGCATGTGTGACCGCCACCGCTGTAGAGTGTGGATGGAGCGGTACTGAGCATGCGCAACCACCACTGCTGTAGAGTGTGGATGGAGCAGAACTGAGCATGTGTGACCACCACCGCTGTAAAGTGTGGATGGAGCGGTACTGAGCATGTGCGACCACCACTGCTGTATAGTGTGGATGGAGCAGAACAGAGCATATGTGACCACCACTGCTGTAGACTGTGGATGGAGCTGTACTGAGCATGTGCGACCACCACTGCTGTAGAGTGTGGATGGAGCAGAACTGACCATGTGTGACCACCACTGCTGTAGAGTTTGGATGGAGCGGTACTGAGCATGTGCGACCACCACTGCTGTATACTGTGGATGGAGCGGTACTGAGCATGTGCGACCACCACTGCTGTATAGTGTGGATGGAGCAGAACAGAGCATATGTGACCACCACTGCTGTAGAGTGTGGATGGAGCAGAACTGACCATGTGTGACCACCACTGCTGTAGAGTTTGGATGGAGCGGTACTGAGCATGTGCGACCACCACTGCTGTATACTGTGGATGGAGCGGTACTGAGCATGTGCGACCACCACTGCTGTATAGTGTGGATGGAGCAGAACAGAGCATATGTGACCACCACTGCTGTAGAGTGTGGATGGAGCAGAACTGACCATGTGTGACCACCACTGCTGTAGAGTTTGGATGGAGCGGTACTGAGCATGTGCGACCACCACTGCTGTATACTGTGGATGGAGCAGAACTGAGCATGTGTGACCACCACCGCTGTACAGTGTGGATGGAGCAGAACTGAGCATATGTGACCACCACCGCTGTACAGTGTGGATGGAGCTGAACTGAGCATGTGTGACCACCACCGCTGTACAGTGTGGATGGAGCAGAACTGAGCATGTGCGACCACCACCGCTGTAGAGTGTGGATGGAGCAGAACTGAGCATGTGTGACCACCACCGCTGTAGAGTGTGGATGGAGCAGAACTGAGAATGTGTGACCACCACTGCTGTACAGTGTGGATGGAGCTGTACTGCGCATGTGCGACCACCACTGCTGTAGACTGTGGATGGAGCGGTACTGAGCATGTGCGACCACCACTGCTGTAGACTGTGGATGGAGCGGTACTGAGCATGTGCGACCACCACTGCAGTAGACTGTGGATGGAGCGGTACTGAACATGGGCGACCACCACTGTTGTAGACTGTGGATGGAGCGATACTGAGCATGTGCGACCACCACTGCTGTAGAGTGTAGATGGAGCGGTACTGAGCATGTGCAACCACAACTGCTGTAGAGTGTGGATGGAGCGATACTGAGCATGTGTGACCACCACTGCTGTAGAGTGTAGATGGAGCGGTACTGAGCATGTGCAACCACAACTGCTGTAGAGTGTGGATGGAGCTGTACTGAGCATGTGCAACCACCACTGCTGTAGAGTGTGGATGGAGCGATACTGAGCATGTGCAACCACCACTGCTGTAGAGTGTGGATGGAGCGGTACTGAGCATGTGTGACTACCACTGCTGTAGACTGTGGATGGAGCAGAACTGAGCATGTGTGATCATCATTGCTGTAGTGTGTGGATGGAGCGGTACTGAGCGTGTGCAACCACTTCCGTAGACTGTGGATAGAGCATGTGCAACCACCACTGCTGTAGAGTGTACAAGGAGCAGTACTGAGCATGTGCAACCACCACTGCTGTAGAGTGTACAAGGAGCAGTACTGAGCATGTGCAACCACCACTGCTGTAGACTGTAGATGGAGTGGTACTGAGCATGTGCAGACATAACTAGTGCATGGAGCAGTGGTTGCACATGATTTCTACTGCCTTATACACACAGGGGACTTTATGACCTCATTTCTATAACCATTGGGGCCTTATGATCACATTTCCCATCCATCCTGTAATCACACCTTGTGGGTGACACAACCCCTTTAAGAAGATCTTCTATTATTTAGGTAACAAGGCAGTGATAAGAATCAGTATGAAGGACGGGACCAGATGAGGGGTCAGACTTTCCGAGCTTTGTACTTTTTGCCTCGAAGTGCTGGAGCTTTTAAGGACTTTTGGGACCACAATTACAACTCTTCCGGAAGTGAAGAAACATGGCTGCTCTCCCCAAGACCAGTGCCGCGGCTCGATACCTGGTGTGTGTGATGGCGCAGATCAGCTCCACTGTATGAGACTGAGCTGCAATACCAGCCACAACCTGTGCTCAGAGGGGGCGCTGTCTGGGAGAACGTTACACTATTAACCCCTTTCTGTCATCCCAGGGGCTGATTCTCTATCAGGAAGGTATATGCCGGCTGCTGATGAAGGATACAAAGCGGTCATGCCCCAGTACGCCACACACACCACCAGCAGAACGAAGGTGACGAGGGGATAAAACAGGGAGGACATGATGTGAGCGATCGCCCTGTGGAGACAAAAAGAGGCGGTCACCGACAAACGCTTTACACCCCCGGGGCCGCTGGGTCGTTTCCCCTCCCCCGCTCACTTGCTGGCTTCTTTAATCAGCGCGATGGCGATGAGAATCCGCTTCCGCAGGAAGAGCAGGAGTAGGAGCAGGATGACCTCCACCACCAGGAGGATGATGACTGCGGGTGATAACACAGCATTAGAGAGCGGCAGATGTACAGAAAGGCTCGGCAGCACATCTACGAGCACAGGACGATTGTTGACACCGCTCGGCAGCACATCTCCTGTTTACACGGGACAATGTGCTGCCGAGAATTAACATTTTTAAACAACTGTATAATCACTTCAGACTGACGAGCGAGGTCTCTGCTTATTTGCGCTGTGTAATTACTGTTCCCGTATAGCGGCCGGTGTGAATGTGCGCTAACACTCGTCTGACCGATATCTCATGTGCGGCTGTTACTAATCAGGTGAAAATCTAGATGAAGACTATGGAAGACATCAGATCAGATAAGTGATCCGTGCCGTTATCTGAATGGCGCTATATAAGTGAAAAAAAAATATATATATTTTTAATTTTTCCCATTATACATCAGTTCTCAGCTGCTGCAGTCCCGTGTATGGCCACTAGATGGTGGCACTGACAAACACTCATACAGAACACCAAGCCTAATGCTCTAGCTCTCACTGTTATCAGCCGTTAGGATGCCGCTGCATCTACCTATGGCCATTTATCAGAGCCGCCAAGTATTAATTGTCCTGTAGGGTGAATGTCTGTTTGTTTGAAGCTTTCCCCAGTAAATTGCTCGCAGAGGCTCTTAAAATGGTGTACTGGCCCTTTAAATGATTCTTCCTAAGCTTTGATGGACATGTGTGGGTTACTGCAGACTATAGGCGGGTAGGGACATACAGAAGGCCAGCCAGGTCTCCTGCACACTGAAATAGGCGCTCAGGTTGGTGGTGAAGCCCACATTGTTGATCGTCGCCCCCGTCTTCTTGAAGGTGTCGTACTCCATGTAACAGTGGTAAATGCCTGGGAAAGAAAAGAAGGAACATGAGAGAACATAAAAGGTGCAGAATGAATTAACTGAGAACCGGTCAGTGAGCTCATTCTGGTGGGAGGTCCAGCGGATCACAAATTAACTCAAAGGATCAAGAAGAGAGTCAGAACGAGCTCACTGATGGATCCTCCGTTAACTCAGTCTGCAGCCAGCAATAAACAGTGCGACACAGATGTTACAGAAGGCAAAAAGATCCAACGTTTTAAGCTACTCCCAGTTCGCCCCTAGATAATAATCATCCGGGCAGCCTGCATTCTGCTCTATATGTGATGTCCAGCTGCGGGGGCAGACTGTCAGACACAGCCAGACTCCCCATAGAGAAGGTAAGGCTGTTTATTACGGTCTCCGCTTTTAGGAAGGGAGCAGGAGCTGCTGAGTCCAAGAGGAACCTGTCACCTCAGCTATACATCCAGGAGGCAGAATTTCCCCTGTAACCCAGGCCTAATATACCAGTACCAGTTACAGGGGAAATCAGGTATAATAAAGAAAAAAAAAAAAATAAAGGAAATCTGTCACCAGGTTTTGCCACCTAATCTGACAGCAGCATAATGTAGGCACAGAGATCCTGATTTCAGCGATGTGTCACTTACTGGGCTGCTTGCTGGACTAGTTATAAAATCACTGGTTTAATCAGCAGGAGATTATTACTAGAGGACTAGTAAACCTTCTGCCAGGTAGTCTAGCCCCGCCCCCACCACTGATTGGCAGCTTTCTGTGTCTGCACAGGGGTGTGGGCGGGGTTATAAACAGCTCAGCATTCCGAGCGCTGCTAGATCTGCACAAGATGAAACACTTTTTAAGTGATACATCGCTGGAATCCACATCTCTGCCCCTACATCATGCTGCTGTCAGATGGGAGAGCAAAAACCCGGGGGCAGATTCCTTTTAAATGTTGAAACGAATCCCAAATGTCTTTTATGATCTTATTGCGGGCACACTATATTAAATGCAAAAAGCAGGTATATATAAAATAAATTTTAAAAAAAACCTGTGCGCCATATATAAAAAGAATTGTTACTTATCCTGCGCTCATCCTATACTGATCCTGCATTATAGTCCAGAGCTGCACTCACTATTCTGCTGCTGCAGTCACTGTGTACATACAGTTGTGGCCAAAAGTATTGACACCCCTGCAATTCTGTCAGATAATACTCAGTTTCTTCCTGAAAATGATTGCAAACACAAATTCTTTGGTATTATCTTCATTTAATTTGTCTTATGAAAAAACACAAAAGAGAATGAAGCAAAAAGCAAAACATTGATCATTTCACACAAAACTCCAAAAATGGGCCAGACAAAAGTATTGGCACCCTCAGCCTAATACTTGGTTGCACAACCTTTAGCCAAAATAACTGCGACCAACCGCTCCCGGTAACCATCAATGAGTTTCTTACAATGCTCTGCTGGAATTTTAGACCATTCTTCTTTGGCAAACTGCTCCAGGTCCCTGATATTTGAAGGGTGCCTTCTCCATCTGCCATTTGTAGATCTCTCCACAGGTGTTCTATGGGATTCAGATCTGGACTCATTGCTGGCCACCTTAGAAGTCTCCAGTGCTTTCTCTCAAACCATTTTCTTGTGCTTTTGAAGTGTGTTTTGGGTCATTGTCCTGCTGGAAGACCCATGACCTCTGAGGGAGACCCAGCTTTCTCACACTGGGCTCTACATTATGCTGCAAAATCTGTTGGTAGTCTTCAGACTTCATAATGCCATGCACACGGTCAAGAAGTCCAGTGCCAGAGGCAGCAAAGCAACCCCAAAACATCAGGGAACCTCCGCCATGTTTGACTGTAGGGACCGTGTTCTTTTCTTTGAATGCCTCTTTTTTTCTCCTGTAAACTCTATGTTGATGCCTTTGCCCAAAAAGCTCTACTTTTGTCACATCTGACCAGAGAACATTCTTCCAAAACGTTTTAGGCTTTTTCAGTCTTGGCAAACTCCAGCCTGGCTTTTTTATGTCTCGGGGTAAGAAGTGGGGTCTTCCTGGGTCTCCTACCATACAGTCCCTTTTCATTCAGACCCTGAAGGATAGTACGGGTTGACACTGTTGTACCCTCGGACTGCAGGGCAGCTTGAACTTGTTTGGATGTTAGTCGAGGATCTTTATCCAACATCCGCACAATCTTGCGTTGAAATCTCTTGTCAATTTTTCTTTTCCGTCCACATCTAGGGAGGTTAGCCACAGTACCATGGGCTGTAAACTTCTTGATGACACTGCGCACGGTAGACACAGGAACATTCAGGACTTTGGAGATGGATTTGTAGCCTTGAGATCGCTCATGCTTCCTCACAATTTGGTTTCTCAAGTCCTCAGACAGTTCTTTGGTCTTCTTTCTTTTCTCCATGCTCAATGTGGTACACAAAAGGACACAGGGCAGAGATTGAGTCAACTTTAATCCATGTCAACTGGCTGCAAGTGTGATTTAGTTATTGTCAACCCCTGTTAGGTGCCACAGGTAAGTTACAGGTGCTGTTAATTACACTAATTACAGAAGCATCACATGATTTTTCCAACAGTGCCAATACTTTTGTCCACCCCTTTTTTATGTTTGGTGTGGAATTATATCCAATTTGGCTTTAGGACAATTCTTTTTGTGTTTTTTTCATTTAAAGGGCCACTGTCACCCCCCTCCAGCCGTTATAAACTAAAAGAGCCACCTTGTGCAGCAGTAATGCTGCATTCTTACAAGGTGGCTCTTTTAGTTTTTGTTTCTGTTATTCCCACAATAAATGTATTTATAATTTTGCTGAAATACCCGTCTTTGTCCATGGAGGCGGGTCTGAAGCCTCCTCTTAGAAGCGCCCAACTGCCGTCAGTCATCTCTTGTGTAGATTTTCGCCGCCCCCTCAGCGATGTTATTGTGTGAATTCCGGCGCCTGCGCTCTGCTCTTCTGCCTTGCGCAGGCGCATAGAGCATTTGCCATCCTAGCGCTGGTGCCGGGTTCCGTTCTGCGCCTGTGCGGGCAGTGCGGCCACCCTGTTACTGAATCCCCGCCCCGCACTGTGTTATGCATTATGCACAGTGCGGGGCTGGGATTCCTGGGCATGCGCACTTTGCTTCTCAGACGCTCCCCAGGTCCCCCGCCTTTCAGCGTTGCCGGAATATACAGGTATCCTTGCCGGCGTTTGGAACAGCCGCACAGAACAACGCTGGAAGGCGGGGGACCTGTGGAGCGTCTGACAAGCGCAGTGCGCATGCCCAGGAATCCAAGCCCCGCACTGTGCATACTGCATAACACAGTGCGGGGCGGGGATTCAGTAACAGGCTGGCCGCACTGACCGCACAGGCGCAGAAAGGAACCCGGCACCAGCGCTCGGACGGATAATGCTGTATGCGCCTGCGCAAGGCAGAAGAGCAGAGCGCAGGCACCGGAATTCACACAATAACAGCGTTGAGGGGGCGGCGAAAATCTACATAAGAGATGAGTGACGGCAGTTGGGCGCTTCTAAGAGGAGGCTTCAGTCCCGCCTCCATGGACAAAGACGGGTATTTCAGCAGAATTATAAATACATTTATTGTGGGAATAACAGAAACAAAAACTAAAAGAGCCACCTTGTTAGAATGCAGCATTACTGCTGCACAAGGTGGCTCTTTTAGTTTATAACGGCTGGAGGGGGGTGACAGTGGCCCTTTAAGACAAATTAAATGAAGATAGTAATACCAAATAATTTGTGTTTGCAATCATTTTCAGGAAGAAACTGAGTATTATCTGACAGAATTGCAGGTGTGTCAATACTTTTGGCCACAACTGTACATTACTGATCCTGAGTTACATCCTGTATTATACTCCAGAGCTGCACTCACTATTCTGCTGGTGCAGTTGCAGCGCCCCAGAGACCTGGTCGTTGCAGTAATGTCGCTCTGCCGCTAAGGGGAGTGATGGTACGTCTGATGGCACTAAAGGAGTTCATCTGACCAGGTATCACCAGCACACATTACACTTCACACTCCGGCCACTAGGGGGAGCAAAAGGTTTTATTTATTAGGCCACTCCTCACACTAGGGGTTGGATAGGAAGTTAGGGAGAAGCTGACTGGGTTTTGTCCAGGCAACATCCCGTGGCAGGGGGTGTTGGGGGGAAGATTCAGGGGGGTCCCTGTCAGGCGTGGGAACCTGGCAGGCACCTAGCGACAAGGACAGATCGTTACAGAGCCGCGCCTGCATTACCTTGCGGCGGCATCTAAAGAAAGGACACGAAGCGAAGGATATTGTGGACAGTGAGAAACGAGATCAAAGCACAAAGGAGAGCCAGTAGGAGTCGTGCCCGGAGAGCGGCAACATCCTACTGAGGCGCGTAGGCGGTGACCGGAACACCGAGGAAGTAACTGACTTTATGGCTTACTTTAAATACCGCAGGACAGTTAATTATAGATTGGCTGTCTACCTTACATCACCTAACTGAACTGAGACAGAGAGGACCGGTACCGAGTAACCTGTGGCCCTGTGTCTGGGGCGCTCCACAGTCACTGTGTACATACATTACATTACTGATCCTGGGTTACATCCTGTATTTTACCCCAGAGCTGCACTCACTATTCTGCTGGTGCAGTCACTGTGCACATACATTACATTACTGATCCGGAGTTACATCCTGTATTATACCCCAGAGCTGCACTCACTATTCTGCTGGTGCAGTCACTGTGTACATACATTACATTACTGATCCGGAGTTACATCCTGTATTATACCCCAGAGCTGCACTCACTATTCTGCTGGTGCAGTCACTGTGTACATACAGTGGGGCAAAAAAGTATTTAGTCAGTCAGCAATAGTGCAAGTTCCACCACTTAAAAAGATGAGAGGCGTCTGTAATTTACATCATAGGTAGACCTCAACTATGGGAGACAAACTGAGAAAAAAAAATCCAGAAAATCACATTGTCTGTTTTTTTAACATTTTATTTGCATATTATGGTGGAAAATAAGTATTTGGTCAGAAACAAACAATCAAGATTTCTGGCTCTCACAGACATGTAACTTCTTCTTTAAGAGTCTCCTCTTTCCTCCACTCATTACCTGTAGTAATGGCACCTGTTTAAACTTGTTATCAGTATAAAAAGACACATGTGCACACCCTCAAACAGTCTGACTCCAAACTCCACTATGGTGAAGACCAAAGAGCTGTCAAAGGACACCAGAAACAAAATTGTAGCCCTGCACCAGGCTGAGAAGACTGAATCTGCAATAGCCAACCAGCTTGGAGTGAAGAAATCAACAGTGGGAGCAATAATTAGAAAATGGAAGACATACAAGACCACTGATAATCTCCCTCGATCTGGGGCTCCACACAAAATCCCACCGCGTGGGGTCAGAATGATCACAAGAACGGTGAGCAAAAATCCCAGAACCACGCGGGGGGACCTAGTGAATGAACTGCAGAGAGCTGGGACCAATGTAACAAGGCCTACCATAAGTAACACACTACGCCACCATGGACTCAGATCCTGCAGTGCCAGACGTGTCCCACTGCTTAAGCCAGTACATGTCCGGGCCCGTCTGAAGTTTGCTAGAGAGCATTTGGATGATCCAGAGGAGTTTTGGGAGAATGTCCTATGGTCTGATGAAACCAAACTGGAACTGTTTGGTAGAAACACAACTTGTCGTGTTTGGAGGAAAAAGAATACTGAGTTGCATCCATCAAACACCATACCTACTGTAAAGCATGGTGGTGGAAACATCATGCTTTGGGGCTGTTTCTCTGCAAAGGGGCCAGGACGACTGATCCGGGTACATGAAAGAATGAATGGGGCCATGTATCGTGAGATTTTGAGTGCAAACCTCCTTCCATCAGCAAGGGCATTGAAGATGAAACGTGGCTGGGTCTTTCAACATGACAATGATCCAAAGCACACCGCCAGGGCAACGAAGGAGTGGCTTCGTAAGAAGCATTTCAAGGTCCTGGAGTGGCCTAGCCAGTCTCCAGATCTCAACCCTATAGAAAACCTTTGGAGGGAGTTGAAAGTCCGTGTTGCCAAGCGAAAAGCCAAAAACATCACTGCTCTAGAGGAGATCTGCATGGAGGAATGGGCCAACATACCAACAACAGTGTCTGGCAACCTTGTGAAGACTTACAGAAAACGTTTGACCTCTGTCATTGCCAACAAAGGATATATTACAAAGTATTGAGATGAAATTTTGTTTCTGACCAAATACTTATTTTCCACCATAATATGCAAATAAAATGATAAAAAAAA
This sequence comes from Ranitomeya imitator, assembly GCF_032444005.1. Lineage (NCBI taxonomy): Eukaryota > Metazoa > Chordata > Amphibia > Anura > Dendrobatidae > Ranitomeya > Ranitomeya imitator. The sequence continues at coordinate 31,128,724 of NC_091283.1, forward strand.
CAGACAATGTGATTTTCTGGATTTTTTTTCTCAGTTTGTCTCCCATAGTTGAGGTCTACCTATGATGTAAATTACAGACGCCTCTCATCTTTTTAAGTGGTGGAACTTGCACTATTGCTGACTGACTAAATACTTTTTTGCCCCACTGTACATTACATTACTGATCCTGAGTTACATTGTGTATTATACTCCAGAGCTGCACTCACTATTCTGCTGGTGGAGACATAGTTATGTGTTACAGATCCTGGTGGAGCAGTCGCGCTCCTTAGACTCACCGTAACCAATAACCCCTATTACGCCGATGATGAGCAGCCACACCAGGATGCCGGCAATGAACCTCAATAGGATGAGGAAGAGGAAGCTCGTCAACATAGCTATAGCCAGAGCTCTGCAATACAAGGAGATGGAAGATTGTAGAGTGTCAGCTCTTCTACTCAGATCTATATATATAATTGTCTAAGGGTTTGTCTGTCTGTCCTGGAAATCCTGCGTCGCTGATTGGTCGAGGCCGCCAGGCCTCGACCAATCAGCGACAGGCACAGTCTGCCGCGAATTCTGGAATCATCATTGTCCTCCACTGCTGTCAAGTGCCGCCATTGTGTTGTCTAAGGGTCTAATTGTCTGTCTGTCTCGGATATCAGCCAATCAGCGATATTAGTGCGGGATTTAAACACCACTGACAGCGCAACATACATACATATTCTAGAATACCCGATGCGTTTGAATCGGGCCAACATCTAGTTACTGATAAATACTTAATGACCATGTCGCTATACTCTCCATCTGACCCTGCAGCTGCTGCCCCATCACCTCAACACCTTCCATGGTGCCATATATGCCTCGCTCACTCTCTGTTCACACTGACGTTTATATCTCCACCTTCAGCTACCGCCATCTCCTAGTCAGACCACTTACAATGTTCCTAGAGCTACTGCCTCCAATTTACCAATCAAGAGGCTCCCAAGTTCCCTGTGTGAATGAAGCGATAGTGAGCGCATGTAACCACTGGCTCATTCACTGTCTATAGGAGAGGTGGTCGCACATGCTCACTACTTCTCCATCCACTGTGTATAGTAGTGGTGGTCACACGCTCACTACTTCTCCATCCACTGTGTATAGTAGTGGTGGTCACACACTCATTACTTCTCCATCCACTGTGTATAGTAGTGGTGGCGACACACGCTCACTACTGCTCCATCCACTGTGTATAGTAGTGGTGGTCACACATGCTCACTACTTCTCCATCCACTGTGTATAGTAGTGGTGGTCACACGCTCACTACTTCTCCATCCACTGTGTATAGTAGTGGTGGTCACACGCTCACTACTTCTCCATCCACTGTGTATAGTAGTGGTGGCCAAACACGCTCACTACTGCTCCATCCACTGTGTATAGTAGTGGTGGTCGCACATGCTCACTACTTCTCCATCCACTGTGTATAGTAGTGGTGGTCACACGCTCACTACTTCTCCATCCACTGTGTATAGTAGTGGTGGCGACACACGCTCACTACTGCTCCATCCACTGTGTATAGTAGTGGTGGTCACACACGCTCACTACTTCTCCATCCACTGTGTATAGTAGTGGTGGTCACACGCTCACTACTTCTCCATCCACTGTGTATAGTAGTGGTGGTCACACGCTCATTACTTCTCCATCCACTGTGTATAGTAGTGGTGGTCACACGCTCATTACTTCTCCATCCACTGTGTATAGTAGTGGTGGCGACACACGCTCACTACTGCTCCATCCACTGTGTATAGTAGTGGTGGTCACACATGCTCACTACTTCTCCATCCACTGTGTATAGTAGTGGTGGTCGCACATGCTCACTACTTCTCCATCCACTGTGTATAGTAGTGGTGGTCACACGCTCACTACTTCTCCATCCACTGTGTATAGTAGTGGTGGCCAAACACGCTCACTACTGCTCCATCCACTGTGTATAGTAGTGGTGGTCGCACATGCTCACTACTTCTCCATCCACTGTGTATAGTAGTGGTGGTCACACGCTCACTACTTCTCCATCCACTGTGTATAGTAGTGGTGGCGACACACGCTCACTACTGCTCCATCCACTGTGTATAGTAGTGGTGGTCACACATGCTCACTACTTCTCCATCCACTGTGTATAGTAGTGATGGTCGCACACGCTCAGTACTTCTCCATCCACAGTGTATAGTAGTGGTGGTCACACATGCTCACTACTTCTCCATCCACTGTGTATAGTAGTGGTGGTCACACGCTCACTACTTCTCCATCCACTGTGTATAGTAGTGGTGGTCGCACACGCTCAGTACTTCTCCATCCACTGTGTATAGTAGTGGTGGTCGCACACGCTCAGTACTTCTCCATCCACTGTGTATAGTAGTGGTGGTCACACACGCTAACTACTGCTCCATCCACTGTGTATAGTAGTGGTGGCCACACACGCTCACTACTTCTCCATCCACTGTGTATAGTAGTGGTGGTCCCACACACTCACTACTTCTCCATCCACTGTGTATAGTAGTGGTGGTCACACACTCACTTCTTCTCCATCCACTGTGTATAGTAGTGGTGGTCACACGCTCACTATTTTTCCATCCACTGTGTATAGTATTGGTGGTCGCACACCCTCACTACCGCTCCATCCACTGTGTATGGTATTGGTGGTCGCACACGCTCACTACTTCACCATCCACTGTGTATGGTATTGGTGGTCACACGCTCACTTCTTCTCCATCCACTGTGTATAGTACTGGTGGTCGCACACCCTCACTACCGCTCCATTCACTGTGTATGGTATTGGTGGTCACACACACTCACTACTTCTCCATCCATGGTCTATAGTAGTGGTGGTCACACACGCTCACTACGCTCCATCCAAGGTCTATAGTCGTGGTCGTCACACCTGCTCATTACCACTTCTGTCACTCAGGGAGATTTGGGTCCCCCTGTGATCGGTGTGTTGGTCTCAGCAGAAGGACCCCCAGATATCATGAATGGATAGATATGGGGTGTGTGGGACATTCCCTTATGACTTACATGAGGATCCAGGACCATGACTTGGCAAAGTCCTGAAATATTTTCTTTCCCAGGTTCTGGAAGTTGAAAGAATCAAATATTTGGCTAAAAAATGAAAAGGTGGAGAGAAAGGAGTTAGAAACCGTGGTACAGGGAGGAAAATCAAGTCACCTGAAAAACTCAGGTAAGAGGCAAAGAATTAACGACAGATTGCCAGACGGTGGATTCGGCAGAGAAAGAAAACATGGAGTTGTGGACCTGATGGAGGATTGTAAAGACTGAAACAAGTCAAAGTACCTAGAAGTAAAAAGGGGGACGCCAAAACTTACTTGGTTGCATTGAGTATAGAATCTCTGGATTCGTTCCCGGTCAAATTCTTTCCTCCATATATGATTGAGAAGTTAGGAGGAATGGAGAAATTCGTACTGGGGAAACACCTGTTAAACACTGAAAGAGAGAGACCTGTTAAACATATTGTTTTCGGAGTGGAAACACCCCATGATGGATAGATCGTAATGGATCAGCCGAGTGTGTGAAGTGCCCTCCATAACAGGCCGGTGCCGACTGATACACAGCCAGCACCTTTCTAACAGCAGCGATCAAAGCTAGCTCCGATCATTGCCGTTAACCCCTAAAATGGTGCTGTCAATCGCTTACAGCTCAAAAAAAAATTTTTTTTATAATATACACCAGTCTAAATGATATCGGAAGCAGGGTGTGACCAATAGTATAAAAATTAACTTTTAATTCATATATACTAAAAAGTTGGTATATCCAACTGAGTAAAAAACATAGAAGACTCCACAAAGAAAGATTCCCAAACTAGGGGAATAGTATCAAAATCCAACCCCCAAAGTCTCTAAACACACCTTAGTGTGTCAGCAGCACGGGGGGGTATGGTATACACTCCTGTGTGGGAGTATTTGAACACAAACATAAATCACAAGGTTCATATATCTGTGACCTATCGCATGTCAGCTGCCCCCACCTGTCATATGGAGATGCAGTAAATGCGAACGAGTGCCAAAAAAAATTGGAACGATCTCACCTCGAAATATCCTGTAATGTGGGTGAGAGTTCTCGTGGTAACAGCATACAGAGGGGGGGCCTGTGATTCTGGCCGCACATCAACCCGTCCACACTGTTTGAGCAAGTAGTATAGACCCCAATAATCACCGCATGTTTCCCTACGCGTTTCGTTATGATCAACTCATCAGGGGAAAGTAAGAAAAGGATCCTCGCCCGCTCCGTGGGGGATCTGCAATATAGGGGTATATCGGCAATCACTGTTAGTCAGCGTTGCGCGTGTTTTAAATAACCCGCCCTGAATCCTCTGGGCTGGGTCTCGTGACGTAGGTTCAATGCGCCCCCTCTGGAACGCTAGTGCTGAACCGCACGCGTCACTTCCGGCGGCGCGTGCTCGTCAGGTTGCTACGGTGGCACACTATCCATTCGTGACGTAGGTTCAAGGCGCCCCCTCTGGAACGCTAGTGCTGAACCGCACGCGTCACTTCCGGCGGCGCGTGCTCGTCAGGTTGCTACGGTGGCACACTATCCATTCGTGACGTAGGTTCAAGGCGCCCCCTCTGGAACGCGAATGCTGGACCGCACGCGTCACTTCCGGCCGCGCGTGCTCGTCAGGTTGCTGAGGTTGGCACACTATCCACTCCTATCGCAGCTCTTAGAGTTAAGTCCCGTACCGCCCACATCATTTCCGGCGGTGTATGTTAGGTAAGGTTGCTATGGTAGCGTGCTTTTTCGTGTCCTAAAGCAAACAATGGGGCCGTGTATATCACCAAGTGGTGCCCTGGCCCTGTCCAGCTGCCATAACAACGTGACACCCGACCGTAACCTCAAGTCCAGGCGTTCACGTTGTAAGCCACTTTCCGGAGTCTTGTAATCACCCTGCATCAGTCTCTACACGAGCTCAGATGCAGTGATAAACACAGAATGTTATTAACCCCTCCATGGTTGCTAAGTACAATAGATAGCATCCCACCATTTGTACAGGGTATGGACTACAATTCATATCACCGATCCTAACATATCCTTAACATTGAAGGGAGGATCGCAATAAAAGAGCACATGCTGGTTGTCTCCTGCGAGCTGGAATGAAACCGCAATTAGAGGTCAGTGAAGACACAAGCCCAACCTCTGTTGGGAAAAAGAGGGGGAGCAAAACGGCCAAACACAGTTACAAAAATAATGATAAGGAAAAATTGAGCATGGAGTGGTTGACACGGAGAGATGAAGGGGGGACTCATGGGGGAGGTGCACCAGAAAAAACATAGATGGAGAGATAGGGTTATGTACACACCCAATGTCCCTAATTCACTCCTATCAATACCTGCCTGGCAATGGAGGTTGGCACCCTAGGATAGAGAAAACGCAAGATTGGCGCCCCCATTCCACGACGGCTGTCCCTGTTATTGGTCCTAAAGAAACCCTAATGTAAATTAAAGGAGGAAGAAAGGAAAGGGTCCCTATGATGTATATTTGGGCTAATTTTCCAGGAAGCAGGTGTATGTGAGAATTTCGTTTAGGCCCTCCGGCGTTTGTGTTCGTAAGCGGAAGATCCATCTTGTCTCACATTGTAGTAACATCTGGTCCCAATTGCCCCCCCCTCTTGGGTGCACCAATTTTGTCAATCCCCATGAATCTAATTCCTCGACTGTCACCATTGTGTTCAGTGTTAATATGCCTAGCCAGGGGTGTATCTCTATTAAGTGCAATGTCTCTCAGATGTTCCCCTACACGTCTCCTAAATTTGCGTATAGTCTTGCCAACATATTCTAAGCCGCATATGCACGCTGCTCTGTAGATTACTCCCTTGGACCTGCAATTAATGAAATGGTAGATTTCGTATTCTTTCCCAGTCACTCCACTTTGAAACTTTGATCCTACTGTGAGTACCGGGCAGGCTATACACCCGCTACATTTATGGCAGCCTTTAGGTGGATTAGGGAGCCATGTATCTTTTATCGGCGGGGAATAATGACTGTGTACGAGTCTATCTCCAACAGATCTACCCTTTTTTGAAAGTGATTTGTGGGGAATCCCCCACCATCTCTCCGATGTCCCCATCCATGCTCAAAACGGACCAGTGTTTCTGTAATATTGTCCGTACTTTTTGAGCCCCGTTGTTGTAGGTGGTGATAAATCGGCAAGTCGGCACTTCTTCTCCCTTTGGAGCTGGCACCAAGAGACTGTCCCTATTCACCTTCTTCACCTCATTATAGGCCTTCTTCAGAATGCCCTTGGGGTAACCTCTGGCCAAAAACCGTGTTTGCAGGTCGTCTGCCTGTCTCTTGTATTCCTCATCCGAGGAACAGTTGCGTCTTGCTCTGAGGTATTGGCCTTTTGGAATGCCTCTTTTCAGGGGTACCGGGTGGTGGCTGTCCCACCTGAGGAGGGCATTAGTAGAGGTAGGCTTTCTGTATGTCTTGGTGTCCAGATGTCCATCTGGTCTTTTTTGGATATACAGATCCAGAAAAGGTAATTCATCTCTGTGGCATTCAAAAGTAAAAGACAGTCCTAAATTGTTGTTGTTCAGTTTTGCCACAAAACTTGTTAGGGTGCCAATGTCTCCGTTCCAGATTAGCAGGACGTCATCTATATAACGGGACCAAAAGGCTATATTGGTCTGTTCCTCCGTAAAGGGGTCCCCAAAAACCTCAGTTTCCTCCCACCAGCCCAGGAGCAAATTCGCGTAGGCAGGCGCACAGGAATTACCCATCGCGGTGCCCCTGAGCTGGTGGTAGGTGGAGCCATTGAACAGGAAATAATTTTTGGTTAAACAAAACTCCAACAGGTCCAGAATAAATCTGTTATGTCCCAGGAATTGTTGACCCCTGCTTCTAATGAAGTATTCCACTGCTCTTAAGCCATCCCTGTGTCTTATAGACGAGTAGAGCGCCTCGACATCAATGCTGCAGAGGAGGGCCCCTGGTTCTAGGGTCAACCCCTCTATTTTTCTCAGCAAATCCATTGAGTCTCTGGTATATGAATTCAATGATGTGACATATGTTTTAAGAACCTCGTCCAGGTAGATTCCTACATGATGGCTAAGGCTATTGATTCCTGAGACTATGGGTCTCCCCTTCAGTGGGGTCAGACCCTTATGGACCTTTGGGAGGCAATAGAAAGTTGCCATCACCGAATGTTGTGGAAGTAAAAATTCAAATTCATTCTTGTCAATCAAATCATTGTTCAAACCTCCATCTAGAATCGTTTTAAGCTGTTTTTTGTATATAGCGGTGGGGTTTGAGGAGAGCTTTTCATAGTTCTCTGGGTCATTAAGAATCTTTTCACACATGTTTACATACTCCCCATGATTCATAACCACCGTGTTCCCCCCTTTATCTGAGGGTTTGATTATGATCTTGGGGTCCTTCTCTAAGCCCTTTAAAGTCTCCATCTCTACTTTGGATAGATTATACTTCCTCTTCATTGGTTCTTTCTCTAGATCTTCCAAGTATCTGGTCGCCAGCTCCTCAAAGATGTCTATTGCCGATCGATCACCTTGTATTGGGGGCAATTTTTTGCTTTTGCTTTTAAGTTTGGTAAATGGGCCCTTCCCCGTGTTTTCTTGAGTGGAATCTGCCAAATTATACAAAAATCTAACATCTGCTAATAATGTATCCGGAATGTCCATCTCCCTACAAGTTCTCTTATCCTCTCTTATAAAAAACTTCTTCCACCTTAGTTTTCTTGTGAAGAGGTGCAAATCCTTCACACACTCAAAAGTTTGAAAGCTTGAAGTGGGTATGAAGTTTAACCCCTTATTAAGGACCCCAATTTCCAGATCACTGAGACTCCTAACAGAGAGGTTAATTACTTGTGGAGCTAAAGGTTGAGTCAATTGGTGTTGGGGTTGGACCGGTTCCTCAGGAAGTAGTCTCGGTCTAAAAAACGAGCCCCTCCCGGTCTCTCGTTAGGCCGTCCCCTTTGGTTACCTCTACCTCTGTATTTACCTTTCGTATTTCGTGGACGTGTATCTGAATCAGACAAATCTGTGTCTGTGGATGATATATCAGTTTCAAATGTCCTAGTGGTTTGTCTGTTTAGTGGAAGATGATATGCCTTGTTATCTTTAAACTCCTGCAAGTCTCTTACAAAGTTCCGGTGTTTCCTCTCTTTTAGATGGAACTGATACCTTTCTACAGAGTTTTGTAGAACAGTCTCCTTGGAGGAAAAGTCTGGTTCAGCAGAGAACTTTTTGGTAATGTTAATTTGTTCTCTGAGACTCTCATTAAGATTTATTAGAGTTTTTTTTCTCTTCCTCCAAGAGAAGGTTCATAAACCTTAAGGAGCTTGCAGTGGCTTCCTTTTCCCACTGTTCACTCAAACTCGAATTTTTATACCTGAATCCGGGTTGAAGTGTGATTCTCAAATGGCGGGGAACTATACCCGCCTTTATGTAATTATCAAGGCTTTGTACCTCCCACCAACTGCAGATCTGATTTTTGTAAATTTTGGTCAATTCCTTGAAAGCATTGTTATATGTCAGTGTATATTTGGGCTGTACAAAATTACGCTCCGAGAAGACCTCCTTGGCCTCGACTGCCCACAACTCAGTATCAACTCCTCTCGCCAAGAAACCAGCCATGCCCCAAGAAAAAAATAGATAAAAAAAAATTTTTTTTTTATAATATACACCAGTCTAAATGATATCGGAAGCAGGGTGTGACCAATGGTATAAAAATTAACTTTTAATTCATATATACTAAAAAGTTGGTATATCCAACTGAGTAAAAAACATAGAAGACTCCACAAAGAAAGATTCCCAAACTAGGGGAATAGTATCAAAATCCAACCCCCAAAGTCTCTAAACACACCTTAGTGTGTCAGCAGCACGGGGGGTATGGTATACACTCCTGTGTGGGAGTATTTGAACACAAACATAAATCACAAGGTTCATATATCTGTGACCTATCGCATGTCAGCTGCCCCCACCTGTCATATGGAGATGCAGTAAATGCGAACGAGTGCCAAAAAAAATTGGAACGATCTCACCTCTTACAGCTTACAGCTACAATTAAGCTGTGCAAACCGGGCCTGGTGTTCGTCCCCATCGCGGTCCTCCCCTCCCCACAATGTGATCGCCTGTTGAAGATCCCCCACCGCTGCCATGTTGGTACTCAGAAAGATAAAAATGTAAATCAACAGTCTTTCCCCAGTTTAAAAAAAAAGAAAATGTAAAAGATTTAAAAAAAAAAATTGGTACTGTCGCATCCGTAAAGGGCCGATCTATCAAAATATAAAATTGTTTCACCCGTATGGTGACATTGTTAGGCAAAAAAAAAAAGAATGTCAAAAATTACCATTAATTAGTCAATGCTCCTCTGCATAAACAATAATACAAAAAATGATCAAAATGTCAAATGTACCCAAAATGATACCATTAAAATCTACAGCTCATCAGTCATTGGTGGAAGGTAAAAAATGTACGGGTCTCAGAAAACGTCAGTACAAAGCAATTTGCCCCGTACTCAGGGTTTGAAACACAATTTTTAACTTTGTTTATTAAAAAAAAAAAAAAAAAGAACACAGGGTGAAAATTTATCAGCACCATTAGCAGCTCCTGACACAGCTTGTCAACTAAATGTGCATCGAATGAAATCACACTTGGCGCAATGATGTCACTAGTATCAGCCCATTAGCCCAGGAATATTACCCAGTGAATGGCCTCATAACAGGCAGATTATCCTTTTAAATTCCATAATACAGTATGTGATTTTCTGAAATAAAGATCCGAATCCTCGTACATCAAAGAGATTAGAAAAAAAATCCCAAGTATCCACCACTAGGGGGAGTGCGTGAGAGTATTGCATAAACTGTACTGCTTCCAGGTTGAAGTCAGTAATAACACTGTATGCAGAGAGCTCCCCCTAGTGGTGGCTGTAGGTAGTCAGAATGTCATGTTTAAAGGGAACCTGTCATGTATAAAAAAAAGACAGCAATTAACCTGCAGATATGGGGTTAATCTACAAGTTAATAATGTTCTGAAGCGGTGTGGCCGCTGAAGTATGGGGCCTCTCTCTAACATTGCTGTAGGAGCCACAGAGTCTTTTTCTATGGTATATTCCCAAAACATAAACTAGTAAGTGCCCCTTATCTAGGATGGTTCTTCAAGTTTTGTTAGCTCAGGAAAAAGTGGGTTTACCATTACTCACATGGATCGCTCTTAATCAGAAACGCAGGACACAGCTCCTTGGCCACGATAGCATACACAGACTGAGGAAAAATAGAAAAAGTAATTACATGTATTAGGTCACTGTGCATATACATTATTACCCTGAGTATTACACTCTAGAGCTGCGCTCACTATTCTGCTGGTGCAGTCACTGTGTACATACATTACATTACTGATCCTGAGTTACATCCTGTGTTATACTCCAGAGCTGCACTCACTATTCTGCTGGTGAAGTCACTGTGTACATACATTACATCACTGATCCTGAGTTACATCCTGTATTATACTCCAGAGCTGCACTCACTATTCTGCTGGTGCAGTCACTGTGTACATACATTACATCACTGATCCTGAGTTACCTCCTGTATTATACTCCAGAGCTGCACTCACTATTCTGCTGGTGCAGTCACTGTGTACATACATTACATTACTGATCCTGAGTTATATCCTGTACTATACCCCAGAGCTGCACTCACTATTCTGCTGGTGCAGTCACTGTGCACATACATTACATTACTGATCCTGAGTTATATCCTGTACTATACCCCAGAGCTGCGCTCACTATTCTGCTGGTGCAGTCACAGTGTACATACATTACATTACTGATCCTGAGTTACATCCTGTATTATACCCCAGAGCTGCACTCACTATTCTGCTGGTGCAGTCACTGTGTACATACATTACATTACTGATCCTGAGTTACATCCTGTGTTATACTCCAGAGCTGCACTCACTATTCTGCTGGTGAAGTCACTGTGTACATACATTACATCACTGATCCTGAGTTACATCCTGTATTATACTCCAGAGCTGCACTCACTATTCTGCTGGTGCAGTCACTGTGTACATACATTACATCACTGATCCTGAGTTACCTCCTGTATTATACTCCAGAGCTGCACTCACTATTCTGCTGGTGCAGTCACTGTGTACATACATTACATTACTGATCCTGAGTTATATCCTGTACTATACCCCAGAGCTGCACTCACTATTCTGCTGGTGCAGTCACTGTGCACATACATTACATTACTGATCCTGAGTTATATCCTGTACTATACCCCAGAGCTGCGCTCACTATTCTGCTGGTGCAGTCACAGTGTACATACATTACATTACTGATCCTGAGTTACATCCTGTATTATACCCCAGAGCTGCACTCACTATTCTGCTGGTGCAGTCACTGTGTACATACATTACATTACTGATCCTGAGTTACATCCTGTGTTATACTCCAGAGCTGCACTCACTATTCTGCTGGTGAAGTCACTGTGTACATACATTACATCACTGATCCTGAGTTACATCCTGTATTATACTCCAGAGCTGCACTCACTATTCTGCTGGTGCAGTCACTGTGTACATACATTACATCACTGATCCTGAGTTACATCCTGTATTATACTCCAGAGCTGCACTCACTATTCTGCTGGTGCAGTCACTGTGTACATACATTACATTACTGATCCTGAGTTACATCCTGTATTATACTCCAGAGCTGCACTCACTATTCTGCTGGTGCAGTCACTGTGTACATGTGTACATACATTACATTGCTGATCCTGAGTTACATCCTGTATTATACTCCAGAGCTGCACTCACTATTCTGCTGGTGCAGTCACTGTGTACATACATTATTACATCATACGCATGTTTCTATGAACCATTGATGTCCTCCGCATACTGACCAGCTGTGTGGTGGTCAGATTGATGCTGGGCTGACAATACTCCTGGATGAAGGCATCTTTAGGGGCGGCCCAGAAAGACGTGCCCCTGAAATCCTGCGGGCATTCCTTCACACAGACCTGAAATGTAGGGAGCAGGCAGGGAAGGGTTAAGGATGGCAGGATATGAGGGGTATGGGAGGACGGTGGTCACGGACACGTACCTGGGTGGTGGGGCACTGTAACCCATTCATGGCTGATGCCAAGATGCTGGTGCCCGTGATGCACTTCAGCAGGTCATAGTACAGCAGGTAGGGCTTGTCCCTGCGCGGAGAGAAAGACATGAGAAGACGCAGAGCGGAGCGAACGCAGAGCACGCACCCTCCAAGAGAGACGCCGAGGTGTAAAGCATGGATCGTCTGGAGACATACAGCAGTGAAGGGCGCAGGTTGGTCTGTGCACAGTAGTCGCCAAAAGTCCTCAATTTACCAGGAGGGAAACAGACTGTAAGACGCCAGGATTTAAGTAAAACCGCCCAAGACTGGGTGGTCCGGCTCAGGGTCGCGCTGCTCCCTGGGGGTGGGATTTAAATTCACTGCATACATAGCCACTAGGGGGAGCTCACTGTATACACCTCCACTAGGGGGAGCTCACTGCATACATAGCCACTAGGGGGAGCTCACTGCATACATAGCCACTAGGGGGAGCTCACTGCATACACCACCACTAGGGGGAGCTCACTACATACATAGCCACTAGGGGGAGCTCACTACATACATATCCTCTAGGGGGAGCTCACTACAGACAGCCACTAGGGGGAGCTCACTACAGGCAGCCACTAGGGGGAGCTCACTACATACATAGCCACTAGGGGGAGCTCACTACATACATAGCCACTAGGGGGAGCTCACTGCATACATATCCTCTAGGGGGAGCTCACTACAGACAGCCACTAGGGGGAGCTCACTACAGGCAGCCACTAGGGGAACTCACTACAGGCAGCCACTAGGGGGAGCTCTCTGCATACACAGCCACTAGGGGGAGCTCACTGCATACACAGCCACTAGGGGGAGCTCACTGCATACACAGCCACTAGGGGGAGCTCACTGCATACATAGCCTCTAGGGGGAGCTCACTGCATATATAGCCTCTAGGGGGAGCTCACTGCATACACAGCCACTAGGGGGAGCTCACTGCATACACAGCCACTAGGGGGAGCTCACTGCATACACAGCCACTAGGGGGAGCTCACTGCATACATAGCCTCTAGGGGGAGCTCACTGCATATATAGCCTCTAGGGGGAGCTCACTGCATACATAGCCTCTAGGGGGAGCTCACTGCATACATAGCCTCTAGGGGGAGCTCACTACAGACAGCCACTAGGGGGAGCTCACTGTATACATAGCCACTAGGGGGAGCTCACTGCATACACAGCCACTAGGGGAGCTCACTGCATACACAGCCACTAGGGGGAGCTCACTACATACACAGCCACTAGCGGGAAGCTCACTACATACACAGCCACTAGGGGGAGCTCACTGTATACACAGCCACTAGGGGAGCTCACTGCATACACAGCCACTAGGGGGAGCTCACTGCATACACAGCCACTAGGGGGAGCTCACTGCATACACCACCACTAGGGGGAGCTCACTACATACATATCCTCTAGGGGGAGCTCACTGCATACACAGCCACTAGGGGAGCTCACTGCATACACCACCACTAGGGGGAGCTCACTACATACATATCCTCTAGGGGGAGCTCACTACATACACAGCCACTAGGGGGAGCTCACTACAGACATAGCCACTAGGGAGAGCGCACTGCATACATACATCTGCAGCTTCCAGTGAAGTCAATGAAAGCAATAGAAATACTTAGGTAGCCTGTTCCCCTAATGGTAGCTGCCTACAGCTTTTCCAGCAGATCTACTTGCTCAGCAGGTAATATATATACTAGACTAGAAACACATTTTTTAGGTACAGATTACATCAGTCACAAAAAATGCTTTTGGATGCACAGGTCATTGGAGGCTGACGGCTTTCGGGCTTCCTGATTAATGGTCTATTCAGAGTTGCTGGTTAGATGAGACCAGCTTTTAGGAGATCCATACACAGGCTCAGACCTGATGACTGGCAGGTAGCTGACAGGCTTTTCTACACGTTTTACCTGCATAGAGAGAATACTTACTGGTTTTCCCCAACCCCACAGTACATTCCAGTAGAATTTCGGGGATAAATGACCTGGCGAGGATCTCCATACACCCAGGCTAGAGGATAAGAGGACACAACAGACAGTTAATAACTGGAAGCAGAAATTCTACTATTACTGGTGATTTACTGAAGAAATCAAGGTTGTAGAGCAAGGGTGACTTTGTGGGAACCACTGAGCTTGGTTTTACTAAAAGGAAAGAACTGGCAAAGATTGTAAGCCCAAGCCCCAATATGGTTTCCTCACAAACCCGATGATGACTCCAACCATTGTGGATCCAATAAAAAAAAGTTTCCAACCAAGGGGAACCCTACAACTACCTCAAAAATGAGCACAGCACCCAGGCAGGACACTGACCACTTTACCCACCACCAAGCCATATGTAAGGCTTCCTGCCTCTACACAGATCTATCCAAATCATAGCATAGCTGGAGGCATCTTGGCCAGTTCCAATGTCCAGGAGGCTCTAAGGATTGGGGGAGACCTCCTAGACTCCTAGAAATGTTGGCAAATCTCCAAGGTCCCGAGAAGACTGCTCAACGTCTCTGAGAAACCTGAGGCAGCTATATTCATTTGTGGAATGAGAAGAAATGGGGACATGTTACAGATGTGTGACTCCAGAAGGGTAGTGGTATTGACTAAAAATGTTCACACCATTCATCTAATGGTTGGAGGGATGGCAAGTTCAGCCATAACGTGCATTGGTGCCTGATGAGATCCATAGGTCCCTCTCTTGAGGGAAGACACCAGAACTAAGTGGCACGTGATCGAGGAATGGGGGCATTGCAGATTTTCCGTTGGGACTAGGAGCTTCAGGTTTCTTCTTTTCCCCAAACTCAACATAAATTCTCACGTAACGGAAAAATGTCAATACTTGTCACTGACTCCTGTATTTCTCCTGGTCCATTCACAATGTCACCTTCGCAATTGCGATATCGAGCAAGTATTCAACATTTTCTTTTTAAAATGTTGGCCTTAACTGGTTTTGTCGCTACCTTGTGTTTTGGTGGCCGCATTCCACACTCGTGTTGTGTGACCGGTCCCTTCCGATGTTGTCATTGCTGCCCCAAGGGGACACTTTCTGCATAGTTACAAGTTCAAAGATGAAACTTCCAAAAAAAAGTCTCCTACAGTGAACAATGGAGTGACGAGCCAGGAGCCGTCATACAATGACTAATTCAAGTCATGTCACAATGATATGGGGCCAACAAGTGACAGATCCTTGGCCTTGGCTCCAATCGATGGGGTGGACATTTGTCAATCGGCCTCTGCTCAGTAACAATCGACTTCTTGGATGTCTAAGATGCCGGCTTCGGCTTAAAGGGGTTCTCCACTTTGGTCAATCGCGACCTGTAAGAAGTTTCCCCTGACACGAAGCAGATCAAATGGGTTGTCTGGGTAATGCCGAACAGCACAGGTCCTCCAGAAACAGACAATGGGTTACATCAACTATTCTATTTTTTTTGCCATCGGTCAAATCCATGTCATAAAACCACACGGTTTTGCTGCAGTTTTTCCCTGTAGTTTAGGACTAAGTGCTTACAGTAGGAACATGTGCAATAACTTTTAACTGAATGGCAGAACTTGGATTGGAGGAAAGGGAACAATCAATCCCAGTGGGATAACTTTAATCTGGTTTATAAAGAATTTTATAAAATAATGGGGTTTGTGGCTATTGGCGACATTTGCATTGTAAGGGCTGGTAGAGAAAGTGTTAATTTCTTTTCTGATAAGGAACAAGGAAGCGTGGCTAAACAGCGGCATGGGGATGGCTTCACATCTATTCTACATTTACATCTCCTGGTCTCCAGTTCTGCAGCTTGGGGATTGGAGATTTCACAGTAAATTCCTCCACATTATGATGGATAGCATCTATAATCTGATCTGAAGAGTATGAATACATAATAGAGGTACCGGAGCTTGAAGCGCCAGGTCCGACTCTTACTTTTACTCTGCCCGTGTCCCCATGAGAACACTCCCAGAGAGGCGTCGATTACTCGAGCTGTAGGGCTGCTTTTTAGTTGTAGATCTTTATATTTATTTTATTCAAATAATAAGCTACAACCATTTAAAGGGGATCTGTCACTTGCCATAAATACGTTTTTTTTCCCCCTCGGTGTAAATGCCGCCGTTCTCCTGAATCCGGCGATGTTATCCTCGTGCTCCTGCGCCTCTCCGTTACGGAGATATGGCCTCATCTTCCCGATATGTAAATCTAGTCTTTGTTGACCAAGTGGGCGATTCCTCCATGAAGAGCTGAGGACCACACCCACTTGTATGACAAGAATGTATTTACTTACAATGAAGAGGAGGCCATATCTCGGGAACGGAGAGGCGTAGAAACAAAAGAAAAACTACACCGGATTCAGGAGAACAGTGGCAATTACAACAGGGGGAAATGTTAGATATTTATAGCGAGAGACAGGTCCTGTTTAAATGTAAAAGCAAACCAGGCATGGTCGGAAATGCCATGGCGAGTGCTGTGATATCCCATATCTGCCCTTTTATGACCGACTCGGGGAGACCCTCATCTGACTTTATGCCCGGCCCTGCTTGGATGGATTCTTTGAAGTGTATACTTTGGGAGGCCAGGATTTCAGGTCCTTGATAAGGTCCTTGTTATCTTCTAGGATAGTTCTTGGCATCAGGCCCTGATCGTTTATTTCTCTATATACTTTTCCCGGGACTTTATCTACATCAGTGATCGAGCAGCTCCGCTGTGACGTATCGGCACCACACAGACGACGATGTTTCATGTTTACCCAGCTCAGATATGCTTCTTTCCCTGGGGCAGTTCGATGTAAAAGAATCAGTCGTCTTGTTTCCAACCATTTTTTGTGCTATAAAGTCGATGAGGTGCACAGAGCGTCGTGTGTTATGGACCTGGTGGTTAGGAGCGCCCGGAAAGACCTGATGGTTAAACTCACAGGACAAGCTCTGGGAAGTGGGAACTCTGCTGACCGCAATCCCTAATCCTATCACACACACTAGAAATAGCCGTGGAGAGTACCTAACAGGCCTAGACACCTCGGCACAGCCTAAGGGCTAGCTACCCCTAGAGATAGAAAGTAAAGCCTACCTTGCCTCAGAGAAATTCCCCAAAGGAAAAGGCAGCCCCCCACAAATATTGACTGTGAGATAAGATGAAAGTCACAAACACAGGAATGAAAGAGGTTTCAGCAAAGGGAGGTCAGACTACCTAAACAGACAGAGGATAGAAAAGGTAACTTTGCGGTCAGCACAAAAAACTACAAAAGACCACGCAAAGTGTGCAAAAAGACCACCGCACCGACTCACGGTGCGGAGGTGCCCCTCTGCCTCCCAGAGCTTCCAGCTAGCCAGACAGAATCATATTAGCAAGCTGGACAAGAAAACAAGAACAACAAAATAAACCAGCAGGGACTTAGCTTCTGCTGGAGTAGACAGGTCACCAGAAAGATCCAAGAGCGAACTAAACCAGTACTGGAACATTGACAGGTGGCATGGAGTAACGATCTGGGTGGAGTTAAATAGAGCAGACAGCCTAAGAATTAACCAGGTCACCTGTGGAAGGAACCTCAGAACCAGCAGCTCCACTCACAGCCACCAGAGGGAGTCCATGGACAGAACTCGCCGAAGTACCATTCATGACCACAGGAGGGAGTTCCAAAACAGAATTCACAACAGTCGTGCCTCACTAATGCCACCATGATGGTACATGGGGGCGGCTTCTCCTCCTTTCTTTTGGAGGAGACCCTGGTTTGGCATATTATCCACCATTAACCAAAACTCGGATTTACTGACTGATTTTAGGCTGATTTTCTGATGGAGGTCGCAAAATAATTAAGGTAGGGAGAGGAAAGATTTGGACACTTAATTTAAACCCCGATCACTGGCAGAGAAGTCCACCAGCCCTTTTTCACCTCCCAGAGGGGAGTTGGGTGCGAGTACTTGGCCGACCGCCATCTTGTGACTATGGTCACCATGTTGCAAGGCCTCTTAAAGGGACAAATATTGGCTTGTAGGGTCGCTGCCTCCAATAGGTGGCACTAGAGCTCCAGATTTCATTATTTTGGAGGCAAGCTAATTTGCATATCAGTTTTTAATGAATGACCAGAGAGGTTTTTGTTTCCATGATTCCGGTATGGTTTTCCAGACTTGACGAACCAGGTGAGATTGTCACTTCCGCACCCCTGACACCGGAGCCCGCTGTATACTGTGTGAATATAGCCATACGTAGGGGTAGTAGTGAGGCTGTTATCACTCAGCGCCCGCAGATAAACTTATCTCTGTCTGATAACGGTAACAGGCTTACGGCTGACATTTTTTTTTCGTGGACACACAGTAGTTTTCATATTTTCACAGCAAATTATCGCAATGGTGATAAGGCTCAGCGGTGATAATAAGCCACTACTGATCCCTTTATGGCATATGTACATGCAAGGTCTTTTAAAGACGTAGTATCGCTTTTACATTTTCTGGTTCAGTGTGTGCACCTTTAAAAAAAAAAACAAAGTTAACTGCAAAGTTCCTGAGAACTTCTCCTCGGCCCCACACCCCGTCCTGCGAGGCTCCTTATCATTCGCCAAGACGCTGTTCTTTGTTATCCACCACAAGCCTGGATTCAGGCCAGGGACTCTAATCCTTAGAGCCCGGGGTTATTGGCATGTATGTACGTGGTCGGTGACTCTCGATGGTCTCCATGTAATCAGACACAGTCCTGCCTGGAGCTTTGGGCCCCAAGATACAGAATAACAGGGTAATGCACGGTCGGTTGCATATTTCTGAAACTCAACCTCTCCAAAACTGAACTTCTTCTGCTCCCACCATCTACTTGCCTCCCTAAATCTGACATTTCCCTCTCCGTGGGTGGCACCATAATAACACCCCGGCAGCAGGCGCGCTGTCTGGGTGTTATGTTTGACTCCGATCTCTCCTTCACCTCCCATATACAATCTCTTGCCCGCTCGTGCCGCTTACACCTAAAGAACATCTCTAGAATCCACCCTTTTCTGACCATGGAGACAGCTAAACCCCTCACTGTCGCCCTGATCCACTCCCGCCTGGACTACTGTAACGCTCTATTAATTGGCCTCCCCCTCACTCGACTTTCCCCTCTCCAGTCCATCCTTAATGCAGCAGCCAGGGTCGTCCATCTGGCTAATCGTTACTCGGACGCGTCCGCTCTTCGCCAGTCGTTACACTGGCTGCCCATTCATTACAGGATACAATTCAAAGTACTTCTTCTCCCCCACAAAGCTCTCCACAGTGCGGCACCCCCTTACATCTCCTCCCTCATTTCTGTCTATCGGCCTAACAGACCACTGCGCTCTGCAAATGACTTTCGATTAACCTCTGCACTAATCCGTACCTCCCACTCCCGACTCCAAGACTTCTCCCGTGCTGCGCCAATCCTTTAGAATGCTCTACCCCAAGATATAAGGACCATCCATAATTTGCATAGTTTTAGGCACTCGCTCAAAACACATTTGTTCAGAGCGGCCTATCACGTTCACTAATCAAAGTTATGTTATGTTTGTGTGTGTGTAGCCCATTCACTATCTCCATCTATTCCCCACCCCCTGAAGATGGCTGGACCATCATTGTAAATACATCATTGTAAATATACACTTGCACTTTGTATCTCCCCCACCTCATTGTAGATTGTAAGCTCTCACCAGCAGGGGCGGCTTACTTTGCTTTAATTATTGTATTGTTAACGTTGTTACTTATGACTTTTATGTTTGAAACTGTTAAACTGTAAAGCGCTGCGGAATATGTTGGCGCTATATAAATAAAGATTATTATTATTATATTTCTTATAAAACTTTATAGATAGAAGTCCTGAAGGAGCACGGCAGCGTTGGCCACCTTACGGCCGTGTTCACACATGGTAGAGATGTCCACGTTTTCGTTGCTGTATAGTAGAGTCGGAGCTTCTAGTGTTCCCCCTATTATACATCATTCCACCTATTATATTATTTCTTTAGACATTTTTTATTTCCGCGCTTACCCAGAACTCCGACCACGATGTATCCGAGAATGAACACCATGAACAGGACACAGCAGATGATGTCTGTGCAGCCCCTGCGTGAAGAATGGAGACAGTCAATAAGACAACACACATACCGTGGCCTCCCGGATAAATCCAGAAATCAGGGTCACTGACACCTATGATGCAGCAATGACAGATCGCTCACCGATTTTTGATAGGTCCATTAAATTTCGGGTCATATTTCTCTGGTTCACCTGTGAGGAGAAGAAAGAAGGGTTAACAGCTGGAGACTGAAGACATTGGTAGGAGACGAATATGGCGATCTGGCATTTGGCACGGTTGACGTTCCCTTTGGATCCTTCTCGCTCCCGCTTTATCCCACACTTGTTATAGGGAGGATAAAGAGGGCTCTTCCACCTGGCTCTATGTACCGTATTTTCGGCGTATAAGACGACCCCCAACTTTTCGGGGGTCATCTTATACACCGGGTGTCGTCTTATACGGCCCCAGATGGTTCCCAGGGTCTGGAGGAAAGGAGACTCTCTCTCAGGCACTGGGATCCATATTTGTGTAAAAAAAATATATATATATATGGATATACGCGTATACTTACCTTCCGACGACCCCCGGAGCTCTCCACGACGCATGCGGCGGCTTCCATTCCCAAGGATGCATTGCGCGCCTTCATACACAGTATATTGTTGAGGGGGCTGCCATTGGCCTTTGTCTGGCCCTTTTCAGAGGTCTACTTGCCTTAGGAAATCGTGGGCCTTGGAGCTATTGGACCCTTCTATCCTGATCTGGGGGCTCCATTGTTGCTCTATGTAATGGTCCTGCGCTGGCCATAAGGTTTTGTACCCCAAACATTAGATATTTTGTAGTTCGGACACTGATTTACTTCTGATATTGGGAAATCCCAGCACTGACTGTGTAATGTGCGACGTTGCCCCCTGGGATCGCTCCCCGCGCGCTTCCTCCGCTTTCTTCCTTGTCACAGGGCAGGGTTATCTTCAGAGAAATGTGTTAATTGCGCCATATTTACTACTCTTATCAGCCAATTATGAGGGAAATTGTACACTTCACCTTGATGCTTGTTTACGACCTTGATTTGTCACATTCCCGGCTATGCGTTTTATGACATGTACTTTCCTCAGGTATCGAACATCATGGCTTGTTTACACAAACGGCCGCTCGAAAACGGGGAGGAGGAACAGACTCGTGTCGAAGGTCAGGCAAATTGAACAAATGCCCACTGGGCCTCCACCAGCCTCACATTCTGAGGATGGACACTGTGAATGATGCGCACATGGTGTTGTAACATAGTAACATAGTAACATAGTAACATAGTAACATAGTAACATAGTTAGTAAGGCCGAAAAAAGACATTTGTCCATCCAGTTCAGCCTATATTCCATCATAATAAATACCCAGATCTACGTCCTTCTACAGAACCTAATAATTGTATGATACAATATTGTTCTGCTCCAGGAAGACATCCAGGCCTCTCTTGAACCCCTCGACTGAGTTCGCCATCACCACCTCCTCAGGCAAGCAATTCCAGATTCTCACTGCCCTAACAGTAAAGAATCCTCTTCTATGTTGGTGGAAAAACCTTCTCTCCTCCAGACGCAAAGAATGCCCCCTTGTGCCCGTCACCTTCCTTGGTATAAACAGATCCTCAGCGAGATATTTGTATTGTCCCCTTATATACTTATACATGGTTATTAGATCGCCCCTCAGTCGTCTTTTTTCTAGACTAAATAATCCTAATTTCGCTAATCTATCTGGGTATTGTAGTTCTCCCATCCCCTTTATTAATTTTGTTGCCCTCCTTTGTACTCTCTCTAGTTCCATTATATCCTTCCTGAGCAGCGGTGCCCAAAACTGGACACCGTACTCCATGTGCGGTCTAACTAGGGATTTGTACAGAGGCAGTATAATGCTCTCATCATGTGTATCCAGACCTCTTTTAATGCACCCCATGATCCTGTTTGCCTTGGCAGCTGCTGCCTGGCACTGGCTGCTCCAGGTAAGTTTATCATTAACTAGGATCCCCAAGTCCTTCTCCCTGTCAGATTTACCCAGTGGTTTCCCGTTCAGTGTGTAATGGTGATATTGATTCCCTCTTCCCATGTGTATAACCTTACATTTATCATTGTTAAACCTCATCTGCCACCTTTCAGCCCAAGTTTCCAACTTATCCAGATCCATCTGTAGCAGAATACTATCTTCTCTTGTATTAACTGCTTTACATAGTTTTGTATCATCTGCAAATATCGATATTTTACTGTGTAAACCTTTTACCAGATCATTAATGAATATGTTGAAGAGAACAGGTCCCAATACTGACCCCTGCGGTACCCCACTGGTCACAGCGACCCAGTTAGAGACTATACCATTTATAACCACCCTCTGCTTTCTATCACTAAGCCAGTTACTAACCCATTTACACACATGTTCCCCCAGACCAAGCATTCTCATTTTGTGTACCAACCTCTTGTGCGGCACGGTATCAAACGCTTTGGAAAAATCGAGATATACCACGTCCAATGACTCACCGTGGTCCAGCCTATAGCTTACCTCTTCATAAAAACTGATTAGATTGGTTTGACAGGAGCGATTTCTCATAAACCCATGCTGATATGGAGTTAAACAGTTATTCTCATTGAGATAATCCAGAATAACATCCCTCAGAAACCCTTCAAATATTTTACCAACAATAGAGGTTAGACTTACTGGCCTATAATTTCCAGGTTCACTTTTAGAGCCCTTTTTGAATATTGGCACCACATTTGCTATGCGCCAGTCCTGCGGAACAGACCCTGTCGCTATAGAGTCACTAAAAATAAGAAATAATGGTTTATCTATTACATTACTTAGTTCTCTTAGTACTCGTGGGTGTATGCCATCCGGACCCGGAGATTTATCTATTTTAATCTTATTTAGCCGGTTTCGCACCTCTTCTTGGGTTAGATTGGTGACCCTTAATATAGGGTTTTCATTGTTTCTTGGGATTTCACCTAGCATTTCATTTTCCACCGTGAATACCGTGGAGAAGAAGGTGTTTAATATGTTAGCTTTTTCCTCGTCATCTACAACCATTCTTTCCTCACTATTTTTTAAGGGGCCTACATTTTCAGTTTTTATTCTTTTACTATTGATATAGTTGAAGAACAGTTTGGGATTAGTTTTACTCTCCTTAGCAATGTGCTTCTCTGTTTCCTTTTTGGCAGCTTTAATTAGTTTTTTAGATAAAGTATTTTTCTCCCTATAGTTTTTTAGAGCTTCAATGGTGCCATCCTGCTTTAGTAGTGCAAATGCTTTCTTTTTACTGTTAATTGCCTGTCTTACTTCTTTGTTTAGCCACATTGGGTTTTTCCTATTTCTAGTCCTTTTATTCCCACAAGGTATAAACCGCTTACACTGCCTATTTAGGATGTTCTTAAACATTTCCCATTTATTATCTGTATTCTTATTTCTGAGGATATTGTCCCAGTCTACCAGATTAAGGGCATCTCTAAGCTGGTCAAACTTTGCCTTCCTAAAGTTCAATGTTTTTGTGACTCCCTGACAAGTCCCCCTAGTGAAAGACAGGTGAAACTGCACAATATTGTGGTCGCTATTTCCTAAATGCCCGACCACCTGCAGATTTGTTATTCTGTCAGGTCTATTAGATAGTATTAGGTCTAAAAGTGCTGCTCCTCTGGTTGGATTCTGCACCAATTGTGAAAGATAATTTTTCTTGGTTATTAGCAGAAACCTGTTGCCTTTATGGGTTTCACAGGTTTCTGTTTCCCAGTTAATATCCGGGTAGTTAAAGTCCCCCATAACCAGGACCTCATTATGGGTTGCAGCTTCATCCATCTGCTTTAGAAGTAGACTTTCCATGCTTTCTGTTATATTTGGGGGTTTGTAACAGACCCCAATGAGAATTTTGTTACCATTTTTCCCTCCATGAATTTCAACCCATATGGACTCGACATCCTCATTCCCTTCGCTAATATCCTCCCTTAAAGTGGACTTTAGACAAGACTTTACATAGAGACAAACCCCTCCTCCTCTCCGATTTTTACGATCCTTTCTAAACAGACTGTAACCCTGTAAGTTGACTGCCCAGTCATAGCTTTCATCTAACCATGTCTCGGTTATTCCCACTATGTCAAAGTTACCTGTAGATATTTCTGCTTCTAGTTCTTCCATCTTGTTTGTCAGGCTTCTGGCGTTTGCGAGCATGCAGTTTAGAGGATTTTGTTTTGTTCCAATCTCCTCACTGTGGATTGTTTTAGAAATGTTCTTACCTTCCCTTGTACACGTTTTTGAAAAAAAATATATAAAGAGGTCAATGTCTTAAGGCTCATAAATGCTGTGAAGATCTGAGGCTGCGAGTTGTAATAATCACATAGGCAGGTTAACGATGCAATTGTTTTTTTACTACTTACGTACATGGTTTTACAACCACTCCCGGTAGATAGCCAAAATACATTGCCCCTAGTCGACAAGATCCCCACCCTGGAGCCGGTAGTTACAGGTGATACTCACTGTCTCCCAATTTTTGGTTGACCCACAGATTTTGTATCTCCTGCCAGTATAGTCTGCAGTCACAGTCCACACACACAGATAAGACTATAGCACATGTATCCAGCTCCAGCCAGCCGGAACAGTCCTTAAAATAGTTCCTCTATTCCGGACGACAGATCCCACGACCGTGGCAGGGAGAACTACTAGCCCAGCTGGCTACCGATCTCCAAACTCCATAGGCCATCCATACATGGGAACCAGAACCTCAGCAATAGATCCTCGCCCCTCGAAGTCACTGCACCAACTCGCTAAACATGTGGCTTATTGTTCTCCCTCTCCTGGGGTCAGCCCCAGAATGGGCAGTAGTGTTCACACTCTCCCCCAAAGTCAACTGTGCATTGGTGGAGGTATTTTCCTCAGGCTACAGCCATCACCTAGGACTGCAGGTGAGATCCTTCTGTGGTGACCACTCCACTGGGTCTACTAACCTCATCCATACAATGGGACTAGTGACTGGGGGAACATTGGCTTGCGGTCCCTGAGACACCAAGGAGAGTAATGGAATGACCGCTTTCTCCGATTTCCAATCTTGGGTCTGGCCTTATGTATGCATAGGATCCAGCCCGCACGTCTTCCTCTGCTTACGGTCACTGAACGGAAACATTGATTCTGGAGGCTAAACTGATCAGCAAGTAAATCTCTAATAAAACAACAAGAACACAACAATAAGATTGATGTAACCGATGCTTTGTGCTTGGAAAAGTCTGCGTCCCCTAGAGCAGCGGATTCCGCTCTACGTGCATCAGTCCAGTGGTCCTTAGAACAAGGCCCGCTCCTCACATCTACCCCAGTATGGCTCATACTTCTCCTTAGTGTTCACTTCACTACTCATAGGTGCCGACAGTTCCAAATTTGCCGGCATGCTCTCAAATATTTGATAACAGTTCTGCCTAAAAATTGGGTGGTCACATCTGACTTTGGACAGTCCTGGGGCAGGAGTTAGAGTATTTCCATACGAAAATGGACAACGAACGTACCCAACGTTCACCTTGTACTAGTTCGCATGGGCCATACTTCACACAGAGCTCAGGTCCATGAGAAAATCAGAGCATCTAATTTGTGGTCCAGATAAGGGCATGGAATTTGCAGTATATCCGGTATATTCGGTGTCCCCATGAACATAGCCTTAAACTACGGCAATGATGTCTACGAAAGGAAGAGGTGGCCTTCTGAGTGATCACAGATGGTTAATTCTTCACCCAGAATCAAGAGATATCATAATAATAAGAGTTGGGGCGAATCGATTCTCAACACCTGGTACATTGGCTGCTGGATGGGAGCCTTCAGAACCGCCTGTGACCTGACAGCGTCCGTGGCTCTTCTTCTGATTAGCCAGCCTGGTGTGACATCACATGTGCATCGCACGGCAATGATGACATCACGCCGAATAAAAAGAGAAGAGGCGATTCTCAGGGCTCCTCTTCAGCGATCGACCGGGTCTATCTACCGTCTCTAATGGTCATCAGTGCAGATTTCCCGTGATTCACATAATGGATTATCACATCGAATACATGTGTAAAGCTTACGCCAAGCATGGGGGGTCCAGTTTCATAATTGTCCGATTCCACCGGGAAAATACTGAAATCTTCACTTTTCAAAGTTTTTTTCTTTTACTGTAATTATAGTGAGGTTTACAGGCATTTTAGTTCTCGCATTGTCCGCCGTCCTCGCCTCCGCCCCACCGGCCACACTCTTCATTTCAGCCTTTGTCAACGAGATAAAGACTAAACCTACATTTCCGTGTTTGCACAATGTGTATAATGTGGGTGTGGGACATTACCGTCAGCAAGAACAAAAGCTCGGAGTAATATTACACGTCGTGAAAATGCCAAATATAGACGCACGTTCCTCTCCTGGCCGTCACCAGTAACCTGCCCCTGCAGCCCCTTTATTACCCCATCTGCCCCAGGCGTTTTCTCACCTTGCACCTTTCTTTATACCCCGAGGACATAAGTCTTGAGCCCTTCACCTGTCACCAGAGGCTTCAGCCTCATACCTGGACACATGGAAGGACTTGGGTATTGGGGGCATATTTAGGGTTATGCTTAACAGCGAGTTTGCTGCAGCAATGCTCTGCAGGATGAATAGAGCAATGTTCTGCAGCGTTATCAGTACTGGTAGGGCTGGCAGAGCATTGCTCTAAGGAAAAATGTAGTAAAACTCTGCAGAATAACTGGAGTTGCCTGGGTAAATTGAACAAGGCTCCAGCGAATAGAGCAATGCTCTGCACGTCTATCCGTATTGGAGGGGTGGATGTTAGAGCAATGCTCTGCATGGTTATTGGAGGGATGGATGATGGAGCAATGCTCTGCACAGCTATGAGTAATGGAGGGGTGGATAATGGAGCAATGCTCTGCATGGCTGTCAGTATTGGAGGGGTGGATGATGGAGCAACGCGCTGCGTGGATATCAGTATTGGATGGGTGGATGATGGAGCAATGCTCTGCATGGTTATCGGTATTGGAGGGGTGGATGATGGAGCAACGCTCTGCACGGCTATGAGTAATGGAGGGGTGGATGATGGAGCAATGCTCTGCACGGCTATGAGTAATGGAGGGATGGATGATGGAGCAATGCTCTGCATGGTTATTGGTATTGGAGGGACGGATGATGGAGCAATGCTCTGCATGGCTGTCAGTAATGGAGGGATGGATGATGAAGCAATGCTCTGCATGGTTATCGGTATTGGAGGGGTGGATGATGGAGAAATGCTCTGCACGGCTATCAGTATTGGAGGGGTGCATGATGGAGCAATGCTCTGCACGGCTATGAGTAATGGAGGGGTGGATGATGGAGCAATGCTCTGCACGGCAATCAGTATTGGAGGGGTGCATGATGGAGCAATGCTCTGCACGGCTATGAGTAATGGAGGGGTGGATGATGGAGCAATGCTCTGCACGGCTATCGGTATTGGAGGGGTGGATGATGGAGCAATGCTCTGCACGGCTATCGGTATTGGAGGGGTGGATGATGGAGCAATGCTCTGCACGGCTATCGGTATTGGAGGGGTGGATGATGGAGCAATGCTCTGCACGGCTATAAGTATTGGAGGGGTGCATGATGGAGCAATGCTCTGCATGGTTATCGGTATTGGAGGGGTGGATAATGGAGCAATGCTCTGCATGGTTATCGGTATTGGAGGGGTGGATGATGGAGCAATGCTCTATGGATTATAGTGAAATGCCCAAAAGGTGACAGGGAAGAGATCTACTGGGGTCCCTCCCTCCTAATTGCCCCTTACTTTAAAAAGGCTCAGCGCTCTTAAGTAATTCCTAAGCTGCCAACAGGGGGCGCCCACTATCCCATATAAATTCCTCTAGCAAAAATTAATATGAGCCTTGATCTTAGATTTGGAAACCCTGAAATTTGTGTGGATGTGCGGACGGGGAGGCCTGGCGGGATCACAAAGTGTCTCCTTTATAACAACGTTTGCCTGAAGATAATCAATGAAGTTCAAGCCCCAAGATCAACCATGAGACAATACACCAACACCAGATAACCTCACTGTGGGAAAATCAATGTACAGCCTATTGATTTCAATAGGAAAGGTGCAATACTTTGTTTCTCCTGCGGGGGCACTGTAGGGAAATGAAACCCTTACTATCCCCCACAGTACACAGCAGATCGCTGGAGGTCTGGACTTCGCTTGTTTCTGGAGAATCCTTTCAATATAGAAGAGGTGCATAGGGCAAAGGATTGTGGGATTAGTGTAACACAACTTCTTATCAGTAAGCAATGCTGAATGTCGGAGGACGGCCTACAGCCATGGTAGACTTCCTACAGATTATGGAAGTGACTGGGAGCGGGTCGATGGAGTAAAATGGAGAGATCTTCTGCGGGGTCTTCCAGGCAAGTGATCGGACCCTAAAGAAAGACCATTGGTGGCCATAAGGTGTGTAATGGGGTTCCTCAGGGGCAGGTCAAGATTTGTTCAAGGGGCAAGAAGTCCGAGAGGGATTAAATGGCACTTACCAAATGTGCCAGTGCGCCTGAGTGTGTGGGTGGCATCCTGTGCCAGGACAAAAGGGAGAGGGATGTGCCCAGGGTCCCAGTACAAAGGTCCGACATCAGGTAGCCATGAAGGCTGGCCTTAGTGGACCAATGACTGCAGGGTGGAGCAGGTGGAGGAGCTGTGGGCACTGAGGGCATTCGCTTGGGGCAGAGAGTATAAGAGGCAGGTGGGCTCCTCATATCTTCCTGAGCTGAAATGACCGACATTAGCGTTTAATTCAGTCACTTCCGAAATGTAAGGTTTTGAGGAAAGGTGGAACGGTCACTTGTCATAAATATATGTAAATGCCGCTGTTCTCCTGAATCCGGCGAGGTTTTTCTTTTTATCCTGCTCTTTTCCGTTCCTGACATACGACCCCCTCTTCCTTTTATGCAAATCTAGGCTTGTTAGCTAAGTGGGTGTTGCCTTCAAGTCTTCTCATCAGAAGTTTTATTGAAGACCACGCCCACTTCACCAACAACAGGAACGGAGAGGAGCAGGAAAGAAAGGAAAATATCCTCGGATTCAGGAGAACAGCAACATTTACAAATTACAAATAAATTACATATTTATGGCAAATGACAGGTCCTCTTTAAAATGTTTTTTTTTTCTTTCTGGTTTTGGAAAACTATCTCCCAACTACAGTTTGTTTAAAAAAAAAAAAAAAATCTTTACTCCCCCTGCCCAGATCCAGCGCTTCATCCAATGTCTGTGATCATCTGCAGCTCTGATGTCACGTTGACAGCGCTGCAGCCAATCATTGATCTCAGTGGTTCATGTTGTCACCTTGACCGCTTGAGGCTCTGAGCTCAGATATTGACTGCAGCGCTATTGATATGACATCAGCGCTGCAGCCAATCATTGATCTCAGTGGTTCATGTTGTCACCTGGACTCCTTGAGGCTCTGAGCTCAGATACTGACTGCAGCGCTATTGATATTACATCAGCGCTGCAGCCAATCATTGATCTCAGTGGTTCATGTTGTCACCTTGACCGCTTGAGGCTCTGAGCTCAGATACCGACTGCAGCGCTATTGATATGACATCAGCGCTGCAGCCAATCATTGATCTCAGTGGTTCATGTTGTCACCTTGACCGCTTGAGGCTCTGAGCTCAGATACTGACTGCAGCGCTATTGATATGACATCAGCGCTGCAGCCAATCATCGATCTCAGTGGTTCATGTTGTCACCTTGACCGCTTGAGGCTCTGAGCTCAGATACTGACTGCAGCGCTATTGATATGACATCAGCGCTGCAGCCAATCATCGATCTCAGTGGTTCATGTTGTCACCTTGACCGCTTGAGGCTCTGAGCTCAGATACTGACTGCAGCGCTATTGATATGACATCAGCGCTGCAGCCAATCATTGATCTCAGTGGTTCATGTTGTCACCTTGACCGCTTGAGGCTCTGAGCTCAGATACTGACTGCAGCACTATTGATAGGATATCAGCGCTGCAGACAATAACAGACATCGATCAGTACCATCCGCGGAGATTCAGCGCTAAACTGGGGAAAGGTGAAAGGAGCAGATTCGTAGAAGAGAGACAAGTGTCAGCATAACCCGCATGGAGGACTTGTACTGCAGATTGCAGCAGAGATCAAAGCCGGCAACCAGGAGCAATAACAATTCTTGATACTTTTATGTAGCTTCTTAAAAAACTCGAGCCATTACTCAAAAAAAATAGGACAAAATTCCATATAGTCTACGCGTTTCAGGCCAGTTTGGCCCTATATGTGAGCCTGAAATGCGTAAACGGTGGAGTTTTGTCTTTTCTTGTGTCTCGATGCAGGTTTTCTATTGGTCGGTGAATACTGCAGTTTGATTTTTTTTTTTTTTAAAGCTGCAGTCGGTGCAGATGTGTTTTGGAAAATCCCTCTAAATAAAATCTGTGATATCACAACACAATGTACGCTGGATCTATCCCACTGACCCAGTAATTAGTTCAGAGCTGGAACTATTGACAATGTCACCACCAGCATTATTCCTGGAAGCAATAATTAAGACTAACAAGCCGCACCATGGCAGCGCCGCTCCCCGGGGCCTCGGTGATGCCCTGCGAGTGACGGCTACGGCTCAGATCTCAGTAGTCAGCGCTCGGATATCTGCTCCTCTCTGTACACAATGTGCGGAGCTTCCTGCAGAGCTGGTTTGTGACCACAATGGAGTCGGTGTCCGATTCCGTTTTCGCGGCAGACCGTCGCTGTCTAATTTTCCTAGAAAACGAGTAGCCGGGCTCCTGATTTGCAAAACTGATAACCTCCCACGACCGAGCACAATGTGGTCCTTGTCCTCCCACTTGACCTGCAGCTTCGTGATTAATCCACGGTCATCAATTCCTTGTACTATTCAGTATATGTCAGAAAATTGCTTAACAGGCAACGCCTCATGAGTATTAGGGAGCATAGGGAAGATTTAGCAAAACTAACGCAAGGGAGAAATGAGCAATTATGTGAGATCTCCAGTCCATTCTAAATGGGGCATTTCCCCGCAATCGGTGGGGGTGACATTGGTCCGAACCCTACAAACAGTAAAGTATCACCGATCATACGGACACGTAATAACTTGCCAAGTGAAGCCGCAATACCAGACCAAAGCAATGAACAACTGGGGCGCTGTTTATAGACAGAAATATATCTAATAGTATACACACTACTGTATAGTTGTCGCTAGGAGAGGCCATTTTTTTTATGTGCTCCCATAGATCAAAGGAAATATATATATATATATATATATATATATATATATATATATAATGTGCTCCCATAGACCAAGGGAACAAAAACGCTCATTATCCTTATGAGGGTCCCGGCTGCCTGACCCCAATATTATGATTTTCATAACATGTATGCTCGTCACTTTCCATGGAATCTACTTCCTTTGATTGGTCATGTAGACACATTTTGGTTTCCTGTGGGGCGCTGGATCTGTAAATCTCATGCTTCTAAGCCGCTTTTTAGAATATGCTAAGGAAAAAAAATTGCACCCCCAAAGTAAATAAATAAATAAATAAAAAATATTGCAGCCCCACCATCATGATATTAGGACGGGTTCTTGCTATCAGTTTTCCCATGGTTGCTTCTATCTACAGGAACAAGTCATAAAATTCCAAAATTCTTTGTAAGCAGATGTATTTTTAGCATATTCCAGCCATGGACCCTTCCCAGGTCCCCTCCCGGTCTCTTCTACTTCCTGCTCGAATAGGACAGATCTCAAGTAGCTCACGCCAATTGCCGGACTCAGTAGAGTCCAACACGTCACTACTACGGCCAGTGATTGGCTAGAGCAGTCACATGTCTATGCAGACGGACCAGGGAGTTAAGAGTTATTTTCTGCTTCCAATGGACATGTGACCACTGTAGACAATCACTGGGCACAGGGGTGACCAACACATAACTATTGCATTGACTGAGCAGGAAGTATAGAGACCGGCAGGAGAAGTGAAAAGCTTTGTATTGCGAGTAGCCAACATTTCCCCTGTATTTCCAAGGTATGAGTGACCCCCCACTCTCCCTTTTTTTCAATTTTATTTAGTAGGACATTCCCTTTAATTAGAAATTGCTTGTTAACGGTCATCAAGTACATTGAGTATAGAAGAGGAGAAATGATAGGAAATGAGAGCAATGGCATGATTAGCCCCAGGAATGTCACCATTAGGCCTCCTTCACATGTCCTGGTGATTCCTGTACAGGAAAAAAACAGTCCTGGTGAGATCTGTGGTCTGTGTCAGTGTGCCATCCATATGCGACATCTGTGTATCGGTTTGCTGTCCATGTGCCTGTGTGACACGTACCACCTCCTGGGAAAAAAACAGTACAGTTCACGCTGTTCCCAGGCGCCGGGTGCTGAAGACAGCTTTCAACATTGCCACTTGATCTCCCCGAGATTAGTGCAACCAGGCGACAATTATGGGAGTTGTATTCAGCACACTCTAGCGTAATTTTCATAACCAGCAGAGGGAAAGCCCATGGCCAGGGGCTGGAGTTAATAATCTGGGAAAGGGGACAATATCCAAAAAGGTTCCCAGGCTATTAATAACAGCTCAGAGCTGTTTGCTTAGCCTTTCCTGATGAATTTACGGACAACCCCAGAAAAAAATTATATAAAGTCTCCCTATAAATTCAAACCAGCAAAGGCCAAACAGACAGCTGTGGGTTGATATTAATAGCCTGGGAAGGGGCTAGAGATATTGCCAGGGAAAATTCTCACTGTGCTAGTGGTGACATCATGAAGGTGACCCCAGTTCATCGGGCTGCTCACAGTGAACTGAGCGTGGGAACAGCTGGCAGTGACTGGCGGTAATCTCTATGACATTACCGCTTGTCATTGAAGCTGCGCCCCAAGTTCTGCTCAGTGTCTCCTGGATGTCAAGGTGAATGGTCACATCATGTCACATCAGATGCATTAGAGATGGATTACGGTGTGAGAAAAATGAATCTTACTGGACAGGTGAGGAGTATGTTTTTTTTAATTATTTTCATTTTTTACAGTAATAAATGGGTAAAGATGGTCAGGAAATATTTTTTATTTCTAAACTTACTATGGGTTTAGTAATGAGGGCGTCTTATAGATGCCTCTCCATTACTAACCCCTGGGCTTGATGCCACCTGACAATACAAAGGTGACATCAACCCCAACACTATTACCCCACTTGCCACTGCAAAGGGGCAAGTGAGAAATGTGAGGCTAAGCGTCAGATTTGGTGCATCTTATGGATGAACCATTTCTGCGGTGACTGAGGGCTGAGGTTAGTAGCCTGCGAGGAGGTGGCAATATTCCTGTCCCCTTCCCAGGCTATTAATATCAACCCACAGCTATCTGTTTAGCCTTTGCTTGTTTGAATTTATAAGGGGACTTTACGTCATTTCTTTTCTGAGGTCCCCCATAAACTAAACAGTAAAGGCTAAGCAAACAGTTCTGAGCTGTTATTAACAGCTTGGGAGCCTTTTGGGATATGGTCCCCTTTTCTAGATTATTAACATCAGACCCCGGCCATGGGCTTTCCCTCTGCTGGTTATGAAAATTACACGGGAGCCAATTACTTTTTTTTTTTTTTTTTTTAATGTAATTCTTAATTTTACACAAGATGTAGACAGCGGGTGCTGACTGCTGAATACAACTCCCATCATTGTCACCTCATTGCACTAATCTCAGGGAGACCAGGCGACAATGATGAGAGCTGCCTTCAGAACCCGATGCCTGGGATCAGCGCAAACTGTACCGCTTTTTCCCAGGTGTTGGTACTTGTCATACAGATGTTATCCGTGTGTCATCGCTATGCAGGTGTGCCGCATGTATTTTGTTTGTGCTGCGCAAAAAAAAAAAAAAAAGGACATGTCTGCGGGTTTTTCACACGGACACATGGCTCGTGTGAAAAAACTAACATGTGAGCACC
Source organism: Ranitomeya imitator (assembly GCF_032444005.1). NCBI lineage: Eukaryota > Metazoa > Chordata > Amphibia > Anura > Dendrobatidae > Ranitomeya > Ranitomeya imitator. The sequence goes on from NC_091283.1 coordinate 31,162,742, forward strand.
ACCACTGAATACAGTGGGTGTGCGTGTGTCTGTAAAAAATGGAACGCATATGGACACAAAAAGCAGATGTGTGAAGGGGCCTTAAACTGACGTTGAATTATAATTGTCAATTCTCCTGGGAAGTCCAGCAACTTCACGAAAAATGGGGACACCTTGAGGGCTATCAAAAAAGTCAGAAACTTACGTGCCTCTCTGGAAACATCCCAAACCATCGGGAATCCAAAGATTATATAAAATGTGGTGCTATGGGGGAGAATAGTCATGGGGGCATGGTTATGGCTACAGATGAAAATTTTGGACCTGGAAAGTTGTGCAGGATTCAAGAAGAGGATGCTATTCTTTAGGAAACGTCTACTAGGACAGTAAAGGATGTAGGGATTAGCATCAGTACATTTTTGGAGCACAGTTATTGATATTTTGTGAAATTTTTAATAAAAGTTTCCTAAAAACAATGAAATGCTAAAAACCAAAAATGTTTGCAAAAAAAAAAATGAAATAAAGTGAAAAAAAAAATAATTCTCTTTACTTTATAGGTGTTCCATGATCCAAAAACCTATTGTGCAGTCCTCTGTACAACTGACTCCTGAGATGCAGGGGGCCGCATAGTCATCATCTTGATTAATGATAGAACAATAGCCCCTTCCTCCAAGTAAAGAGGTTTTTATGCGAGATTATTAATGGGTTTAAGGAGATGTAGAACAGGAAAAACAAGGCTTTTCTATGCCTGTAGACACCCGACAAGAATAGAAATTTCTGCCTGGTATTAAAGGAAATCCAGAGACAGGAAATGTGAGGATCGGGGTCATTACGGGTGTTGTACGGAGTTAGATATTAAGCCAGAGCTGTTACTTTACTGCAAAATGGCCTCGTAAAAATAGTTGATGCATTAACCATGGGTTGCCAGAGCGAAACGACTTCCTATGGGGGGGGCAAAGATTGGACTGCAAGATGAAGTAAACTCAGAACTGACCCCTATTTATGGGGGAGGGGCGAGACGAGGTCCACAAGCACCCCAACTAAGAAATGGCACCAAAAATTGGTTATGTGCAATTCTTGGAGGGTTGGAGATTAGGCCAAACCTCTGGTTTTACTGGTGCCCTGACCATCTGCGTGAGTTAGGAAGGTGACATGTAGACCACCACAGCTGCACGACCTTCAGATATCACTGATGGAAGAGTGGTGGGTCCAAGATCCGAAATTGCCATGAGACCCTGACCTCTGGGGAAATGAATGATGGGACGAAGCATAAAGATGGCACCAGATAGCAAAAACTTACTGGCAGAGATAGAGTGAATGGTGTCACATTGTTTTTATTGAGGACATTTGAATAAGCTTTTTGGATTTCCATAACCACAGTACCAGGAAGAAGCGTTACCATGGGGGTCAGCTCACAGGAATTTAACCCTGGCACTGCCTACTCTATGGCTGGTTAAACACTTATAAGTTTGTTGGTACAACACTATGGTTACGGCAACGGTCTGCAGCTTGTGCCTCTCTAGATACTGCAGAACTACAACTTCCAGCATGCTAGGAGATAGTTGCAGACCACTGTAATGCAGTTCCAAGCACCCAAATGCCTCCAGTATTGGCTGACACTTCAGCGTCTGTGGTCTCACAACCTTTAATGAATGTGGAGCATTAGAAATCCTGGATGCTCTCGTAGCTGCAGGTCACAGGCGTCTCCTCCTCGGTAGGTACAAAGTATCTGGGGTGTGCCTGGTGGCCCCACAGCTTAATATAAGAAACTCAGGTCACTGGATATACAAATCCGAAATCTCCAGAGGAGAATATACAAAAGAACGAACCAGGGAATCCAGTATAGCAAAGAACAGGAGAGGAGGGCAAGTAAAACTGGTCAAACAGGGTCAGGAAGAATGGAGCCTGCCGATGGGCACCGCTCAGCACCGACCACAAGCGGCCACCAAGAGGTGATAAGGTACAAGTGAGGCAAGAACCCAGTACAATGGACCCCAGCTCTGTATTTTAGAGTGCCCCCACGCACCGTGCCAGCCACAGAGTGCCCCCACGCACCGTGCCAGCCACAGAGTGCCCCCACACACTGTGCGAGCCACAGAGTGCCCACACGCACCGTGCCAGCCACAGAGTGCCCCCACGCACCGTGCCAGCCACAGAGTGCCCACACGCACCGTGCCAGCCACAGAGTGCCCCCACGCACCGTGCCAGCCACAGAGTGCCCCCACGCACCGTGCCAGCCACAGAGTGCCCCCACGCACCGTGCCAGCCACAGAGTGCCCCCACGCACCGTGCCAGCCACAGAGTGCCCCCACGCACCGTGCCAGCCACAGAGTGCCCCCACGCACCGTGCCAGCCACAGAGTGCCCCCACGCACCGTGCCAGCCACAGAGTGCCCCCACGCACCGTGCCAGCCACAGAGTGCCCCCACGCACCGTGCCAGCCACAGAGTGCCCCCACGCACCGTGCCAGCCACAGAGTGCCCCCACGCACCGTGCCAGCCACAGAGTGCCCCCACGCACCGTGCCAGCCACAGAGTGCCCCCACGCACCGTGCCAGCCACAGAGTGCCCCCACGCACCGTGCCAGCCACAGAGTGCCCCCACGCACCGTGCCAGCCACAGAGTGCCCCCACGCACCGTGCCAGCCACAGAGTGCCCCCACGCACAGAACTATTCATGTGATGAGGTGCCAAGATGCAGCTGACCATGTCTTGGAGCTCATCTCAAACAGAAAAATGACACCTTACACTGCAGGCAGTGACTCCAAAAACACCATAATCCATTACAGCAATTAGCCATCAGATATGAAGACATTCTAACTAGAAAATGTAATATTTTATTAATTATTAATATAAAAGACAAATAAATTAAAAAAACTGTAAAATCCACCCCATACACCCCAGAAGAAGTGAGTAGCGAAACAGCATCCGTCGGGTGTGAGGAGGACAGCCTGTTCTTCTCCTCCCCGACTCAGCTTACCCTTAGGTAATATACCATTGGTTTTTCATGCAGTTTTGCTTCAGTCGTGTCAGGGATGTCTTTCGTCTGGATTTGTCGGTTAAGGTGAAGTGATGGCGATGCAGGATACATATCATATGCTTATAATAGGGATTCATCTTACCCCTTTGAATATCCCGCTTTCCATCTCCCCACTGATCATCTCTTCAGCCTGTAGATTGAACAATACCTTTTTTTGGCATTTGCACTTTACTGGTTAGGCCGGTTAGGTCTAATAGCAGTTTTTTGCTGGATTATGCATTAGTATGTGCCCCCTCCTCTTACGCCTGATATATAATATAGTGCAATTATTTATATTTTCTGGCACATAATTGATTTAATTTGCTGTGTTCCCCCCTTCTTTGGAGGCCTTTTTTATTAAATGTATTTGTCTTTTAAATTAATAATTAATAATAACATATCATGTTTTACATTTTTCTATTTAGAATCTGTTCATATCTGACGGCTAATTGCTGTAATTATGGTGTTTAATTACGGTAATATAGAAGTGTCTAATAATACACTGTGTTGGGACATACTGGAGTAATAGGCAGTGACTCCGTCAGGGCACACATCCAAATCTTCAGACGTAAGCCAAAACTAATCCAGTGATAGTATACACACATATATATATTATATATACACACACGTGCTTCTCACAAAATTAGAATACCATCAAAAGTTAATTTATTTCAGTTCTCTTCAATACAGTGAAACTCATATTATATAGAGTCATTACACACAGAGTGATCTATTTCACGTGTTTATTTCTGTTAATGTTGATGATTATGGCTTACAGCCAATGAAAACCTCAAAAGTAACTATCGTGGTAAATTAGAATAACTAACAAAAAAAAACTCCCGCAAAGGCTTCCTAAGCATTTAAAAAAAGGTTCCTTAGTCTGTTTCAGTAGCTCCACAATCATGGGGAAGACTGCTGACCTGACAGATGTCCAGAAGGCAGTCATTGACACACTCCACAAGGAGGGGAAGCCACAAAAGGTCATTGCTAAAGCAGCCGGCTGTTCAGAGTGCTGTATCCAAGCATACTAATGGAAAGTTGAGTGGAAGGAAAAAGTGCGGTAGAAAAAGGTGCACAAGCAACCGGGATAACCGCAGCCTTGAAAGGATTGTTAAGAAAAGGTCATTGAAAAATATGGGGGAGATTCACAAGGAGTGAACTGCTGCTGGGGTCATTGCTTCAAAAGCCGCCACACACAGACGTATCCAGGACATGGGCTACAAGTATCTCATTCCTTGTGTCCGGCCGCTCATGACCAATAGACAACGCCAGAAGAGTCTTATCTGGGCCAAGGAGAAAAAGAACTGGACTGTTGTCAGTGGTCCAAGGTGTTGTTTTCAGATAAAAGTAAATTTTGCATTTCATTTGGAAATCAAGGTCCCAGAGTCTGGAGGAAGAGTGGAGAGGCCACAATCCAAGCTGCTGGAGGTCTAGTGTGAAGTTTCCACAATCAGTGATGGTTCGGGAGCCATGTCATCTACTGGTGTAGGTCCACTGTGTTTTATCAAGACCAAAGTCAGCGCAGCCGTATACCAGGACATTTTAGAGCACTTCATGCTTCCCTCAGCAGACAAGTTTTTGGAGATGCAAATTTCATTCTCCAGCAGGACTTGGCCCCTGTCCACACTGCCAAAAGTACCAATACCTGGTTTACAATCAACAGTATCACTGTGCTTGATTGGCAGCAAACTCGCCTGACCTTAGCCCCATAGAGAATCTATGGAGTATTGTCAAGAGGAAGATGAGAGACACCAGACCCAACAATGCAGACGAGCTGAAGGCTGCTATCAAAGCAACCTGGGCTTCCATAACCCCTCAGCAGCGCCACAGGCTGATCGCCTCCATGCCACACCACATTGATGCAATAATTGATGCAAAAGGAGCCGTGACCGAGTATTGAGTGCATTTACTGATCATACATTTCAGTAGGCCAACATTTCAGATTTTAAAATCATTTTTTCAAGCTTGTGCTATAAAGTATTCTAATTTACTGAGATAATGACTTTTGGGTTTTCATTGGCTGTAAGCCATAATCATCAACATTAACAGAAATAACACACGTGAAATAGATCACTCTGTGTAATGACTCTATAGAATATGAGTTTCACTTTTTGTATTGAAGAACTTAAATTAACTTTTTAATGATATTCTAATTTTGTGAGAAGCCCCTGTGTACATTACACACAGATTACCACTATGAACAGTACCAGTCGGAGTGCCAACTTATACACTACTGGGCGCAGATTGCCAACTATAGGGTGGTACCTTACACACTGCTGGCCACAGAGTGCACCGATATACAATGCTATCCACCCAAGTCCATCCCAATACAGTACCACCCTCATAAACCAGTGCTAACCACATTGTGCCCCCATACACAGTGACAGACAGTCCCCGAATTGGGGGAGTATTAGTTGTATTCCACGACCTCAGTCTTTTCTCTAGTAAAAGTGCTGTTACCTGCATTCAGTGTAGGGATAGCTGGCGGAGGAGGGAAGGTTTTGGAATGGAGGCATATAGACAGGGTTTATTGCCTTACAGTCATTCTATGGGTATACTACTGCTACACCCTAAAAACAAAAAAGTCCTTTTCAGGGCTACATATTTTCTTTTCTGTATTACTACTGGAAAGTTTGCAGGCATATATTATATAGCTAATTTAAAATGCTCAAGACGTGCGGTAAGAGACGGGGAAGTGGACGTGCTGCTGATGGTGCACGCAGGTGACGCTCTCTCCTCCATCATTTGCTTTGAACGTTACCGGCAGACGCCGGTAAAGTTCAAAGCGGCTGCGGGGGAGTTGGCGCTTGCGACAGGTGGGCCCCCTGCCTCACAGGGGCCCCATAGCAGCTGTGTGACTTGCCGCTAGCTGAGGGCCCCTGGGAGAGGGTCTCGCCAGGGCCCCGGCACTTGCCCGGGTACGCCGGGTGCTGACGCCGGCCCTGTCTACTATAGTCATAGGTGACGGGGAACTATGGTGAGACATGGCCCGGGTATGAAGGGGAGGAGGAGGCGTTTTTTTTCTCTTTTTAATTTTGCCTCATACAATAGCTTGTGAAAGTATTCACCCCCTTGGCCTTTTATCTATTTTATGACATTACAACCCGTATTTAAATATTTTTGTAATCAGATTTGTGTGTGATGCATCAGCACTAAAGAGTAGGTGAAGTGAGAGAAATATAGGCATAAACTAAATTGATGGGATCAAAATAACTAAAAATTGGCGTGTGCATATGTATTCACCCCTACAAAGTTCTGTTTCAAGCAATTCCCTTCATAAGTCACAGGCTTTGTGAGAGGGCGTCCCTCTGTGTGCAATCTAAAGCTTCCTTTTACACTTGCCGTGCTTTTTGCGGCCCGTTTTTGCAAAAATCTTGTAGATCGACGTTTTTCTGGCTTCGAATACTAGGGAAAAAGTATTGAAAACAAAAAAACGACGTTCGGCAAAAACGGTATTCACGGTGATCTTCAATGGGGGCCGTGTCCATAAGCAGTGAAAAATATTGAGCAGGCTCGATATTTTTTCACGGCCATACGGCGCTCTGACAAATTTTCGCGGCCCCATAGAAATGTATTGTTTTTGCGGCAAGTGAAAAATAAGCCTAAGGCTAAGTGAACACGTTCAGTAATGTGTGCAGAATTTTCCTGAGCAAAACCGGACACCCTTCCCAGTAAATCCGCATGCGTTTTTTCTGCAGGTTTTTTTTTTTTTTGCGGATATTTTGTGGGTTTTTTTCCGGAGCTTTCCCAATTCACTGATTGACAGGTTGGTCACACTTATCAAACATAGTGTTTGACAAGTGTGGACAACTTTTTACTATTGATTCTGCCTATGCAGCATCAATAATAAAAAAGATAATATATTAAAAATAATAAAATAAAAAATCGTGATATTCTCACCTTCCGACGGCCCCAGCAGCCTTCCCGCTCCTCGCGATGCTCCCGTTCTCAGTAATGCGTCAATGACCCCAGATGATGTAGCATCACGCGAGACCACTACGTCATCACAGGTCATTGCCACAAAGCATCCCTGGGAACGTGAGCATCGCGAGGAGCGGGAGGACTGCTGGGGCCGTCGGAAGGTGAGAATATCACGATTTTTATTTGAATTCTTTTTTATTTTTTTATTTTTTTTTTACACAGGTATATGGTGCCCAGACCCATGAGGAGAGTCTCCTCTCCTCCACGCTAGGTACCAACCGAACATCATCCACTTACTTTGCGCATGGTGGGCATAGCCATATGCGGAAGTAAGCGGATCAATGCATTCCTAGGTGTGCGGAATCCCCGCGATTCCGCACAAAGAATGAACGTGCTGCGTTTTTTTCCGGAATGCGATTCCGCCGTGGAAAAAAAACGCAGCATGTGCACAAAAAAATGCAGATTGCATTCAAATAATAGGATGCTTGATGTGAGCGTTTTTATAGCAGAAAACCGCCGAAAAAACATGAAAAAACCTGACGTGTGCACACAGCCTTAGTGTCACAAGCTCAGAGAGACTTATCCAAGGCGACTTACAGCTGTAATTGCAGCAAAATGAGGCTCTACAAAGTACTGACTTTAGGGGAGGGAATAGTTATGCACACTGAAGTTTTCAGTTATTTTGTCCATTGTTCTGGGGGTAGCAAACGCAAAAAATGCCAAAGTGGGGGTGGATGGGTTTGAATACTTTTGCAAGCCTCCGTATACAAGTCATTATACAGGAAAGAATGTTTCCTAACTTTATCCCATAAAATCCCTTTTATCTTCAGTTTTGTCTGTATTATTATCAGTCTGTAAAAGTGTGATAATACTCTGACCACAATGTTCCCAGGAGCGACCTGGGATTCAGACATGCGTCCGGTCCGGGGGTCTTCCCCATGATGTTCCCGTGCCATTTCAGCTCTGTTTCTAGCCATTTCAGCAATTTTTTCCTAGCCTCCCCTGACCTCCTCTTCGGGTCTGCTGGAAAAATGATTGCGATTCCCATTGACTTCCATTATACTTGGGTTGAGCCCGTCCAAGCGTCTGACCTGCTCGATCCGAGTGCTGAGCACACGGGCATTCAGTGCCCGATCATCACCAGTCACTGCCACATCACAGCAGGGGGTTACTGTCCCATTGAAACTCTATATATACAGTTATATGAAAAAGTTTGGGCACGCCTATTAATCTTAAGCTTAATGTTTTATAAAAAAAATGTTTTTTTTTACAACAGCAATTTCAGTTTTATATATCTAATAACTGTTGGACACAGTAATGTTTCTGCCTTGAAATGAGGTTTATTGTACTAACAGAAAATGTGCAATCTGCATTCAAACAAAATGTGACAGGTGCATAAGTATGGGCACCCCACCAGAAAAGTGACATTAATATTTAGTAGATCCTCCTTTTGCAAAAATAACAGCCTCTAGTCGCTTCCTGTAGCTTTTAATGAGTTCCTGGATCCTGGATGAAGGTATTTTTGACCATTCCTCTTTACAAAACAATTCCAGTAAAGTTAAGTTTGATGGTCGCTGAGCATGGACAGCCCTCTTCAAATGATCCCACAGATGTTCAATGATATTCGGGTCTGGGGACTGGGATGGCCATTCCAGAACAGTGTAATTGTTCCTCTGCATGAATGCCTGAGTAGATTTGGAGCGGTGTTTTGGACCATTGTCTTGCTGAAAGATCCATCCCCTGCGTAACTTCAACTTTGTCACTGATTCATGAACATTATTGTCAAAAATCTGCTGATACTGAGAGGAATCCATGTGCCCCTCAACTTTAACAAGATTCCCGATGCAGGCATTGGCCACACAGCCCCAAAGCATGATGGAACCTCCACCAAATTTTACTGTGGGTTGCAAGTGTTTTTCTTGGAATGCTGTGTTTTTTGGCCGCCATACATAACGCCTTTTTGTATGACCAAACAACTCAATCTTAGTTTCATCAGTCCACAGGACCTTCTTCCAAAAAGAAATTGGCTTCTCCAAATGTGCTTTTGCATACCTCAGCCGACTCTGTGGCGTGCTTGCAGAAACGGCTTCTTTTGCATCACTCTCCCATACAGCTTCTCCTTGTGCAAAGTGCGTTGTATAGTTGACCGATGCACAGTGACACCATCTGCAGCAAGTTGATGCTAGCTCTCTGGAGGTGGTCTGAGGATTGTCCTTGACTGATCTCACCATTCTTCTCTGCCTTTCTGATGTTTTTCTTGGCCTGCCACTTCTGGCCTTAACAAGAACTGTACCTGTGTTCTTCCATTTCCTTACTATGTTCCTCACAGTGGAAATTAACAGGTTAAATCTCTGAGACAGCTTTTTGTATCCTTCCCCTGAACAACTATGAAGAATAATCTTTGTTTTCAGATCATTAGACAGTTGTTTTGAGGAGCCCATGATGCCACTCTTCAGAGGAGATTCAAACAGGAGAACAACTTGCAAGTGGCCACTTTAAGTAGCTTTTCTCATGATTGCATACACCTGGCTATGAAGTTCAAAGCTCAATGAGGTTAGAAAACCAAAAAAGTGCTTTAGTAAGTCAGTAAAAACTAGGTATTTATAACAAAAAAATGATAAGGGTGCCCATACTTATGCACCTGTCAAATTTTGTTTGAATGCAGATTGCACATTTTCTGTTAGTACAATAAACGTGATTTCAAGGCAGAAACATTACTGTGTCCAACAGTTATTAGATATATGAAACTGAAATAGCTGTTGCAAAAAAAACCAATTTTTATAAAACGTTAAGCTTAAGATTAATAGGGGTGCCCAAACTTTTTCATAAACTATACACCATACACACTATATATATATATATATACACACTATATATACACCATACACATGCCAGGGCACAAACGCCAAACATCAGATGTATTTACTACAGTTACACCAGCAACAACATCAGCAAACACAACCATGGGAAAGTGGGAGTTCCATCATGGATGACTAACCTAGAAACGTTCACACGGCGCGCACAAGAGCACAACCAGGCCTGGCACCAAGCGGGTATTACAGGCCATGGCATCACAACAAGCAAAGAGGTATAAAGCCACTACTGGTACGGTACCGTGTTATCCATCCTCTCCTCCTCCTATATATCAGTGATGTCTCCCATCCCCCTCCTATATATCAGTGATGTCTCCTATCCTCCTCCTCCTATATATCAGTGATGTCTCCCATCCCCCTCCTATATATCAGTGATGTCTCCTATCCTCGTCCTCCTATATATCAGTGATGTCTCCTATCCCCCTCCTCCTATATATCAGTGCTGTCTCCTATCCCCCTCCTCCTATATATCAGTGCTGTCTCCTATCCCCCTCCTCCTATATATCAGTGCTGTCTCCTATCCCCCTCCTCCTATATATCAGTGATGTCTCCTATCCCCCTCCTCCTATATATCAGTGATGTCTCCTATCCCCCTCCTCCTATATATCAGTGCTGTCTCCTATCCCCCTCCTCCTATATATCAGTGCTGTCTCCTATCCTCCTCCTATATATCAGTGCTGTCTCCTATCCCCCTCCTCCTATATATCAGTGCTGTCTCCTATCCCCCTCCTCCTATATATCAGTGCTGTCTCCTATCCCCCTCCTCCTATATATCAGTGATGTCTCCTATCCCCCTCCTCCTATATATCAGTGATGTCTCCTATCCCCCTCCTCCTATATATCAGTGCTGTCTCCTATCCCCCTCCTCCTATATATCAGTGCTGTCTCCTATCCTCCTCCTATATATCAGTGCTGTCTCCTATCCCCCTCCTCCTATATATCAGTGCTGTCTCCTATCCTCCTCCTATATATCAGTGCTGTTTCCTATCCCCCTCCTCCTATATATCAGTGCTGTCTCCTATCCTCCTCCTCCTATATATCAGTGCTGTCTCCTAACCCCCTCCTCCTATATATCAGTGCTGTCACCTATCCCCCTCCTCCTATATATCAGTGCTGTCTCCTATCCTCCTCCTCCTATATATCAGTGCTGTCTCCTATCCCCCTCCTCCTATATATCAGTGCTGTCTCCTATCCTCCTCCTCCTATATATCAGTGCTGTCTCCTATCCTCCTCCTCCTATATATCAGTGCTGTCTCCTATCCTCCTCCTCCCTCAGTCCCTGTACACACTGGGGCAGGTGCCGCTGTACGCGGAGATTAGACTGCACACAGGTTACACATATACAGGGGCGGACCCGCGGTCTGTGGCGGTCACACAGGTGAGCTCAGCGCTCCCGGAGCCTGCTCTCCGCTTACCGTACTCCTCCGCCATCTTCCCCGGCGCCCGCTGTCTCCGCTCTCCGGCCGCTCAGCAGTTGTCTCCGTTCCTCAATCCTTGTGGTCACCTGGCAACGCCCCCTGCTCACACCTGTGCTCCGCCCCGCCCACTACGGCTGCTGACCACGCCCAGAGCCCGTCCACGAGAAGAACTGAGTGCGAGAGCGAAAGATAGAGAGAGAGATAATAGATAGATAGATAGATAGATAGATAGATAGATAGATGGATAATAGATAGATAGATAGATAATAGATAGATAGATGATAGATAGATAATAGATAATAGATAGATAATAGATAGATAGATAGATAGATAGATAGATAATAGATAGATAGATAGATAGATAGATAGATAGATAGATAATAGATAGATAGATAGATAGATAGATAGATAGATAGATAGATAGATAGATAGATGGATAATAGATAGATAGATGGATAATAGATAGATAGATAGATAGATAGATAGATAGATAGATAGATAGATAGATAGATGATAGATAGATAGATAGATAGATAGATAGATAATAGATAATAGATAGATAGATAGATGGATAATAGATAGATAGATAGATAGATGATAGATAGATAGCTAGATAGATAATAGATAGATAGATAGATAATAGATAATAGATAATAGATAGATAATAGATAGATAGATAATAGATAGATAATAGATAGATAGATAATAGATAGATATTAGATATGAGATAGATAATAGATAGATAATAGATAGATAGATAGATAGATAATAGATAGATAGATAATAGATAGATATTAGATATGAGATAGATAATAGATAGATAATAGATAGATAGATAATAGATAGATAATAGATAGATAATAGATAGATAGATAGATAATAGATGATAGATAATAGATAGATAGATATATGATAGATAATAGATAGATGATAGATAGATAATAGATAGATAATAGATAGATAATAGATAATAGATAGATAATAGATAGATAGATAGATAGATAGATAGATAGATAGATAGATGATAGATAGATAGATAGATATTAGATAGATATTAGATATGAGATAGATAATAGATAATAGATAGATAGATAGATAATAGATAGATAGATAATAGATAGATAGATAATAGATAGATAGATAATAGATAGATAGATAGATAGATGATAGATAATAGATAGATGATAGATAGATAATAGATAGATAATAGATAGATAATAGATAGATAGATAGATAGATAGATAGATAGATAGATGATAGATAGATAGATAGATAGATGATAGATAGATAGATAGATAGATAGATGATAGATAGATAGATGATAGATAGATAGATAGATAGATAGATGGATAATAGATAGATAGATAGATAGATAGATAGATAGATAGATAGATGATAGATAGATAATAGATAGATAGATAATAGATAGATAATAGATAGATAGATAGATAATAAATAGATAATAAATAGATAATAGATAGATAGATAGATAGATAATAGATGATAATAGATAGATAATAGATAGATAGATAGATAGATAGATGATAGATAGATAATAGATAGATAGATAGATAGATAATAGATAGATAGATAGATGATAGATAGATAATAGATAGATAATAGATAGATAGATAATAGATAATAGATAGACAATAGATAGATAGATAATAAATAGATAATAGATAGATAATAGATAGATAGATAATAGATAGATAATAGATAGATAGATAGATAATAGATGGATATTAGATAGATATTAGATATGAGATAGATAATAGATAGATAGATAATAGATAGATAATAGATAGATAGATAATAGATAATAGATAGATAATAGATAGATAGATAATAGATAATAGATAGACAATAGATAGATAGATAATAAATAGATAATAGATAGATAATAGATAGATAGATAATAGATAGATAATAGATAGATAGATAGATAATAGATGGATATTAGATAGATATTAGATATGAGATAGATAATAGATAGATAGGTAATAGATAGATAATAGATAGATAGATAATAGATAATAGATAGATAATAGATAGATAGATAATAGATAATAGATAGATAATAGATAGATAATAGATAGATAATAGATAGATAGATATTAGATAGATATTAGATATGAGATAGATAATAGATAGATAATAGATAGATAATAGATAGATAATAGATAGATAGATAGATAGATATTAGATAGATATTAGATATGAGATAGATAATAGATAGATAATAGATAGATAGATAGATAGATAATAGATAGATAATAGATAGATAGATAGATAATAGATAGATAATAGATAGATAGATAGATATTAGATAGATAATAGATAGATAGATAGATAATGGATAGATAGATAATAGATAGATAGATATTAGATAGATATTAGATATGAGATAGATAATAGATAGATAATAGATAGATAGATAGATAATAGATAATAGATAGATAGATAGATAGATAGATAGATAGATAGATAGATAGATAGATAATAGACAGATAATAGATAGATAATATATAGATAGATAACAGATAGATAGATAAAATTAAAAAGGAAGGCAGCACTCCATAAACTTTTAAACTTTTGAAAAAATGTGGATTTTATTGTGACCCCCTATGGCACACTGAGCATTTTTCAAGCCTGTGTGATGATTTCTATAGGCACAGTCTATGTGGTGGATTTATACCAAGGAAGGTGACGGGCACAAGGGGGCATTCTTTGCGTCTGGAGGAGAGAAGGTTTTTCCACCAACATAGAAGAGGATTCTTTACTGTTAGGGCAGTGAGAATCTGGAATTGCTTGCCTGAGGAGGGGGTGATGGCGAACTCAGTCGAGGGGTTCAAGAGAGGCCTGGATGTCTTCCTGGAGCAGAACAATATTGTATCATACAATTATTAGGTTCTGTAGAAGGACGTAGATCTGGGGATTTATTATGATGGAATATAGGCTGAACTGGATGGACAAATGTCTTTTTTCGGCCTTACTAACTATGTTACTATGTTACTATGATTCTATAGGCACAGTCTATGTGGTGGATTCTATAGGCACAGTCTATGTGGCAGATTCTATAGGCACAGTCTATGTAGTGGATTCTATAGGCACAGTCTATGTAGTGGATTCTATAGGCACAGTCTATGTGGTGGATTCTATAGGCACAGTCTATGTGGTGGATTCTATAGGCACAGTCTATGTGGTGGATTATATAGGCACAGTCTATGTGGTGGATTCTATAGGCACAGTCTATGTAGTGGATTCTATAGGCACAGTCTATGTGGTGGATTCTATAGGCACAGTTTATGTGGTGGATTCTATAGGCACAGTCTATGTGGTGGATTCTATAGGCACAGTCTATGTGGCAGATTCTATAGGCACAGTCTATGTGGTGGATTCTATAGGCACAGTCTATGTGGTGGATTCTATAGGCACAGTCTATGTGGTGGATTCTATAGGCACAGTCTATGTGGTGGATTATATAGGCACAGTCTATGTGGTGGATTCTATAGGCACAGTCTATGTAGTGGATTCTATAGGCACAGTCTATGTGGTGGATGCTATAGGCACAGTTTATGTGGTGGATTCTATAGGCACAGTCTATGTGGTGGATTCTATAGGCACAGTCTATGTGGCAGATTCTATAGGCACAGTCTATGTGGTGGATTCTATAGGCACAGTCTATGTAGTGGATTCTATAGGCACAGTCTATGTGGTGGATTCTATAGGCACAGTTTATGTGGTGGATTCTATAGGCACAGTTTATGTGGTGGATTCTATAGGCACAGTCTATGTGGTGGATTCTATAGGCACAGTCTATGTGGTGGATTATATAGGCACAGTCTATGTGGTGGATTCTATAGGCACAGTCTATGTGGCGGATTCTATAGGCACAGTTTATGTGGTGGATTCTATAGGCACAGTCTATGTGGTGGATTCTATAGGCACAGTCTATGTGGTGGATTATATAGGCACAGTCTATGTAGTGGATTCTATAGGCACAGTCTATGTGGTGGATTCTATAGGCACAGTGTATGTGGTGGATTATATAGGCACAGTCTATGTGGTGGATTCTATAGGCACAGTGTATGTGGTGGATTATATAGGCACAGTCTATGTGGTGGATTCTATAGGCACAGTCTATGTGGCAGATTCTATAGGCACAGTCTATGTGGTGGATTCTATAGGCACAGTCTATGTGGTGGATTCTATAGGCACAGTCTATGTGGTGGATTCTATAGGCACAGTCTATGTGGTGGATTATATAGGCACAGTCTATGTGGTGGATTCTATAGGCACAGTCTATGTGGTGGATTCTATAGGCACAGTCTATGGCAGATTCTATAGGCACAGTCTATGTGGTGGATTCTATAGGCACAGTCTATGTGGTGGATTCTATAGGCACAGTCTATGTGGTGGATTCTATAGGCACAGTCTATGTGGTGGATTCTATAGGCACAGTGTATGTGGTGGATTATATAGGCACAGTCTATGTGGCAGATTCTATAAGCGCAGTCTATGTGGTGGATTCTATAGGCACAGTCTATGTGGCGGATTCTATAGGCACAGTCTATGTAGTGGATTCTATAGGCACAGTCTATGTGGTGGATTCTATAGGCACAGTCTATGTGGTGGATTATATAGGCACAGTCTATGTAGTGGATTCTATAGGCACAGTCTATGTGGTGGATTATATAGGCACAGTCTATGTAGTGGATTCAATAGGCACAGTCTATGTGGTGGATTATATAGGCACAGTCTATGTAGTGGATTCTATAGGCACAGTCTATGTAGTGGATTCTATAGGCACAGTCTATGTAGTGGATTATATAGGCACAGTCTATGTGGTGGATTCTATAGGCACAGTCTATGTGGTGGATTATATAGGCACAGTCTATGTAGTGGATTCTATAGGCACAGTCTATGTGGTGGATTCTATAGGCACAGTCTATGTGGTGGATTATATAGGCACAGTCTATGTGGTGGATTCTATAGGCACAGTCTATGTGGTGGATTATATAGGCACAGTCTATGTAGTGGATTCTATAGGCACAGTCTATGTGGTGGATTCTATAGGCACAGTCTATGTGGTGGATTATATAGGCACAGTCTATGTGGTGGATTCTATAGGCACAGTCTATGTGGTGGATTATATAGGCACAGTCTATGTGGCGGATTCTATAGGCACAGTCTATGTGGTGGATTCTATAGGCACAGTCTATGTGGTGGATTCTATAGGCGCAGTCTATGCAATGATTTCTATAGGCACAGTCTATGTGGTGGATTATATAGGTATAGTCTATGTGGCAGTTCCTACAGGCACAGTCTATGCGATGATTTCTATAGGCACAATCTATGTGACAGATTCTATATAGGCACAGTCTATGCGATGATTTCCATAGGCACAATCTATGTGACAGATTCTATAGGCGCAGTCTATGCGATGATTTCTATAGGCGCAGTCTATGCGATGATTTCTATAGGCGCAGTCTATGTGATGATTTCTATAGGCACAGTCTATGCGATGATTTCTATAGGCGCAGTCTATGTGGCATATTCTATAGGTACAGTCTATGTGACAGATTCTATAGGTACAGTCTATGTGACGGTTTCTCCTTCATACTCTTTGTTCGTATCTTTCAGCACACAGCGGCTCGAGCCTTTGCTTTATTATCCATTTATTGTGACATCACCGTATTCTATGACATCATTATCCGCATTATATTTCTCCGTGGCTGATTAACCCAATAGCTGCCATCATTTATAAGCCAAGTCCTATCCATCGTAGGCATAAAGAGCAGCAGCTCCTGCTTAGGGGGCTGCAGCCGATCTGCCCCCTAAACTGCCTGTGTATAAGATGTGTACAGTCAGACGGAGCCATATTTATGACCATGTCAATGATTACAGGCAGAAGGAGCCGGAGCCGCCCGATTCTAAAAAGAGAAAGTTGTGACACATTAACTAGGAAATTTACCAGGAACTGTGCGCTGCCAGCTCAGGTGCCAGCATCGGGGAGACCTGGGTAGCCAATATCCATGTACCGTAGTCAAGATGGTCAAGATAAGACAACCCCTTTAATAATTTTTATTTATATAGTTCCAACATATTCCGCAGCACTTTACAACATCATGTGCTGCTCTATAACAGGGTGGGCTCTATTGCACCCTGGGTCATAAAGGGGAGACCGGAATGGTGACCCCCATCTATGACAGCCATATGTCTTAATAACACACATGGACTTGATGGGACCTTTTTAAAGGGATGATCCATCAATCGCAACATTTCTATCATATCACACAACATGGGGTCCCATGTCCTCCCCTATTATTTATTTCTTGAGCTGCGGTCACATAGTGGCTCTGGGTCTGACGGGGACAACCGAGCTCTGATCCATCTCCATCAGGATAAGTTGTAATTCTGGAAACACACTTGATGATTCCCGACATTACAAGTCCCCTATAACTTGGTGATCGGTGGTGGGGTCTGAACGCTGGGACCCTCACTGTCCTCGGAAGCGCCCGTTGGAATGGAGCGGCGGTCACGCATGCTCACCGGAGCACCCGTCATTGTCCATGGGTGAAAGCCAAGTACAGCGCTGGGCCATCCCTGTTGCTGAACGTAAAAAAATTGCAGGACCTTGGTCCAGTCACTAGGGTCACCCATGGTTCAGCCCCGTCGGCCACCCCTGGTCCAGTCACGAGGGTCACCCATAGTCCAGCCCCGTCGGCCACCCCTGGTCCAGACACGAGGGTCACCCATGGTCCAGCCCTGTCGGCCACCCCTGGTCCAGACACGAGGGTCACCCATGGTCCAGCCCTGTCCGCGACCCTTGGTCCAGCCCTGTCGGCCACCCCTGGTCCAGCCACGAGGGTCACCCATGGTCCAGCCCCATCGGCCACCCCTGTCCAGCCACGTTGGCCACCCCTGGTCCAGCCGCATTGGCCTCCCCTGTTCATCCCACATCAGCCACCCCTGGTCCAGGCCCGGTGGCCACCCCTGGTCCAGGCCCGTCGGCCACCCCTGTCCAGCCTCATTGGCCACCCCTGGTCCAGCTGTGTTGGCCTTCACTGGTCATCCCCAGAGGCGTAGCTAGAGCTTTTGCCGCCCGGGGCTGTTCCCGAGTTTGGCGCCCCCCCCCCCCATCCCACCCCCCCTCCAGCTCAATACACACAAAGGTTACCAAAAATGGTTTTCCTGTTTTGTAGAACTTAAACTGGGCCTAATGGTGTCACCCCCACATGCCACACCTGTGACTTAATACCACCACACCATGACCAGGCCACATAGTGACCGAATAATACTACATACAAGGGACAAATACCACCGCACCATTTCCAGACCACATATTACCACCACATAGTGACTGAATACTACAATACTGATCAGTAATAAAAAAAAAAACCACAATACTATCACCATAAGTGCCAGTATTCACAGGAGATCTGTACTTAGTATGCAGTGTCTGTGTAGAGGTAATACAGAGATCACTGGTGACATTATACACAGGACCTCTATATAGTATACAGTGTATAGTGTCAGTGTATAGGTAACACTGACTCACCAGTGACGTCTCTAGGTGAAGTCCTTCATCTTTTATCCAGCACAGACCGCCATCATTCCTTCCAGCCAGGACTCGTTTCTGCAGGAAATAACACAGTTATCTCGAGCTCCGCTTGCAGAACACATTACTTAATTTTTCACAACTTCTACATTACACCACATGAAGAAAAAAAGGTGATATAGTGTCACTCTGCACAGTAACAGGACAGCCCCCCCATTTAAAACAGTATACTCAAAAAATAAAATAAATACATCACTGCAGTAACAATATCCCTTAATTATCCCCTATGGTAATAATATTCCCCACCCTGGCCCCGTTTATCTCATTCCTGGCTCCAGCCATATGTTGTCGTATCCTGCCCTCATGAGTATCCATTCTACCCCATATGATCTCCCCATCCTGCCCCACCAGCCTCCATCGTATCCGTCCTGCCCCATGATCCAATCCTGCCCCGTGTCTCCAATCATGCCCCGTATCTACATTCTGCCCATGCCTCAAGTCCTGCCCCCAGTGTGTCCAGCATATTACCCCCATGTTGTCCAGCAATCTGCCCCAGTGTGTCCAGCATATTACCCCCATGTTGTCCAGCAATCTGCCCCAGTGTGTCCAGCATATTACCCCCAGTGTGTCCAGCAATCTGCCCCAGTATGTCCAGCATATTACCCCCAGTGTGTCCAGCAATCTGCCCTCAGTGTGTCCAGCAATCTGCCCCAGTGTCCAGCCTTTCCCCAGTGTGTCCAGCAGTCTGCCCCAGTGTCCAGCATTGCCCCAGTGTGTCCAGTATATTACCCCCAGTGTGTCCAGCAATCTGCCCCAGTGTCCAGCATTGCCCCAGTGTGTCCAGAAGTCTGCCCCAGGGTCTCCAGCATTGCCTCAATGTGTCCAGAAATCTGCCCCAGGGTCTCCAGTATTGCCCCAGTGTGTCCAGCAATCTGCCCCAGGGTCTCCAGTATTGCCCCAGTGTGTCCAGCATTCTGCCCCATGGTCTCCAGTATTGCCCCAGTGTGTCCAGCAATCTGCCCCATAGTCTCCTGTATTGCCCCAGTGTGTCCAGCAATCTGCCCCATGGTCTCCAGTATTGCCCCAGTGTGTCCAGCATTCTGCCCCATGGTCTCCAGTATTGCCCCAGTGTGTCCAGCAATCTGCCCCATGGTGTCCTGTATTGCCCCAGTGTGTCCAGCAATCTGCCCCATGGTCTCCTGTATTGCCCCAGTGTGTCCAGCAATCTGCCCCATAGTCTCCTGTATTGCCCCAGTGTGTCCAGCAATCTGCCCCATGGTCTCCTGTATTGCCCCAGTGTGTCCAGCAATCTGCCCCATGGTCTCCTGTATTGCCCCAGTGTGTCCAGCAATCTGCCCCATGGTCTCCAGTATTGCCCCAGTGTGTCCAGCATTCTGCCCCATGGTCTCCAGTACTGCCCCAGTGTGTCCAGCATTCTGCCCCATGGTCTCCAGCATTGCCCCAGCCCCAGACAGTCAGAAATAAAGAAAAAAAAAAAAAAGTAAAATCCTCACCTCTCCCGTTCCCAGCGCAGGTCCGGTGCAGTCAGCGTCTCTCCGGCTCTGCGACGCTCAGGACAGAGAGGCAGAGCGGCGCGCACAGTAGTGACGTCATCGCGCCCTCTGCTCTGAGACGTCGCAGAGTCAGAGGAGGCTGCAGCTGCCGGCGCCGCAGGAACCAGGAGAGGTGAGTATAGAGCGGGGGGCGGGGGCGGGGGCGGGACCCGGGGGTGGGGGGAGCTGGCCCTGGTCGTGGCGGCGGACGGCGCCGCCCGAAGATTTAAAGGGGCGTCTTTTTTTTTTTTTTTTTTTTATCTTCTTCTGCAGCGCCGGCCGCCCCCAGCATTGTGCCGCCCGGGGCGGACCGCCCCCCCCGCACCCCCCTTCCTACGCCACTGGTCTCCAGTATTGCCCCAGTGTGTCCAGCAATCTGCCCCATGGTGTCCTGTATTGCCCCAGTGTGTCCAGCAATCTGCCCCATGGTCTCCTGTATTGCCCCAGTGTGTCCAGCAATCTGCCCCATAGTCTCCTGTATTGCCCCAGTGTGTCCAGCAATCTGCCCCATGGTCTCCTGTATTGCCCCAGTGTGTCCAGCAATCTGCCCCATGGTCTCCTGTATTGCCCCAGTGTGTCCAGCAATCTGCCCCATGGTCTCCAGTATTGCCCCAGTGTGTCCAGCAATCTGCCCCATGGTCTCCTGTATTGCCCCAGTGTGTCCAGCATTCTGCCCCATGGTCTCCAGCATTGCCCCAGCCCCAGACAGTCAGAAATAAAGAAAAAAAAAAAAAAGTAAAATCCTCACCTCTCCCGTTCCCAGCGCAGGTCCGGTGCAGTCAGCGTCTCTCCGGCTCTGCGACGCTCAGGACAGAGAGGCAGAGCGGCGCGCACAGTAGTGACGTCATCGCGCCCTCTGCTCTGAGACGTCGCAGAGTCAGAGGAGGCTGCAGCTGCCGGCGCCGCAGGAACCAGGAGAGGTGAGTATAGAGCGGGGGGCGGGGGCGGGACCCGGGGGTGGGGGGAGCTGGCCCTGGTCGTGGCGGCGGACGGCGCCGCCCGAAGATTTAAAGGGGCGTCTTTTTTTTTTTTTTTTTTTTATCTTCTTCTGCAGCGCCGGCCGCCCCCAGCATTGTGCCGCCCGGGGCGGACCGCCCCCCCCGCACCCCCCTTCCTACGCCACTGGTCATCCCACATCAGCCACCCCTGGTCCAGCCATGTCAGCCGCCCCTGGTCCAGCCACCTCAGCAACCCCTAGCACCTATTATGAATAGTCGGCCCCCCACTGTTATGTTGGACCCAACCTACTAAGTGGAAGAGGCATTGTCGATGCTTCAGGCAGGAGATTCTACATAGTAACATAGTAACATAGTTAGTAAGGCCGAAAAGACATTTGCCCATCCAGTTCAGCCTATATTCCATCATAATAAATCCCCAGATCTACGTCCTTCTACAGAACCTAATAATTGTATGATACAATATTGTTCTGCTCCAGGAAGACATCCAGGCCTCTCTTGAACCCCTCGACTGAGTTCGCCATCACCACCTCCTCAGGCAAGCAATTCCAGATTCTCACTGCCCTAACAGTAAAGAATCCTCTTCTATGTTGGTGGAAAAACCTTCTCTCCTCCAGACGCAAAGAATGCCCCCTTGTGCCTGTCACCTTCCTTGGTATAAACAGATCCTCAGCGAGATATTTGAATTGTCCCCTTATATACTTATACATGGTTATTAAATCACCCCTCAGTCATCTTTTTTCTAGACTAAATAATCCTAATTTCGCTAATCTATCTGGGTATTGTAGTTCTCCCATCCCCTTTATTAATTTTGTTGCCCTCCTTTGTACTCTCTCTAGTTCCATTATATCCTTCCTGAGCACCGGTGCCCAAAACTGGACACAGTACTCCATGTGCGGTCTAACTAGGGATTTGTACAGAGGCAGTATAATGCTCTCATCATGTGTATCCAGACCTCTTTTAATGCACCCCATGATCCTGTTTGCCTTGGCAGCTGCTGCCTGGCACTGGCTGCTCCAGGTAAGTTTATCATTAACTAGGATCCCCAAGTCCTTCTCCCTGTCAGATTTACCCAGTGGTTTCCCGTTCAGTGTGTAATGGTGATATTGATTCCTTCTTCCCATGTGTATAACCTTACATTTATCATTGTTAAACCTCATCTGCCACCTTTCAGCCCAAGTTTCCAACTTATCCAGATCCATCTGTAGCAGAATACTATCTTCTCTTGTATTAACTGCTTTACATAGTTTTGTATCATCTGCAAATATCGATATTTTACTGTGTAAACCTTCTACCAGATCATTAATGAATATGTTGAAGAGAACAGGTCCCAATACTGACCCCTGCGGTACCCCACTGGTCACAGCGACCCAGTTAGAGACTATACCATTTATAACCACCCTCTGCTTTCTATCACTAAGCCAGTTACTAACCCATTTACACACATTTTCCCCCAGACCAAGCATTCTCATTTTGTGTACCAACCTCTTGTGCGGCACGGTATCAAACGCTTTGGAAAAATCGAGATATACCACGTCCAATGACTCACCGTGGTCCAGCCTATAGCTTACCTCTTCATAAAAACTGATTAGATTGGTTTGACAGGAGCGATTTCTCATAAACCCATGCTGATATGGAGTTAAACAGTTATTCTCATTGAGATAATCCAGAATAACATCCCTCAGAAACCCTTCAAATATTTTACCAACAATAGAGGTTAGACTTACTGGCCTATAATTTCCGGGTTCACTTTTAGAGCCCTTTTTGAACATTGGCACCACATTTGCTATGCGCCAGTCCTGCGGAACAGACCCTGTCGCTATAGAGTCACTAAAAATAAGAAATAATGGTTTATCTATTACATTACTTAGTTCTCTTAGTACTCGTGGGTGTATGCCATCCGGACCCGGAGATTTATCTATTTTAATCTTATTTAGCCGGTTTCGCACCTCTTCTTGGGTTAGATTGGTGACCCTTAATATAGGGTTTTCATTGTTTCTTGGGATTTCACCTAGCATTTCATTTTCCACCGTGAATACCGTGGAGAAGAAGGTGTTTAATATGTTAGCTTTTTCCTCGTCATCTACAACCATTCTTTCCTCACTATTTTTTAAGGGGCCTACATTTTCAGTTTTTATTCTTTTACTATTGATATAGTTGAAGAACAGTTTGGGATTAGTTTTACTCTCCTTAGCAATGTGCTTCTCTGTTTCCTTTTTGGCAGCTTTAATTAGTTTTTTAGATAAAGTATTTTTCTCTCTATAGTTTTTTAGAGCTTCAATGGTGCCATCCTGCTTTAGTAGTGCAAATGCTTTCTTTTTACTGTTAATTGCCTGTCTTACTTCTTTGTTTATCCACATTGGGTGGCCACATCTGGTGGCCTCGGACTCCTGACATGACCACTGGACCAGAGTCATGCAAATATTTTTGCTCAGCTTTCGAGACCACCGTTGTCTATCCTACAGGATGTATTCGCTATCATGCAGCCACATACAGGGGAGCAGCATGTATCTGGCTCGGCCTGACGTTGGGTCATACGTGCATTGTACGTGCATTATTATATTACTATGTTAACTTCTCGTATAAAAACACAAAATAAGCAAAGTCCAAAACCAACAAAAGTCCCAACAAGGAAGAGAAGAGCGGCGCGGATGTCATGCCCTAGATTCATCTACCATAAAGTGCAGATGACTTCGATCCCGGGACTGAGGGCTGATCGCTGACTTATTAACAGAGGATGTGGCCACAGAACTACAAGGAGGGGCAAATAGAAGACGCCCAAAAATAGTGCATGTCCTGCGACGAGCTGTAATAAGTATTTTCGCACAAAAGGCTGAAAATTTTAATGTTCCTTAAAATGCAAAATCGTATTTACAAGCGCTAAGCAATAAACTTTTAAGATGCGACTATCCCTTTAAGGAGCCTTATTTAACCATCTGTGATACAGACATAATTCACAGCCTCATATGTGACTGGCCCAGGAATGGCGGCCCTAATACTGACCGTAACATACGGCTGGTATACAGTTATGTGAATGCTCCATTATTCTCCTATCTGCCGATCCACAACCTGCGCGGGTTTTATCAGGACCCCATAGATGTGAGCGCAGAGATTTGAGCACCCCCTCTCCATTCAGCCATGTTCCTGCAGGTTTGCCATATACAATGTGAGATAGTAACGCCCCTTTAAGGTTCAGTATTGGGGCTTTATCTGCATTACCGTTCAGTTCAGGACACTGTAACGCTCATGTTCATTTTGACAAACAGGAGCAGAACAGCAAAGACCTGCCCCAAGTTTTAGAAAGAATGGTTCCCCCATCCTGTAGAGTGACAAAGAGCCACCACCACTTCCAGTAGACAACCCCCCACTTTCCTGTACAAAGCTCCGCCTCTAATTCCTATTTAGAAACAAAGGCCCACCATCACTTCCTGTAGACACAAAGCCCCGCCCTTACTTCCAGGATACAAAGGCCCATCCCTACTTCCTGTATAGAAACATAGGTCCACCCCCACTTCCTGTAGACACAAAGCCTGCCCCTACTTCCAGGATAGAAGCATAGGCCCATCCCTACTTCCTGTAAACACAAAGCCTGCCCTTACTTCCAGGATAGAAACATAGCCCCATCCCTACTTCCAGGATAGAAACATAGGTCCATCCCCACTTCCTGTAAACACAAAGCCTGCCCTTCCAGGATAGAAACATAGGCCCATCCCTACTTCCTGTATAGAAACATAGGTCCACACCCACTTCCTGTAAACACAAAGCCTGCCCTTACTTCCAGGATAGAAACATAGGCCCATCCCTACTTCCTGTATAGAAACATAGGTCCACCCCCACTTCCTGTAGACACAAAGCCTGCCCTTACTTCCAGGATAGAAACATAGCTCCACCCCCACTTCCTGTAAACACAAAGCCTGCCCTTACTTCCAGGATAGAAACATAGGCCTATCCCTACTTCCTGTATAGAAACATAGGTCCACCCCCACTTCCTGTAGACACAAAGCCTGCCCCTACTTCCAGGATAGAAACATAGGCCCATCCCTACTTCCTGTATAGAAACATAGGTCCTGTTGTGAATTCTGTGGTCAGGCTCCCTCCTGTGGTCATGAGTGGTACTTCGGCTGGTTCTGTAGTTGAGCTTCCTTTGGTGGATGTGAGTGGGGCTGTGGCTTCTGAGTTTCTTTCCTCAGGTGACGAGGTTAAGTCGTTAGGTGCTGCTCTATTTAACTACACCTAGTTCTTTGTTCCTGGCCTCCAGTCGATGTTCCAGTATTGGTCTTGCTCTCTCCTGGATCGTTCTTGTGGCCTGTCTGCCCTGCATAAGCTAAGTTCTGCTTGTGTTACTTTTGTTTGCTATTTTTTCTGTCCAGCTTGCTATATTAACATAGTTAACATAGTAACATAGTAAGGCCGAAAAAAGACATTTGTCCATCCAGTTCAGCCTATATTCCATCATAATAAATACCCAGATCTACGTCCTTCTACAGAACCTAATAATTGTATGATACAATATTGTTCTGCTCCAGGAAGACATCCAGGCCTCTCTTGAACCCCTCGACTGAGTTCGCCATCACCACCTCCTCAGGCAAGCAATTCCAGATTCTCACTGCCCTAACAGTAAAGAATCCTCTTCTATGTTGGTGGAAAAACCTTTTCTCCTCCAGACGCAAAGAATGCCCCCTTGTGCCCGTCACCTTCCTTGGTATAAACAGATCCTCAGCGAGATATTTGTATTGTCCCCTTATATACTTATACATGGTTATTAGATCGCCCCTCAGTCGTCTTTTTTCTAGACTAAATAATCCTAATTTCGCTAATCTATCTGGGTATTGTAGTTCTCCCATCCCCTTTATTAATTTTGTTGCCCTCCTTTGTACTCTCTCTAGTTCCATTATATCCTTCCTGAGCACCGGTGCCCAAAACTGGACACAGTACTCCATGTGCGGTCTAACTAGGGATTTGTACAGAGGCAGTATAATGCTCTCATCATGTGTATCCAGACCTCTTTTAATGCACCCCATGATCCTGTTTGCCTTGGCAGCTGCTGCCTGGCACTGGCTGCTCCAGGTAAGTTTATCATTAACTAGGATCCCCAAGTCCTTCTCCCTGTCAGATTTACCCAGTGGTTTCCCGTTCAGTGTGTAATGGTGATATTGATTCCCTCTTCCCATGTGTATAACCTTACATTTATCATTGTTAAACCTCATCTGCCACCTTTCAGCCCAAGTTTCCAACTTATCCAGATCCATCTGTAGCAGAATACTATCTTCTCTTGTATTAACTGCTTTACATAGTTTTGTATCATCTGCAAATATCGATATTTTACTGTGTAAACCTTCTACCAGATCATTAATGAATATGTTGAAGAGAACAGGTCCCAATACTGACCCCTGCGGTACCCCACTGGTCACAGCGACCCAGTTAGAGACTATACCATTTATAACCACCCTCTGCTTTCTATCACTAAGCCAGTTACTAACCCATTTACACACATTTTCCCCCAGACCAAGCATTCTCATTTTGTGTACCAACCTCTTGTGCGGCACGGTATCAAACGCTTTGGAAAAATCGAGATATACCACGTCCAATGACTCACCGTGGTCCAGTCTATAGCTTACCTCTTCATAAAAACTGATTAGATTGGTTTGACAGGAGCGATTTCTCATAAACCCATGCTGATATGGAGTTAAACAGTTATTCTCATTGAGATAATCCAGAATAACATCCCTCAGAAACCCTTCAAATATTTTACCAACAATAGAGGTTAGACTTACTGGCCTATAATTTCCAGGTTCACTTTTAGAGCCCTTTTTGAATATTGGCACCACATTTGCTATGCGCCAGTCCTGCGGAACAGACCCTGTCGCTATAGAGTCACTAAAAATAAGAAATAATGGTTTATCTATTACATTACTTAGTTCTCTTAGTACTCGTGGGTGTATGCCATCCGGACCCGGAGATTTATCTATTTTAATCTTATTTAGCCGGTTTCGCACCTCTTCTTGGGTTAGATTGGTGACCCTTAATATAGGGTTTTCATTGTTTCATTTATTGGTTTGTCTTGCTTGCTGGAAGCTCTGGGACACAGAGGGAGGACCTCCGTACCGTTAGTCGGTGCGGAGGGTCTTTTTGCGCCCTCTGCGTGGTTGTTTGTAGGTTTTTGTGCTGACCGCAAAGCTATCTTTCCTATCCTCGGTCTATTCAGTAAGTCGGGCCTCACTTTGCTAAAATCTATTTCATCTCTGTGTTTGTATTTTCATCTTTACTCACAGTCATTATATGTGGGGGCTGCCTTTTCCTTTGGGGAATTTCTCTGAGGCAAGGTAGGCTTATTTTTCTATCTTCAGGGCTAGCTAGTTTCTCAGGCTGTGCCCGAGGCGCCTAGGTCTGGTCAGGAGCGCTCCACGGCTACCTCTAGTGTGGTGTGATAGGATTAAGGATTGCGGTCAGCAGAGTTCCCACGTCTCAGAGCTCGTCCTATGTTATTAGTAACTATCAGGTCATTTTCAGTGCTCTTAACCACCACCACCTGTATAGAAACATAGGTCCACCCCCACTTCCTGTAGACACAAAGCCTGCCCTTACTTCCAGGATAGAAACATAGGTCCACCCCTACTTCCTGTAGACACAAAGCCTGCCCCTACTTCCAAGATAGAAACATAGGCCCATCCCTACTTCCTGTATAGAAACATAGCTCCACCCCCACTTCCTGTAGACACAAAGTCTGCCCTTACTTCCAGGATAGAAACATAGGTCCACCCCCACTTCCTGTAAACACAAAGCCTGCCCCTACTTCCAGTAGAGAAACAAAGGCCAATCCCTACTTCAAGGATAGAAACATAGGCCCACCCCTAGTTCATGTATAGAAACAAAGGCCCACCCCCACTTTCTGTAGACACAAAGCCCCGCCCCTACTTCCTCTATAGAAAGGCCCACCCCTACTTCATGTTGATACAAAGCCCGTCCCCTCCTAAACAACGGCCCACACCCACTTCATATAAAAACAAAGGTCCATCCCCACTTCCTAGAAAAAAAGGCCCATCCCCACTTCATATAAAAACAAAGGCCCACCCCTACTCCTGTAGACATAAAGCCTCACCCCCTTTTTTTTTTTTTAGAAAAAAAGGTCTACCCCCACTTCCTAAACACACAAAACCCTGCACCTAATTCATGGATAAGAACAAAGGCTTACTCCTACTTCCTGGAGACACAAAGCCCTGTATAGAAAAAGACCCGTCCCTTCTTCCTGTATAGAAAAAATACACCCACCCCCACTTCTTGTAGACACAAAAATCCCACCCCCACTTCCTGTAGCCACAAAACCCTGCCGCCACTTCCTGTAGCCACAAAGGCCCGCCCTCACCTCCTGTAGACACAAAGGCCCGCCCTCACTTCCTGTAGACACAAAGGCCCGCCCTCACTTCCTGTAGACACAAAACCCCACCCCCACTTCCTGTAGCCACAAAGGCCCGCCCTCACTTCCTGTAGACACAAAGGGCCGCCCTCACTTCTTGTAGACACAAAGGCCCGCCCTCACTTCCTGTAGACACAAAACCCCACCCCCACTTCCTGTAGCCACAAAGGCCCGCCCTCACTTCCTGTAGACACAAAGGCCCACCCTCACTTCCTGTAGACACAAAGGCCCGCCCTCACTTCCTGTAGACACAAAGGCCCGCCCTCACTTCCTGTAGACACAAAGGCCCGCCCTCACTTCCTGTAGACACAAAACCCCACCCCCACTTCCTGTAGCCACAAAGGCCCGCCCTCACTTCCTGTAGACACAAAGGGCCGCCCTCACTTCTTGTAGACACAAAGGCCCGCCCTCACTTCCTGTAGACACAAAACCCCACCCCCACTTCCTGTAGCCACAAAGGCCCGCCCTCACTTCCTGTAGACACAAAGGCCCGCCCTCACTTCTTGTAGACACAAAGGCCCACCCTCACTTCCTGTAGACACAATGGCCCGCCCTCACTTCCTGTAGACACAAAACCCCACCCCCACTTCCTGTAGCCACAAAGGCCCGCCCTCACTTCCTGTAGACACAAAACCCCACCCCCACTTCCTGTAGCCACAAAGGCCCGCCCTCACTTCCTGTAGACACAAAACCCCACCCCCACTTCCTGTAGCCACAAAGGCCCGCCCTCACTTCCTGTAGACACAAAGGCCCGCCCTCACTTCCTGTAGACACAAAGGCCCGCCCTCACTTCCTGTGGACACAAAGGCCCACCCTCACTTCCTGTAGACACAAAGGCCCACCCTCACTTCCTGTAGACAAAGGCCCGCCCTCACTTCCTGTAGACACAAAGGCCCGCTCTCACTTCCTGTAGTCACAAAACCCCACCCCCACTTCCTGTAGTCACAAAACCCCACCCCCACTTCCTGTAGCCACAAAACCCCACCCCCACTTCCTGTAGACACAAAGGCCCGCCCTCACTTCCTGTAGACACAAAGACCCGCTCTCACTTCCTGTAGCCACTAAGGCCCGCCCTCACTTCCTGTAGCCACTAAGGCCCGCCCTCACTTCCTGTAGACAGAAAGGCCCGCCCTCACTTCCTAGATAGACATACAGGAAAGATATACAGTGGGGCAAAAAAGTATTTAGTCAGTCAGCAATAGTGCAAGTTCCACCACTTAAAAAGATGAGAGGCGTCTGTAATTTACATCATAGGTAGACCTCAACTATGGGAGACAAACTGAGAAAAAAAAATCCAGAAAATCACATTGTCTGTTTTTTTAACATTTTATTTGCACATTATGGTGGAAAATAAGTATTTGGTCAGAAACAAAATTTCATCTCAATACTTTGTAATATATCCTTTGTTGGCAATGACAGAGGTCAAACGTTTTCTGTAAGTCTTCACAAGGTTGCCACACACTGTTGTTGGTATGTTGGCCCATTCCTCCATGCAGATCTCCTCTAGAGCAGTGATGTTTTTGGCTTTTCGCTTGGCAACACGGACTTTCAACTCCCTCCAAAGGTTTTCTATAGGGTTGAGATCTGGAGACTGGCTAGGCCACTCCAGGACCTTGAAATGCTTCTTACGAAGCCACTCCTTCGTTGCCCTGGCGGTGTGCTTTGGATCATTGTCATGTTGAAAGACCCAGCCACGTTTCATCTTCAATGCCCTTGCTGATGGAAGGAGGTTTGCACTCAAAATCTCACGATACATGGCCCCATTCATTCTTTCCTGTACCCGGATCAGTCGTCCTGGCCCCTTTGCAGAGAAACAGCCCCAAAGCATGATGTTTCCACCACCATGCTTTACAGTAGGTATGGTGTTTGATGGATGCAACTCAGTATTCTTTTTCCTCCAAACACGACAAGTTGTGTTTCTACCAAACAGTTCCAGTTTGGTTTCATCAGACCATAGGACATTCTCCCAAAACTCCTCTGGATCATCCAAATGCTCTCTAGCAAACTTCAGACGGGCCCGGACATGTACTGGCTTAAGCAGTGGGACACGTCTGGCACTGCAGGAT
Source organism: Ranitomeya imitator (assembly GCF_032444005.1). Lineage (NCBI taxonomy): Eukaryota > Metazoa > Chordata > Amphibia > Anura > Dendrobatidae > Ranitomeya > Ranitomeya imitator. The sequence continues at coordinate 31,193,499 of NC_091283.1, forward strand.
CTGAGTCCATGGTGGCGTAGTGTGTTACTTATGGTAGGCCTTGTTACATTGGTCCCAGCTCTCTGCAGTTCATTCACTAGGTCCCCCCGCGTGGTTCTGGGATTTTTGCTCACCATTCTTGTGATCATTCTGACCCCACGGGATGGGATTTTGCGTGGAGCACCAGATCGAGGGAGATTATCAGTGGTCTTGTATGTCTTCCATTTTCTAATTATTGCTCCCACTGTTGATTTCTTCACTCCAAGCTGGTTGGCTATTGCAGATTCAGTCTTCCCAGCCTGGTGCAGGGCTACAATTTTGTTTCTGGTGTCCTTTGACAGCTCTTTGGTCTTCACCATAGTGGAGTTTGGAGTCAGACTGTTTGAGGGTGTGCACAGGTGTCTTTTTATACTGATAACAAGTTTAAACAGGTGCCATTACTACAGGTAATGAGTGGAGGAAAGAGGAGACTCTTAAAGAAGAAGTTACAGGTCTGTGAGAGCCAGAAATCTTGATTGTTTGTTTCTGACCAAATACTTATTTTCCACCATAATATGCAAATAAAATGTTAAAAAAACAGACAATGTGATTTTCTGGATTTTTTTTTCTCAGTTTGTCTCCCATAGTTGAGGTCTACCTATGATGTAAATTACAGACGCCTCTCATCTTTTTAAGTGGTGGAACTTGCACTATTGCTGACTGACTAAATACTTTTTTGCCCCACTGTATATCTTGGTACCGTGTTAGCCAGTAGATAGAAAATCTAGATAGACATAAAGACCCCGCTCGATCATCTGGGCACAGTGGCAGCGCAGATACAGTCTCTCAGATGCAAATCTGGTGTAGAAAAAAGTTAAATAAAATGCTCTTCTTAGACGCAGTGTCTATTTAGAGTGAAACATGTACACGTGTAGGATACAGAGCCTGCGGTGATATTCCCGTGTACACATGTAGGATGCAGAGCCCGTGGCGATATTCCCGTGTACACATGTAGGATGCAGAGCCCGCGGTGATATTCCCGTGTACACATGTAGGATGCAGAGCCCGCAGTGATATTCCCGTGTACACATGTAGGATGCAGAGCCCGCGGTGATATTCTCGTGTACACATGTAGGATGCAGAGCCCGAGGTGATATTCCAATGTACACATGTAGGATGCAGAGCCAGCGGTGATATTCCCGTGTACACATGTAGGATGCAGAGCCTGCGGTGATATTCTCGTGTACACATGTAGGATGCAGAGCCCGCGGTGATATTCCCGTGTACACATGTAGGATGCAGAGCCCGCGGTGATATTCCCGTGTACACATGTAGGATGCAGAGCCCGCGGTGATATTCTCGTGTACACATGTAGGATGCAGAGCCCGTGGCGATATTCCCGTGTACACATGTAGGATGCAGAGCCCGCGGTGATATTCCCGTGTACACATGTAGGATGCAGAGCCCGCGGTGATATTACCGTGTACACATGTAGGATGCAGAGCCAGCGGTGATATTCCCGTGTACACATGTAGGATGCAGAGCCTGCGGTGATATTCTCGTGTACACATGTAGGATGCAGAGCCCGCGGTGATATTCTCGTGTACACATGTAGGATGCAGAGCCCGCGGTGATATTCCCCTGTACAGATGTAGGATGCAGAGCCAGCGGTGATATTCCCGTGTACACATGTAGGATGCAGAGCCCGCGGTGATATTCCCGTGTACACATGTAGGATGCAGAGCCCGCGGTGATATTCCCGTGTACACATGTAGGATGCAGAGCCAGCGGTGATATTCCCGTGTACACATGTAGGATGCAGAGCCCGCGGTGATATTCCCGTGTACACATGTAGGATGCAGAGCCAGCGGTGATATTCCCGTGTACACATGTAGGATGCAGAGCCTGCGGTGATATTCTCGTGTACACATGTAGGATGCAGAGCCCGCGGTGATATTCTCGTGTACACATGTAGGATGCAGAGCCCGCGGTGATATTCCCCTGTACAGATGTAGGATGCAGAGCCAGCGGTGATATTCCGGTGTACACATGTAGGATGCAGAGCCCGCTGTGATATTCCTGATATTCCCGTGTACAGATGAAGGATGCAGAGCCCGCGGTGATATTCCCGTGTACAGATGTAGGATGCAGAGCCAGCGGTGATATTCCCGTGTACACATGTAGGATGCAGAGCCTGCGGTGATATTCCCGTGTACACATGTAGGATGCAGAGCCAGCGGTGATATTCCAGTGTACACATGTAGGATGCAGAGCCTGCGGTGATATTCCCGTGTACACATGTAGGATGCAGAGCCAGCGGTGATATTCCCGTGTACACATGTAGGATGCAGAGCCAGCGGTGATATTCCCGTGTACACATGTAGGATGCAGAGCCTGCGGTGATATTCCAGTGTACACATGTAGGATGCAGAGCCAGCGGTGATATTCCCGTATACACATGTAGGATACAGAGCCCGCGGCGATATTCCCGTGTACACATGTAGGATGGAGAGCCCGCGGCGATATTCCCGTGTACACATGTAGGATGCAGAGCCCGCGGCGATATTCCCGTGTACACATGTAGGATGCAGAGCCCGTGGCGATATTCCCGTGTACACATGTAGGATGCAGAGCCCGCGGCGATATTCCCGTGTACACATGTAGGATGGAGAGCCCGCGGCGATATTCCCGTGTACACATGTAGGATGCAGAGCCCGCGCTCCTCACTCACAACTGTAGCGGATGAAATAATCGCTGCTGAAAGAAACATTTCCTACCTACTCACCATCTACTTTATTTCACAACTGAAGGGAATCTAAACTGATAGAAACGACCGATGCGGAAGAGCGCTCTGCAAACAACGGAGCTGACTGCTCTGCACACAACACGGCCGTCCCGTACATCCGTGGATTGCTCGCAGCTGCTGCTGACAATCACAAAAGGAGCGTTACATGGCGCATACCATCCTATGTATATATATAAAAAAGTCAACATCTTTATTGTACTCATGAGGTTGGACGATTTACAAGACAATGATCAGGCAGGAGAATGGCGAGCAGAGAAAAGCTCTGCATGATGATGACTTTATCCTCGGACAGGACAGTGGTGAACGGTGTGATGCTCTGCAGGATCTCTGACGTCTGCAGGGTAACTTCATCTAGGCTCTGGTAAGCAGTCTAACCTATAAGACAGTCTGAGGAGGTGCAGCCGCAGAGACAGGCACAGAATCGGGAACCTCAATCCGAGCGAGGCGGCTCTGCTCCAGGGCGATGGCTTCTGCCGAGTGCTTGCACCTCTCCGAGCCGCACTGACACGTGAAGTATTTGCTCTTGATGTCCCAGAAACGGTCGCCATAATCAAACCTGGAGAGGGAAGATAGAAGAAGAAAACAGAGTGCCAGGGGTTAATAACAGGGCGACCTGCAGAGTGGGGAGGTCTGCCTCCGACACACCAAGGCTAACTCAAGTCTGCAGGAGATTTTGTTTTTCCACCTCCTGGTGACAGCGGGAATAGCCGAGGATATCAGCGGACGGCGGCTCAGCTACCATACATGTGCGGTGGAGGTCTCCGAGGGCTGAGAAAAAGGAATAACCCAAATTACATGTAATCTGTCACTTTCCGCTTACCCCAGCTCCTCTCCGGCACGGATTTCTCTTCCGCTGAAAAATGCAATCCGGGGAAAGCGCAGATCCTGGTGGGACATGAAAACTCTCACGGGGATCAGGTTGGGCTCACACAGGTGGTTGATGAAGCGGCTGACATTACCATAGTACCGGGCGTCTATGCAGTACACCTCCCCATCCTGAGAAAGAAGAGCGAGGGGGTCAGCGCTGACGGCAGACGTGGCGCACCACCGGCGACAGGATAACCATCATACACCTTATTTAGGGCACAAGGTCCCAGAATCCCCAGACGTGTGATCCCCTCCATCTACACGACAGATATACAGGGTACCAGACCACCCGTGCCCCCTGTAATGTACATGTGTGGTTACCCAATATATATGAATCAGCGCTGCCAAGACCTAAACATCTATGGAAAAGACCGCAGTCTAGGGCTCTAACCTTGTTATCCAGGTCAAAGAGATAGGAATCGTCTTCTCTCACATCAGCTTCTGCATCGGAGATCAGCTCCCCCACGTATCTGCAGGTGGAAGAAGAGATTAAGGGGCTATAGCGCAGAGAAAGGGAGCAGAATCATGAGTGCAGCTCTGGAGTGTAATCCAGGATCAGTGCTGGAAATATAACTGCATTTACAAATGGAAACGGAATCAGAAATGAAAAACGATGCAGGGAGGTTCACAATCCACAAGGATTGCGGGGTCCGCCACCCCTGACGCCACGAGGTCCCCAGCCTCCGATGCCACAAGGTCCCCAGATGCCACAAGGTCCCCAGCCGACACAAGGTCCCCAGCCGACACATGGTCCCCAGAAGAGACAAGGTCCACAGCCCCAGACGCCACAAGGTCCCCAGCCGCCACAAGGTCCGCAGCCACAGATGCCACAAGGTCCGCAGCCGACACATGGTCCCCAGAAGAGACAGGTCCACAGCCCCAGACGCCACAAGGTCTCCAGCCCCAGATGCCACATGGTCCACAGCCCCAGACGCCACAAGGGCCGCAGCCCCAGACGCCACAAGGTCTCCAGCCCCAGATGCCACATGGTCCACAGCCCCAGACGCCACATGGTCCACAGCCCCAGACGCCACATGGTCCACAGCCACAGATGCCACAAGGTCCGCAGCCGACACATGGTCCCCAGAAGAGACAGGTCCACAGCCCCAGACGCCACATGGTCTCCAGCCCCAGATGCCACATGGTCCGCAGCCCCAGACGCCACATGGTCCGCAGCCCCAGACGCCACAAGGGCCGCAGCCCCAGACGCCACAAGGTCTCCAGCCCCAGATGCCACATGGTCCACAGCCCCAGACGCCACAAGGGCCGCAGCCCCAGACGCCACAAGGTCTCCAGCCCCAGATGCCACATGGTCCACAGCCCCAGACGCCACATGGTCCACAGCCACAGATGCCACAAGGTCCGCAGCCGACACATGGTCCCCAGAAGAGACAGGTCCACAGCCCCAGACGCCACATGGTCTCCAGCCCCAGACGCCACATGGTCCGCAGCCCCAGACGCCACATGGTCCGCAGCCCCAGACGCCACAAGGGCCGCAGCCCCAGACGCCACAAGGTCTCCAGCCCCAGACGCCACATGGTCCGCAGCCCCAGACGCCACAAGGTCCGCAGCCCCAGACGCCACAAGGGCCGCAGCCCCAGACGCCACAAGGTCCGCAGCCCCAGACGCCACAAGGTCCGCAGCCCCAGACGCCACATGGTCCACAGCCACAGATGCCACAAGGTCCGCAGCCGACACATGGTCCCCAGAAGAGACAGGTTCACAGCCCCAGACGCCACAAGGGCCGCAGCCCCAGACGCCACAAGGTCTCCAGCCCCAGACGCCACATGGTCCACAGCCCCAGACGCCACAAGGGCCGCAGCCCCAGACGCCACAAGGTCCGCAGCCCCAGACGCCACAAGGTCCGCAGCCCCAGACGCCACAAGGTCCGCAGCCCCAGACGCCACAAGGTCCGCAGCCCCAGACGCCACATGGTCCACAGCCACAGATGCCACAAGGTCCGCAGCCGACACATGGTCCCCAGAAGAGACAGGTTCACAGCCCCAGACGCCACAAGGGCCGCAGCCCCAGACGCCACAAGGTCTCCAGCCCCAGACGCCACATGGTCCACAGCCCCAGACGCCACAAGGGCCGCAGCCCCAGACGCCACAAGGTCCGCAGCCCCAGACGCCACAAGGTCCGCAGCCCCAGACGCCACAAGGTCCGCAGCCCCAGACGCCACAAGGTCCGCAGCCCCAGACGCCACAAGGTCTCCAGCCCCAGACGCCACATGGTCCACAGCCACAGACGCCACAAGGGCCGCAGCCCCAGACGCCACAAGGGCCGCAGCCCCAGACGCCACAAGGGCCGCAGCCCCAGACGCCACAAGGTCTCCAGCCCCAGACGCCACAAGGGCCGCAGCCCCAGACGCCACAAGGTCTCCAGCCCCAGACGCCACATGGTCCACAGCCCCAGACGCCACATGGTCCACAGCCACAGATGCCACAAGGTCCGCAGCCGACACATGGTCCCCAGAAGAGACAGGTTCACAGCCCCAGACGCCACAAGGGCCGCAGCCCCAGACGCCACAAGGTCTCCAGCCCCAGACGCCACATGGTCCACAGCCCCAGACGCCACAAGGGCCGCAGCCCCAGACGCCACAAGGTCTCCAGCCCCAGACGCCACATGGTCCACAGCCCCAGACGCCACATGGTCCACAGCCACAGATGCCACAAGGTCCGCAGCCGACACATGGTCCCCAGAAGAGACAGGTCCACAGCCCCAGACGCCACATGGTCCGCAGCCCCAGACGCCACAAGGGCCGCAGCCCCAGATGCCACAAGGTCTCCAGCCCCAGACGCCACATGGTCCACAGCCCCAGACGCCACATGGTCCACAGCCCCAGACGCCACAAGGGCCGCAGCCCCAGACGCCACAAGGTCTCCAGCCCCAGACGCCACATGGTCAGCAGCCCCAGACGCCACATGGTCCACAGCCCCAGACGCCACAAGGTCCCCAGCCGCCACAAGGTCCGCAGCCCCAGACGCCACAAGGTCCGCAGCCCCAGACGCCACAAGGTCCGCAAGCCCAAGACGACACAAGATTCCCAGCCACAGACGCCACAAGGTCCGCAGCTCCAGACAAGGTCCCCAGACGACACAAGATCCCCAGCCACAGACGCCACAAGGTCCATAGTGCCCGAGACGGAAGATAACCACTTCAGTCTGAAGTTCCTGGTACATTTAAGGCTCCGCTCAGTCGTTCTTTGTGGGGAGGCCACAATTTTATTCTGCTGTTTTTCAGCTTTAGTTCAGTTTAGAGGATGTGTGTGTCGGCTAATGCTGCAGCCTCGCTAAATTGTGCTCTAAACTGCAAATCCTCATCCACGGTGCTTAATAAAAGCAGAATAATAACGGAGATTGACCATCCAGGACTCTGGGATTCCTACATTATAAGGAGCATCGTCAGCCGGATACTCACTCGCAGATGAAGGATCCCTGGGGAATGGTCTGCAGCGCTCGCACTCCCCAACCCATCTTCGCTGTACGATACAGCTGTAGCCGAACCCTGGAATGGAAATTTCGGTTATTTCATTGTCAAATTTCCGTAACTAGAAAGGAATGACCCCCCCCTATAAATATTCCAACCTTTAACAGGGATTCATTTTTTAAAATAAAAAGTGTGAACAAATTATCAACAATCCACAGCGATAATCACAAATGGAGACATCATCAGCAAAATAAGGAAATTGTGCCCTGTGGCGGTGGCTGGGTTCATTCACTATGGTTTGTGCAGTGTAGGCCCCTCAGCCGGGTTCTCAGTGGCTGGATCCCCCCGATTTAGTGGGTAGGTGATGACTTGTTCGTACCGGAACACCCCTTTAAGCAGCAAGACAATACAGTAACCTCTATTAATCTTGAAGACGTTTGCTCTGTCTGGGGGTATATAATTCTCACTGGCTATAGAGAAATAGTCCAACAATTTTATGTGTACAGGATCCCTACTACTCTCGCATGGTCGGTCATGTCCGATTTAAGCATGCCTGATCGTCAAACACAAGGGGGTGTTCCACGTGTGTGGTCAGCTTTATGACACAATTATATAAAGAGTTTGCCCCTCTCAGGACAATGTACCTTACCGGGTCATATGAGCCCCCTTAGGAGGCAACATCATCTGGGAACCCCCTATTAGCTGGACCATTGACCAGTGGCTCCAGGTGTCCCGGCACCGCAGTGTAGTGGTCACTTACTTGATGCCGCTCTGCACCACTCGGTTCTTGCACGTCTGCCAGCACGCACACGCCTGGTTACATTCAAAGATCAGAGGAGGCTCGATCTTGTTAAATTCCTGCAGCAGACGACCATCCTACGGAGAAAGAGGAGAGGACGTCAGGAGAGGAAGCCCGACAGCGAGAACAAGCTGGAGGAGATGTGAGGAGCGGAATAGAAACCCTCTCACCTTATCGTACCAGCAGCGGATACTCAGCTGTCCGCAGAGGCAATTACTGGATGAACAGTCGTCCTGGCAGCTGCAGTTCTGTTCACACACAAATAATAGTGAGCAGGAGAAATGGCGCCCGACGCAGAAGACGAGACAGGAACATGGAGACGTCGCTACCTGCAGGTGTGTTATGTTGCGGTCGATACTCATGGCCGACGTCTCACAGTTCTCCGACACGTACTTGTAGTCGTCCGGCGTAAGTTCTTCATCCACTCCATTCACACATGGAATGGGGACTCGTTCGTATCCGTGAGCGATATCCCTAAAAGAACATAATATGGAGAGCTTAGAGTAGCGGGCCATCATTCAAGACAGCGGTTTAAGGCCCCCAAGTCGTTCTCAATATTGAAACAGGACGTCTTATTGATTGATAGACAGCTAACCGCTATGTTAGACTGAGCTGGCGGTCAATCAACATGATGCCGTCGACAGAGCAGAGCGGAAGAGAAGGAACTACTCTGTCAAAGTGACGTCACAGGAAGCAGAAGAATTGACGGCAGGAGCGGTCCGTGAATGCTCTGAGCCGGGAGACATAATCACAGGGCAGAACAGGCAGGTAGATAAATTACCTCCCGATAAGTGCTTAGAATTAAGCCCCCAGATAACCCCTTTAAGTGTATTTCTTAGGCTACTTTCACACTAGCGTTAACTGCAATCCGTCACAATGCGTCGTTTTGCACAAAAAACGCATCCTGCAAAAGTGCTTGCAGGATGCGTTTTTTCCCCATAGACTTGTATTGACGACGCATTGCGACGGATTGCCACACGTCGCATCCGTCGTGCGACGGATGAGTCGTGCTTTGGCGGACCGTCGGGAGCAAAAAACGCTACATGTAATGTTTTTTGCTCCTGACGGACCGCTTTTTCCGACCGCGCATGCACAGCCGGAACTCCGCCCCCACCTCCCCGCACCTCACAATGGGGCAGCGGATGCGCCGGAGAAATGCATACGCTGCCTCCGTTGTGCAGTGCGTTAAACGCTAGTGTCGGAATCTCTGCCCGACGCATTGCGACGGGGAGATTCCGACGCTAGTGTGAAAGTAGCCTAAGTGTCAGCTTCCCGATCTCATCAGTGTACACCCATGGTTTTCCTGTGTCCCGTAATGAGGTGCCCAACAATGCAATTTTAAGTCCGGCAGAAGCAATTGTAAAATAATTTTTAAGAAAAACACGTTGGGCGCTAGAAAGTTAGAAAAAGTCCTTATCTCCGCTGCTAAACTTCATTAGTGGAATCTCAAGGTAACAGAAAATCAGGAGGGTGAAATGAATCACAGCAGCTTGTACAAATCCAAAATCCTCTGCTTGTCGCCAAATCAGAACACACTTTAAGCAAAAAAAAAAAAAAATCTTCAGACTATTCTGCAAGGTGTGAATTTCCCCCTACGGCGGCTTCATGTCCAGGTTCACTCCCTTACTTGCTAATGATCCTCTCGGTCCGCACGGCTCTGTTGAGGATCCCTTGCCGGATCTTACGATTGAGCTGCAGAGCGTACCAGACGTCCGTGTGCTCCAGGGTTAGGTCGCCCGGTGTGTCGCCTTCATTGTTCCGAACCTCCGTGTCGGCCCCTCGAGACAGGAACAGGCTGGAGAGCAACAACGTGCATCAATATACATGTTAATAAAAGCCCTACATATATCATATACACCAGGAAAGGATCCACGGGGATCAGTTTATGAGATGGCGGCTAAAAGCTCATCCTTTATAGCCTCCGTCGAGGTGGAATAAGTTGGTGTAACGTTTTCAACGGTATTGGAATAAAAAATGGCCGCTGCAATAAAAAAAAAAAAAAAAATACCACGCACAATGGTGCCCGGTATAGCTCACATCAGAGGTGATACTTTCAACTGAAGGCAACCATGAGGTGCCCAGAGAGGGAATACCACCTCCTATCGAAGTCACACACCGTCAGGATTTAGCTAAAAGAGATGTGACCACTCCAAGCAAATGCTGACGCTGTCCGTAGACTTTCCCGGGCCAGTGTTGTACGAGCAGCAGAGACGTCTCTTACTTTACGCAGTGGATGTAGCCTTCACGAGCCGATATGTGCAGTGGCGTATCCCCGTGGAAGTTTACTGCATGCAGGTCGCACTGTGCATTCAGCAAAACCTCCGCAATCTCCGCGCTGCCGGTGAAGGACGCCCAGTGTAGGCAGATGTTTTTCTCCTGTCACGGGGACAAAATAAAATCCCTCAAAAGATTTAGTGATTGGTCCCAGCAAGAGACAGTGTGACAGCAATGAGGGGGTAACAGGTCGGGTACTCACATTGTCCTGCAAAGTAACATCTGCCCCTCTTGTCAGCAACGTACGGATGACATCAATGTGCTTGTGCTCCGCAGCCCAGATGATGGGTGTCCAGCCACCATTATCCTAAAAATACATCACAGCATTAAAAATGAGGTCTTGTATGATGGCACCAACATGTGGAGATACATATATTATATATTACACATATACACACAGACAGATATATGGACTGACACGCTCACCTGGGCATTTACATTGACCTGTCCCGTCGAAAGCAGGAAACACAGCATCTCTAGATTTCCACTTTTGGCGGCGTGGTGAAGGCAGGTGGAGCCGTCCTCCTCCTGAGAAATGAGACAATGTCAGGGGGTAAGTCTACACTGCCGAGACCCCCAATCTATTATCACATATTACAGAACTGACGATTGGGAAAATTCTGCAAAAATAGCGCCACCTAGTGCTCTGATCTTACAAGAATATCAATTCATAAAGTGATAAATATCTGATAGCTGGAGGTTAAAGATCCCCCTCCTTTCTTCTCATCAAATAGGAGTGAGCAGGATAATGTGATCGGCACGAGCAAAGCTGCTCCATTCATGTGTAAGGGACTCACAGGGATAGTCCAGTCTAGCATCCGGCTACATCCAACAGTCCCAGGCATTGAGACGAGCGGCAATGGTCATCCCAGACCCCAGTGAAGATAACAGTGCGGATGTGCGGCCTCACCTGATGGTACACACAAGCTCCACACTGGACCAAATATTTGGCCACCTCCAGATGATTATTGACAACGGCTTCTAGTAGAGGGGTACGAAGAACCTTGTCGGTGGCGTTGAAGTTGGCGCCCGCCTGCAGGGGAGAATACGGCGGTGTAAACATTATATCCACAGACACATATATACAGATACACGGACTGCAATGCTCCACCTGTATGAGGATGTGACACAGCTCCATGCTTCCTCTCTGGGCCGCGGCATGGAGGGCACTTCTCTTTAACTGCTGGTCATTTAGGAAACTGGAGTCTTGGTTATCCACTAAAGGAAGATGAGAATAATGAGGAAAACATGGATGTGTGAGTGTGAGAAGGTCTCTAATCTGTAGCTACAGAAAAAGAAATCTCAAAATATGTAAATAATGACAAAGGATGTAGAGAACGGCATAAATTAAAGGGGTTGTCTGGGACTTTTTTTTAAATTTTTTTTATTTTCCCTCCTTAACGGCAGGTACCTGTCCGACGATCTCTCCTGGCAGCGATTTTCCAGCTTCTTGTGATGTCACATCGACAGAGCAGTTCCTTCTTTTCCACATTGCTCTGTGGATGCGCCGTCTCTTCTGACGTCATGTTGATTGACAGCCGATCTTAGCCTAAGACAGCGGTGGGCTGACTGTAAATCATTATGGCGTCGGCAGGTGCAGAGCGGAAGAGACGGAATTGCTCTGTAGACTTGACATCAGAGAAAGATGGAGAATGACCGGCAGGAGCTGTCCTGGGAGAGATCATCACAGGGCAGCACAGTCGGGTAAGTTAGCGAGTAAGTGCTGGATAAGTGCCGAGCCAAAATAAAGAATAAGTCTCGGACATCCTCTTTAAAGGGGTCTTTTCTGTCCGCATAGTAAATGTAGAGGACATAATAGGTGGCACAGATATTTATATACACATGCATGAGCCGGGTAAGACATCTTTGGTGGCAGCTTATGTCCAAGAGAATTCTCTATTGGGGGAATGTCTGGTGACCCCCATTACATGTCAGATGGTTACGTGGTCCCACCAAAAATAAGTGGGTTCAGACTATAGTCTGATGTGTATGGAGGCCAGACGACTACGGTGGAGTATAGAGGGGGTAGGTACTCACTCAGCATGAGCAGGACTTTCTGCAGCTCCCCACCCTTGACACTAAGGTAGAGCTGCCTGGAGTTGTAGCGGATCTTCTTTCTGCTTCTTCCTTCTCTTTTTTGCTGGTTCAAACTGGAAAAACAAGAGAATTGATACATATACAGTCCGGGAAAGGAGGACAAAATCACGTAATAAGACAAATGCCCTACTTGTCAGTTTCTTGGGACATCAATGCTTTCTGTAAGGCTTCTCGGGCAGGACCAGACGGCAGACCAGCAGCACTGAGAGCCGCCCCAGACGGAAGGAGAACAGAGGGGCCTTCAGCGCCTCCATTGAGAGCTGGATCATCGAGAAGTGAACGTTTGCCATCACCTACGCCGCTCATCCGTGCGCTGAAGTAGAAAAGAGACACGTCATAAACCGATAAAAGCGTCAACATTATGCACAATCTAGATAGAGGGACGCCGGCCCACCTGGGCTGTGTGGTGTCTGCCCGGCCCGGACCGCTGCTGTCATGAGGAGGTGGGGCAGGAACGGGCACGGGGGTATCCGCTTTTGCTATGGTAATCTGCTCCACTTCTGTTGCGTCCTCTCCGCAGTGAGGACAGAAAATGATGCCATTTATAGGGGAGACGCAGGCCTTGTGAAAGCGATGATTGATCCGGAAATCAGGATGGCATTCCAGGAACGAGCCCTACAGATCGGGTGGAAGAGAATCATTAGACACACTTAAGCCAGACGTGAACCCACTCCCTGATCTATAGCCAGCCCCCCAAATATCACACGTGAATTATATGGTGCCTCCGCAGGCTCCAGGGCACAGGGCAACCACAAGATCTCTCTGTCCCCCCTCATAGTTACACTCCTGGTTACAATGCCAGGCGCAGAGCACAGATTTCCCCGGATCTTCAGGCATATGATGGGCACGTACGCTGGTGCAGAAATATCCACATCCGGGGCAGCAGTGATGCTTCACCATTCTGGCACGGTGGCTTTCACAAAGGACCATGAGAGGCACTCGGCTGGAAGGACGCATGGTCTCTCGCTTGGTGATGGGGGTGTTACATCCACTCAGCTGAAATTAAAAAGATAAAAATGACGTCACTTTACGCCATGCAATCATCTGCAAAATGACGATCCGTGCATTTACTGTCCGTACAGAGATGACGGGACGGCTGTAGTCGGAGGCAGAAAGTCTGAACCAAATGCTGCAGATTTCACTGTGGAAATGCTGAGACTTTGCATCAAAGGGTGAAATCTGCAAGGCAATACTGACAGCTGAATTCATGCTGCGGATTTTCTTTGCTGCATTAAATTCTAATTTATTATGCTGTCACTGTACAAAGCAGCACATTTTTTTTTGTAGCCGGCTGTGTGTATGCCCGCTGTATACATTCCCTAAAGGGTTTGTCCTAAATCCGCCCTGAAGCCTCCTGGGAATGGAGGGGGTAGATGAACTCCTGAAGATTAACAGTTCAGAGCAGGGGCATGCACAAGTCACGGGACCGATCTGTTCGCTCTCCCATGCTGCCTGCCTGGATCCATTCAGTTTCCGTGCAGTGCTCACAAGCTCTATAGCAAAAGCTTGTAAGCGCTGTGCTCCTCGCCTAGGAGACCTCCAATACTGCAGACACCCAGGAAGTAAACTTCCATCTGCTCTTCAGAAATGAGGGGACTTTTGCCTTTTTTTTTTTACAAACGCTACTATTTTACCCATTTATATAGATGCGACCGCCCCCTCTGCATTTCCGGACAGACTGCAGGCGAGGAGAGATTGCACTTACTGATCCCATTGTTTGCAAATACCATTACCCACTCCTTCTCACAAGTTCAGCTCTACGAGACCCCCTTTTTATCTTCCATCCCACCGTCCCCTCGCTCCACCTCTTCTCCTACCTCTCCATCCACACTCTCGGTGGCCATACACATGTTATTGGCTTGCTCGCAGACTCTCTCCACGCTAGGAGCCTCCATACGACAGCTGCACAGGGGAAGTTCTTCGAATCGCTCGGTGTCCATGGAGCTGGATTCATTGCAAACACCTAAAAAAAACAAAAAACCCACCGTGTAAGGAAGGAAGCGCATACGGTCATGCAGCCATAGCGTGAGGGGCAGAGGCAAACAACAGCCACGGGATCTTTAGTGAGGGGACAAAGCACAAGGGTTGGCTTGGAAAAGATGGTGTGAATAGAGCATAAGGCGAGGGCACACAATGCCGGCATGCACAGCGGACACTGGGGGACGAGTTACCTGTGTGATTGGGAGACAGAGTCCCCTCACTAGGCAGATCCAGGGATCCTAGCGGCACCTCTGTGTACTCACTGTGTGATCCCCCTACAGTACTAGCAGCTACAAGAGGAGGGTAGAAGGTAAGGCGACAGCTCTGTGGCGACCAAGGTACAAATCATCCTAACATATCATCACAGCCATCACGCCGTCCCGTCCTGCATCCACCCGCCACGTCCTCATCACTCACCTGCTCCAGGCTTCTCTCTCTCCCGCCTCTTCCTTTTACGTGTGGGTTTCAGCCAGGCCTTGTCCATCTTCCACTTCTTTTTTCCCTTCTTTTTCAGGCTGCTGGTGCTCTGGAAGGACCGAGTACGATTCAATATCGGCGGACACAGTAACTGGGGGCATAAGGCATCTAGGAAGCCAATGGATCCACTCACCCTTTCTGACTGGTTTCCAGATCCTTCTTCCTCCTCCTCATCATCCTCCTCATCGTATTCCTCCTGACATTAGATAATGGAGTCAGCTCCTAGATAATTGCACGTTCTACTAAGGGTCTAAGGTCTCTATCTACCTTGCTGTCGCTGTCTCCTTGGTCCTCCATAGACATGCTGTCATAGAAAAGGCTGAACTCTGTGCCCACATCTGGCTCCCAGTCCTCACCCTCCATGCCATCAGGGTCCCGGGAGGATCCTGGAGCCGCTGACGAGGGTATTGAAGACCCCTGGGAGAAAAGTAAAATTACATAATTAATCTAAAATGGTCCAAAATTGCACGACACAATTTTACAACATATCTTGATCGGGGGTTACAGTTTTCTGATGCGTAACTCCAGAGCCTGTACTGTCCGTCCGTCACAAGCCCTAGTGTTCAATGGTAAAGTTCCAACAGTGAGCTTAGTGGTGGAAGGAACGTGGTGGAGTGAAGGGGACGCATCATCCGGAGCCCCCATCAATCATAGAGTTGTCTCTCTTGCAGTGGGTGGAGACGTTTAATTCCTATGATGCTTCTTAAACATTGCACACACAAAATAAGAGATTCCTTCACCCCTGTCTATGAGCACAAGCTCAAAAGCAGAAGCATACAGGACATTATACAGCAGTACTGAGCAGTGTAGCTGTGATTCCAGCTCTGAGATGAGACATATACTAGAAAGTAGCAGCAAATTATACAGCACTGAGCAGTGTAGCTGTGATTCCAGGTCTGAGCTTATATTAGACTTGTACTAGAAAGCAACAGAATATTATACAGCAGCACTGAGCAGAATAGCTCTGTTTGCAGCTTTGAGAAGAGATGAAACGGCAACGTGCAGGACATCATATAGCAGCATTGAACCGTGTAACTGTGATTCCAGCTATGAGATGGCATAACACACATACTATAAAGCTATAGAAGTATGCGGCACATTATACAGCAGCACTGAGCAGTGTAGCTATGAATCCAGCTCTGAGATTACCTAAAACACATACTATTAAGCAGCAGCAGTATGCAGGACATTATACAAAATTACTGAGCAGTGTAGTTGTGAATCCATCACTGCTGAGATAAAACCTGTACTAGAAAGCAGCAAATTATAAAGCGTTACTGAGCATTGTAGCTGTGGTCCTAGCTCGGAGATGAGGCAAGACACACTAGAAAGTAGAAGCAGCATGCAGGACATTATACAGCAGTACTAAGCTCTGTGATTCCAGCTCTAAGATGAGATAAAACATGTACTGGAAAGTAGTAAAAAACAAAATCCAGCTCACCATACCGACATTCCCAAGAGCTCGGAGCACGGAACCGCTGTGTCAGGGCGTGGACGAACAGGAAAGAGAAGGAGATCCAGCTCAACGAAATAGTGAAAAATCCATAATTTATTTCACTTAAAATATAGTGAAAGGACAAAACATCAGCATACAAAAAAATTAAAACCAAGGTCAACGCGTTTCCGGTGACTAAGCACCCTTAATCATGATTAAGGGTGCTTAGTCACCGGAAACGCGTTGACCTTGGTTTTAATTTTTTTGTATGCTGATGTTTTGTCCTTTCACTATATTTTAAGTGAAATAAATTATGGATTTTTCACTATTTCGTTGAGCTGGATCTCCTTCTCTTTACTGGAAAGTAGTAACATGAAACACATTACACAGCAGTGCTGAGCATTGTGGCTGTGAATCTAACACTTGGGGGGGGGGGGGGGGGGAGAAAAACCACTTAGTAAAGAGCTGCACCCCAACAGACTTCAATGGGCAGTTGTAACCTGATTCATGACTTCGAGTAAGACATATTTTAGCAGCATTTCTGAGTGAATGATGCGATCAAAAGGAGGGGAGAGGGGAAGAAGCGGCTCATAAGTGGGGAAAGAAGCATTATTTTCTAATAATATATATGGCAACATTTCTTAAATTCGCTTTTACTACTGAACTATGTGAAAAAAGTGATGGCAAAATGTCACCATTTCTCACCCAACGCTTTACGGTCACTGACCTGAGGATCCTTGGACATGGCAGCGAGGGTGTGAGCGTTATGTAAGGCGCTGGTTCTTTTCTGAGTAGAATCTGAAAAAAATAGAAGATCTAATGTGTGACAAGGACATAACCTGCAGGGCGGCATGTCTCCAGTACTGGGACCTTCCACACTGGGTAGATCCACTGAGGATACTGGTGTGCGGTGGGAAGGACTATGAATGCTCCATCATGTGGATTTCTTGTAGCACCAGCCTGTTCTTCTCCAGTCCAGAGGATCCGGCCGGTGATCTCCACCACTCGTGTGGATTAGGACATGGCATACGTGTGTGCTCCTCCTTTCCTGGAATTATCGTCGGACCGTACCTGGGCTGTTTCTATGTCCCATAGCGTCCTTCCTCATCATCTGCTTCATTCCATCTGTAAAGAACATTCCTTCTCCCGACATCTACAAGACACAGGTAAATGGTCAAATAGACATGGACCCCAGAAGTCCGCGGCCGGACGCAGCAGCGGGGTGAGGCACTCACATGTCCGGCCCGTGGGATGGTCTTTCTGGCACGATGTATCTTGTCCACCCCGTCCCGGTTAATATTCAGCAGTCGCATTGCCAATGTTTGCGAGGTGTGAGGCGTCTTCCCAGCTCCGGTAAGAGACATCTTGGCTCTGCTGGAGACTGGGGAAGACATCAAAGATGGAGGTGTTGGGAGGGACTTGGATGCATGACCTGTCAAGAAGAAAAAGAGCAGAATGTACCTATGTACCCCACGCCAGGCGCTGCCGCAGGTCTATAGCGGTGAGGACGTCCCAGAGGAGGCGGCATCGTACCTGACAGACCTCGAACCGGAGGAGAAAAGTTCAGGTTCTCCTTCTCAGTCTCCACAGCGTCGTCCTCCACGCTAGGCAGGACGCCCAGACACGCATCCTTTTTCACTTCAGTAACGCCATCACCTAAGTAGAAAAGAGTCCATAAAAATGACCAGAGCGGAGTGTAAAGGGGGCTGGATGGCTGACTGCTTATTCCAGTAGTCAAGCCAGGCCCCTTGTGTCTACACATTGGTGGTGGGGTTTAATGAAGTAATACCTTTATTGTATAAAAAAAAAAAAATCCATAAAGAGGATATAAATTGGTGAATGATCGTCCCATTGCCCCTCACACTTACCCCTGCTGGAAGGCAGTCCCAAGGCATCTTTCTCATGAGGGGCATCTCGCTCAGATTCTCTTGCCGGCAGCGTCTGAACGGAGGAGAAGAGTATAAACCTCAGTGATGGTTACAGGTTTGATGGTCACAGATCCGCACTGATCCCAGCAACAGAGGGGTCACAGGCACTCAGGGATTTTAGGCTACACACTCTGAGATTTCAGATGAACCCCATTGACTTTAACCGTACCCCCCGCCCACCCTGTGCTGCCATAGCACACGGCACTAAGCTGGTCGTTCCTGTGATGCCTCATACTGGTACATAGCCGTGATGGTGGGGACACAGAAGTGTTATACGGCCCAGAGCAAACAAGTCAGATGGCGGCAAAGGATGCATCAATATCACACAGGAGGGGGTCCGACAGTCAGCACCCTCACTTTTCAGCCAGAGATGATACCCAGCTGATCGGTGATGGGGGTCGAACCCGCTCATATCTGGTGTTGAGCAGCGTCCGTGGCCGAACTGGTTTTTTACAAAGGAAGAGGAGCTCCCATTGTGAGCACAATACAATCATCCTGGGTAATGGGCTGCCAGAGTGGACATGGGGCCTAATAAAAGAGGAGCTGGTCTGCGGGGGCGCAGGGGACAAATAAATGAAGAACTGGTCTGCGGGGGTACAGGGGCCTAATAAATGAAGAACTGGTCTGCGGGGTGCAGGGGCCTAATAAATGAAGAACTGGTCTGCGGGGATGCAGGGGCCTAATAAAAGAGGAGCTGGTCTGCGGGGGCTTAATAAATGAAGAGCTGGTCTGCGGGGGCACAGGGGCCTAATAAATGTAGAGCTGGTCTGCGGGGTGCAGGGGCCTAATAAATGAAGAACTGGTCTGCGGGGGTACAGGGGCCTAATAAATGAAGAACTGGTCTGCAGGGATGCAGAGGCCTAATAAAAGAGGAGCTGGTCTGCGGGGGGCAGGGGCCTAATAAATGAAGAGCAGGTCTACAGGGGCCTAATAAATGAAGAACTGGTCTGCGGGGGCACAGGGGCCTAATAAATGAAAAGCTGGTCTGCGGGGGCGCAGGGGCCTAATAAATGAAGAGCTGGTCTGCGGGGGGCACAGGGGCCTAATAAATGAAGAACTGGTCTACGGGGGCACAGGGGCCTAATAAATGAAGAGCTGGTCTGCGGGGGGCACAGGGGCCTAATAAATGAAGAACTGGTCTGCGGGGGGCAGGGGCCTAATAAATGAAGAGCTGATCTGCGGGGGCGCAGGGGCCTAATAAATGAAGAGCTGGGGTACAGGGGCCTAATAAATGAAGAGATGGTCTGCGGGGGCCTAATAAATGAAGAGCTGGTCTGCGGGGGCCTAATAAATGAAGAGCTGGTATGTGGGGGTGCAGGGGCCTAATAAATGAAGAGCTGGTCTGCGGGGGTGCAGGGGCCTAATAAAAGAGCTGGTCTGCAGGGGCACAGGGGCCTAATAAATGAAGAGCTGGGGTACACCAGATGATATTGGGGGGCCTGTACCAGATGATTGCGGGGGCCGGGCTGTACAGCTGATGGCGGAGAGGCTGCACCAGATGATTGGGGGGGTGTTTGTGGGGCAGGCTGTGTGACTGATGGGCTGCAGTGGCCGACTGCAGGGGGCCGAGCGGTATGGCTGATGTCAGCGGGTCTGCACCAGGTGATTGTGGGGGGGGCCGGTCTGTACAACTAATGTTGGGGGGTCTGCACCGGCTCATTGCAAGGGGCGGGGCTGTACAGTTGATGGTGGAGGGCTGCAGCGGCTAATTGGGGGGGGGGGGCAGGCTGTTTGGCTAATGGATTCCACAGGCTGATTGCAGGGGGTGAGCTGTACGGCTGATGTCGGAGGGTCTGCACAGGCTGATTGTGGGGGGCGAGCTGTACGGCTGATGTCGGAGGGTCTGCACAGGCTGATTGTGGGGGGCGAGCTGTACGGCTGATGTCGGAGGGTCTGCACAGGCTGATTGTGGGGGGCGAGCTGTACGGCTGATGTCGGAGGGTCTGCACAGGCTGATTGTGGGGGGCGAGCTGTACGGCTGATGTGATGTCGGAGGGGCTGCACAGGCTGATTGTGGGGGGCGAGCTGTACGGCTGATGTCGGAGGGTCTGCACAGGCTGATTGTGGGGGGCGAGCTGTACGGCTGATGTCGGAGGGTCTGCACAGGCTGATTGTGGGGGGCGAGCTGTACAGCTGATGTCGGAGGGTCTGCACAGGCTGATTGTGGGGGGCGAGCTGTACGGCTGATGTCGGAGGGTCTGCACAGGCTGATTGCAGGGGGTGAGCTGTACGGCTGATGTCGGAGGGTCTGCACAGGCTGATTGTGGGGGGCGAGCTGTACAGCTGATGTCGGAGGGTCTGCACAGGCTGATTGTGGGGGGCGAGCTGTACGGCTGATGTCGGAGGGGCTGCACAGGCTGATTGCGGGGGGCGAGCTGTGTGGCTGATGTCGGAGGGTCTGCACAGGCTGATTGCGGGGGGCGAGCTGTGTGGCTGATGTCGGAGGGTCTGCACAGGCTGATTGTGGGGGGCGAGCTGTACAGCTGATGTCGGAGGGTCTGCACAGGCTGATTGTGGGGGGCGAGCTGTACGGCTGATGTCGGAGGGGCTGCACAGGCTGATTGCGGGGGGCGAGCTGTGTGGCTGATGTCGGAGGGTCTGCACAGGCTGATTGCGGGGGGCGAGCTGTGTGGCTGATGTCGGAGGGTCTGCACAGGCTGATTGTGGGGGGCGAGCTGTACGGCTGATGTCGGAGGGGCTGCACAGGCTGATTGCGGGGGGCGAGCTGTGTGGCTGATGTCGGAGGGTCTGCACAGGCTGATTGTGGGGGGCGAGCTGTACGGCTGATGTCAGAGGGTCTGCACAGGCTGACTGGCTGATTGTGCGGGGCGAGCTGTACGGCTGATGTCGGAGGGTCTGCACAGGCTGGAGTCTGGACACAACTGTAACAAACCCTCAGCAGTGAAGTATTGTCACTTGTACAAGTGCTGGCCCATTCACTGACAGCAAGCAGCGAGCACAACTCCCCCTTCTCCCCATATGTGATTAATGCTGTTGCAGGAGTACAACACTCAGCAAGCCTGCCAGGACCTGCTGGGAGTTGTAGTTCCACACTAGCTGCCGCTCAGCCACAACCTGTTGCTCCATTCTCCTTCTCCCCTTTGTCTGTGTCCCCCCCTCAGTGTGTCCCAGTCACTCCTCACCACCCCTGCCTTCATTTCCCAGCACTGCCCCCAGCTCCGCTCCTCTCCAGCCGCCCGGCGCCCTCACTACTCCCCTTATGTATATCTCACTCTTTCTCCCGCCGCCTCCATGGCTCCTTAGCGCACACCAGCACTTCCTGTCTGGCCACTGACGTCACATCCGGCGCTCCTCTCCACTGATTGGATGGGCCAAGCTCCAGAGGGTGTGTGGAAATGTTACACAGCTATCCTGTCCTTGATTGGCCTTTCCGTCGTCATGGAGAAATTCGTTCTGTCGGCTGTTCTCTGATTGGACGACGTGTCCGCCCCTCTAGTCCTATTGTAAACATGTTTTGCGCGTCAAAGATCACGTGATCGGCAGCTGATTGGCTGGGATTCGTCCAAGCCTCGATGTCACCTGTGGGTCGTTCTCTTAAAACGGCAATGCCATATGTTTTTTAGAGGCTCAATGTGCAGCAGAAGTTAGAACCTGGAGAGCATTGTGTGTAGTGAGGGCTGTCAGTGTGTAGGGAGGGCGGTCAGTGTGTAGCGAGGGCGGTCAGTGTGTAGGGAGGGCGGTCTGTGTGTAGGGAGGGCGGTCTGTGTGTAGGGAGGGCGGTCTGTGTGTAGCGAGGGCGGTCAGTGTGTAGCGAGGGCGGTCAGTGTGTAGCGAGGGCGGTCAGTGTGTAGCGAGGGCGGTCAGTGTGTAGCGAGGGCGGTCAGTGTGTAGCGAGGGCGGTCAGTGTGTAGCGAGGGCGGTCAGTGTGTGTAGTGAGGGCGGTCAGTGTGTAGCGAGGGCGGTCAGTGTATAGTGAGGGCGGTCAGTTTGTAGTGAGGGCGGTCAGTGTGTAGCGAGGGCGGTCAGTGTGTAGCGAGGGCGGTCAGTGTGTAGCGAGGGCGGTCAGTGTATAGTGAGGGCGGTCAGTGTGTAGTGAGGGCGGTCAGTGTGTAGCGAGGGCGGTCAGTGTGTAGCGAGGGCGGTCAGTGTATAGTGAGGGCGGTCAGTTTGTAGTGAGGGCGGTCAGTGTGTAGCGAGGGCAGTCTGTGTGTGCAGTGAGAGCGGTCAGTGTGTAGTGAGATAAAAGAAAAACGACTGGCACATGCAGACTAGTGTGAATAGGTGCATACAAGGAGCAGTAACTTCCATACAATATACAAAAAAGGTTGCTTCTATCGTGCTAAAGCATGTCACTATGAACTATGAATAGCAAAATGGCTTTTGAACATTAGGAAAAATATTTATGAGACACTTTGCACAAAATTTGGCCAAATTTTGGCCTTGATAGGGCGTTGATCCAGGGAACTAGTCTGATTGCCGTATGTGGAGTCGGGAAGGAATTTTTTTTCCCCAATGTGGAGCTTACTCTTTGCCACATGGGGTTTTTTTTGCCTTCCTCTGGATCAACATGTTAGGGCATGTTAGGTTAGGCTATGGGTTGAACTAGATGGACATATAGTCTTCCTTCAACCTTAATAACTATGTGAAAAATATTTTTCCTAATGTTCAAAAGCCATTTTGCTATTCATAGTTCATAGTGACATGCTTTAGCACGATAGAAGCAACCTTTTTTGTATAGTGTGCACAGTGAGGGTGGTGAGTGCATGTAGCGATGGCAGTCAGTGTGTAGTAAGGACAGTCAGTGTATGTAGTGAGGGTTGTCAGTGTGTACAGTGAGGGCGGTCAGTGTGAACCGTGACGGTGGTCTGTATGTAGCGAGGGTGGTCGGTCAGTGTGTACAGTGAGGGTGGTCAGTGTGTAGTGAGGGTGGTCAGTGTGTAGTAAGGACAGGCAGTGTGTACAGTGAGGGTGGTCAGTGTGTACAGTGAGGGCGGTCAGTGTGTACAGTGAGGGCGGTCAGTGTGTACAGTGAGGGTGGTCAGTGTGTACAGTGAGGGCGGTCAGTGTGTACAGTGAGGGTGGTGTGTACAGTGAGGGTGGTCAGTGTGTACAGTGAGGGCGGTCAGTGTTAGCCCTGAGGTTCAGGCAACTAGTGTCACTGAGTGGGTGACCAGACACCTGTGCAACTTGTGATGATGCGAGTACTTTAGAGCTGTGACTGTGATTCCTCACCCTGGGGCCATTAATATTTGGTCAGTGATGGAGGAGACTCTGACTTGGCTCCGGTAGTCCAGGTTGTCCACTAGGCAGGAGCTACACGGCTCCAATGGCCTCGACCCCAGATCACTAGGTGTTACTGCTACATTGTGACGCACCGACCCCGAGGGAATTGCAACAACGAAGTCACAAAAAGCCGACATGCTTGGACTTCTCGCAACTGACTTGTAACGGTAGCAGTCATGTGCCGGCTGCAGCCAATGACCACAACGGAGTCTGACCTGACGGAATACTGATGAGCTGCAGCAGGAGGGCGGCTCGTTTATTTTAAAAAGGGTCCTGAACGTCTAGATATGGACAATCCCTTCAAGCCCCATTAGCGGCAGCAGAATAAAGGGGCCTGACTGGTCGTCCCGCACCGTACATAAGCCGGTCTGACCCTGGCCATATTCTACGGAGACTATTGTACTGTCCCCTCCCCCAGTTACTGCTTCAGCAGCACCTAGCGCCCCCCCCCCCTCCCAAAAAAAAAATTACCATTTTTTTCCCCGTCGTCTACCGTATATGTTACACAATGTTATATTTTCATAGATCACTTTTTTTTTACATTTTCTTATGGCTTTTTTTTTTATTTTGATTTTTATATGTTTTGCTGTTTTTTTAGTATTAAAAAAAAAAAATTGGACGAATGTATTTTTAAATCAGAATACAAAAATAAATCCTCAAATAACAGCCTGCTCTAAGTGTAACCAACAATTTTCCTGTTCTAAACACCAGAGATGTTTTAGGGCTTTTTTTTTTTGTATTTCATGATGAATCAATGCTTATTTTCTATCAATGTCACAGTGGGTTTTTTTTTGTTCAGTTTTTCTGCTCTGTTCTTGGAGTGTTCAGTGATAATACGAGGTTATACGGGAGGATCTTTTTACTGTATGTATTTTTTTTTTTTTGCCTAGTGTATAAAGCTGGGGTGCTCACTGAATGTTTTGGGAGCAGAAACTGAGCGGAAACTCTCCAAATCCTCCTCTAAATATAAAAACCTTCAGCTTCCACTCCAAAATCTCAGCCTTACGGGAGGAAGCAGTAAGGCCCCGGACAGATCAGATTAATGGCGGCCGAACCTGCTGATATCGACAGGTTCAGCCAAATATCGGAGACGTGTATTGGGGCGCCAGGCGAGTGATCATTGGGGGGAGATGTTGACCGGACAGGTCAGATTTTGGACTGCTGATCCTCATTGTTCTCCCGTAGACCCATTGTCCGGCAGGAGAGCTCGTCCAAGTGATGGGACAGTTGGCTGTCGGACAAACATTCGACATATCATGTGTATGGAGACCTGACGAACAGAATGCCACAACCACCACCACCGGGGACCCTCAATCTTCTCACAGGGGGGCTACAGTGGTCACACGAATATCTATGATTGGAAAACTCGTGATGGTGTCAGCACCAGACAAGTTTTGGCAATTGCCCATTGGATTTGGCAGGGCAGCAGAACTAGGGTATGACATTTCTAGGCTTGTCACGCCAAGGCTGGGGTTGGCCATTGGGTGGCCGTGCGCCTAGAACTGGCTCTGGTTAGAATGGTGTTCAAACAATGGAAAACATTACCAGCAGCACAGAGTATTTAATCTAACCCAGTAATGTCCACAAGGCCATGTTTTGTATCACTTCATTGAAAACACAATTGTTCTCCCAGAACAACAGTAAAGAGGACAAATCCTTAACAAACAAAGAGTAAAAATTCAGTATTGCTACAGCAGAAATCAGAGAGAAGGTTAGAAGTTCTCCATACAACAAACTAAGTCCAAGTCTTCCAACGTCTTCCGATCCGAAGGTCTAGCTGGTAATGTTACTTTGTGTAAAGTCTCCAAACTACAGTAGTCAAAGCTAAAAACCCACGTCTATAAAAAGGAAGTACAACCGGCCGGGTATTAGTGCAAATTAGCCAAAAAGGGACCGTAAAGCTCAAACACGTCCGATCTTGTCGGCGAGTGTCTATCCCATCATAAGATTCATGTCAGGTGCCAGAGACTCCAGGGCGTTGTGTGTGGAAATATTCATCTCCACCGCTCCGGCCTCCAAGACGTTCTGTGCGGTGGTCTTCCCGTGCTGCTCTTTCAGGTGGCGCCTTATGGCGGGCTTGTGGGCAAATCGCACGTCGCAGTAAGAACAGCGGTACGGCCTCTCCCCGCTGTGCAGGTTGAGGTGGTCGTGGAGAGTGGACTTCTGAGTAAAGCATTTGCCACATATAGTGCAGGTGTGGGACTTTACGCCCCGGTGAACGTTCATGTGTCTGTTCAGGTTACTGCTGTGGTTGAACTGCTTCCCGCAGCGTGGACACATGAAGACAAAGTGTTGCGCCCGCATGTGAAAGACAAGTTTCTCCACTCCTTGGAAAGTCTCTTCACATTTAGTGCATCTCAATAGTCGTCTGTTGCCGAACCTGGCATCACCGATGACCATCGCCCCGAGGGATGATGAGCCTCCTGGGCCACCAAGAGAACCTCTAGAACTGCCATCAATCACGACGCTACTTTGGCACCCACCAACCCCTCCATCAAGGATCTCGTCCTCTTCTTCATGATAGCTGCTGGGGATAATCAGAACCCCCTCACCACCTTCTACCTCGTCACTGTAGATGGCCTTCATGACCCCTTGTTGGACGGCTCCATCCACAGTCTCTCCCTCTACTGTAGAATTCACCAAAGCCTCTTCTGGTTGTGCCACAGAATTACGTTCCTCTCTTCCATTCCTCCAAGATCGTTCCACCTTCCCTCCTGCTCCACCACCACCTCCGGCTTCCACTTTGACAATACAAAGATCGGCAGGAGATTCTTCTTCCTCTTCCTCATCGTCTTCATCTTCTCCCATCATCAGCATCTCCTCCTCGCTCTCATCCGCTTTCACAGTCTTGGAGTTCTCGGCTGGACGAAGCGGGCGCATTGTACTTGTAGTGGTTGTTGAGGTTGCGCCACGCGATGCCATGCTTTTCGGGTCCCTCAGACCTATCTGAGGATCAATAAACTGCGTCAGAGCCTGGCGACACTTTTCCACTACGTGTTCCATCTGCAGATAGCTGGCCGCCGTTAGGTAGTTCACAATATCCCGGACTGAGAATTCCAGGAGTCCAGTGTAACAAGATTGTAGAAGGTCCCACACCACCCTTGGTCCATGCATGAGGGAAACTTGGAGTTCCGAGCCAGGATTCAGAAGGAACTGATCTCTGAGGAAAGGGGAGCAGGCGGCCAGCACCACACGGTGGCCTCGGAACTTAAGTCCATCTGCGAGAACCGTCACGTCGCAGAAGCGTTCCTCCGTCCTCAGTTGGTTCATGCTACGCATCGTCGCCGCTTCGTGCCCTGGGAGTTGGAAACGAAGGACATCGTAGGCGGACGTCATCTTTGATAAGAACAGTAGGGCTTAGGACTTTGGAGAATGTCACGCACTTTTAGACCAGAAGTTTTAATCTCAGATGGTTTTTTTTCCAAGCGACAGAAAATGAAGGTCACATGTAGATGTTGTCTAGTCCAACCAATGTGGCCTAATGATCTCCTTCCTCTGGTTCGGACATATCAGGATCCCTGCAAAGAAATAGAGACAATGAATAGAAGTAATCTACTTAGCAGGACACCACAAGGGGTGACTGACTGGCACTGCATGACCGAAATTTGGCCCACCCGCCAACAGACACATGATTTTATATCACAGTTGTGCGGCCATTGACCACTGTTGCTGGGCAGAGCTTTGGCCATTTGCAACGTCGTCTACGTCATCTCAGCCATAGACTGGATTCACAAGGAAGGACAGCAATTTCTGGACCAGTCATGGGACTTCTGACCTGAACGCCGTCTCCTGTTAAGTCCGTTGGGTTTGGAATGGTCCAGGAGTGCGGAGGTCCTGGGACAACTGACATGGGGCGGATTAGTCTTGGACAGTCGAATCTAGCAGGAGACACCTTTGGCCCGACAAGGAAAGCTAAAGGAAAGGAGGCGACACAGAAGTATCCTGTCCTCACTCCATCTTGAAGGACGCACCCTAAAGCTGGGGCAGTTCCAGTACCCGCGCCATTGCACAGTACCATAGTGACAGTATAGGGGGCGCTGTACACCCCCAACAAGCTTCATGGTAATGCCAATGTCACAGGCATCTCCTGTGTGTTGTGTCACTACACCGATACCGCTGTCCCCCAATAATGGACATGGAGGCGTCAATGTGGTCGCACCGCCGCCTCCCGCGACAAGACGCACCCAAAATCCAAACTCACTGGATTTTTTTTAGTTGCGCACCACTTTGCCGCTGCGGATCTCAATTCGTTTTTTTAACCCCCCAAAACTATAAAAATAGTCGCGTCACGGAAAACTGCAGGACTTGTCCGATTCTGGATGTCGCCTGGGATGTGCAGCAGGTGGTACGCGGGGCTGTAGGGGAAAGTGAGACATAAAAACCCGAAAACCATCAGCCGAGTCTGCAGAACATTGCACCCAGCACCTGGGGGGCGGCAGGTAAGGGGTTAAGAAGGCAGGGTGACCGCTGATTGGTGCATGAATTAAAAGGACGATCGTATGCAAATGATAAAAGTTGCATGAAGCCCCCCTCCCCCCCCAGGCCTCTGAGATCTGCACCCCTGCACTCGCCCTGATCGGACCCCCCACTTTCATTTAAAGGCACATTACCTGGCCACACTGCAGCCTGCCCGGACTCTGCCCTCCTCTTCCTGTTCCTCTTCTTTCTTCCCTTACACCCCTCCCCGGACCTGAGCATGCTACTTAAAGGGGCACTGCTGCCAAAACACACAGCAGCTCTGCGCTGCTCACCCTCTGCCGGTGTGCTGCAGTGTGACCAGCAGGGGGCAGTGTGAGCCCAGCAATGTGCAATGTGCTCTGCTCACCCTCTGTGCTGCAGTGTGACCAGCAGGGGGCAGTGTGAGCCCAGCAATGTGCAATGTGCTCTGCTCACCCTCTGTGCTGCAGTGTGACCAGCAGGGGGCAGTGTGAGCCCAGCAATGTGCTCTGCTCACCCTCTGTGCTGCAGTGTGACCAGCAGGGGGCAGTATGAACCCAGTAATGGGCGCCGCTCACCCTCTGTGCTGCAGTGTGACCAGCAGGGGGCAGTGTGAGCCCAGCAATGTGCAATGTGCTCTGCTCACCCTCTGTGCTGCAGTGTGACCAGCAGGGGGCAGTGTGAGCCCAGTAATGGGCGCCGCTCACCCTCTGTGCTGCAGTGTGACCAGCAGGGGGCAGTGTGAGCCCAGCAATGTGCAGATGCAGCAGTGTGTGCACAGGGGGCAGTATGATGGCCCCCTGATAATATTGTTACCCAGAGCTGATTACTGGGACCCCCAAACATTCATCGGAGCAATTACTAATGCAGTTATAATCTGTGCACTAAAGGGGAGATGAGCGTCTGGTGGGCACATTGGGCGCCGCTTATCTCCACCGAAAACAACTCATCAGTTATTATTTATCCTTGTTTTATCAATAGCGACATACTCATAATGCAAAAACTACGCATTGCACAAGGACCAATGTTTCTTTATCGGGCAGCTCCTATCAGCCGTATATTTCTCGGCCGTATTTTATGGGCGTAGAAAATTGCAGCATGCTGCGTTTGTCAGCGTATTGCGCAAAAAATCCGCCAATGAAAGTCTATGGGGGCGAGAAAAATACGGATTACACACGGACCAACAGTGTGACTTGCAAGAAATACACAGCGGTGTTCTATAGAAAAGCCGGTAATTCAGTGCGGTGTACAGTAAAATCACATTGACAGGTTACAGTAGAATAGAATAGCTATACTATGTGTAGACATTTATATATATATATATATATTTATATTTAATACAGAGCTAGATAGCATAAAAGCCGGTAATTCAATTGCCGGCTTTTTCTATCTCCTTATCAAACCCGACAGGATATGAGACATGGTTACATACAGTAAACCATCTCATAGTAACATATAGTAACATAGTTAGTAAGGCCGAAAAAAGACATTTGTCCATCCAGTTCAGCCTATATTCCATCATAATAAATCCCCAGATCTACGTCCTTCTACAGAACCTAATTGTATGATACAATATTGTTCTGCTCCAGGAAGACATCCAGGCCTCTCTTGAACCCCTCGACTGAGTTCGCCATCACCACCTCCTCAGGCAAGCAATTCCAGATTCTCACTGCCCTAACAGTAAAGAATCCTCTTCTATGTTGGTGGAAAACCCTTCTCTCCTCCAGACGCAAAGAATGCCCCCTTGTGCCCGTCACCTTCCTTGGTATAAACAGATCCTCAGCGAGATATTTGTATTGTCCCCTTATATACTTATACATGGTTATTAGATCGCCCCTCAGTCGTCTTTTTTCTAGACTAAATAATCCTAATTTCGCTAATCTATCTGGGTATTGTAGTTCTCCCATCCCCTTTATTAATTTTGTTGCCCTCCTTTGTACTCTCTCTAGTTCCATTATATCCTTCCTGAGCACCGGTGCCCAAAGCTGGACACAGTACTCCATGTGCGGTCTAACTAGGGATTTGTACAGAGGCAGTATAATGCTCTCATCATGTGTATCCAGACCTCTTTTAATGCACCCCATGATCCTGTTTGCCTTGGCAGCTGCTGCCTGGCACTGGCTGCTCCAGGTAAGTTTATCATTAACTAGGATCCCCAAGTCCTTCTCCCTGTCAGATTTACCCAGTGGTTTCCCGTTCAGTGTGTAATGGTGACATTGATTCCTTCTTCCCATGTGTATAACCTTACATTTATCATTGTTAAACCTCATCTGCCACCTTTCAGCCCAAGTTTCCAACTTATCCAGATCCATCTGTAGCAGAATACTATCTTCTCTTGTATTAACTGCTTTACATAGTTTTGCATCATCTGCAAATATCGATATTTTACTGTGTAAACCTTCTACCAGATCATTAATGAATATGTTGAAGAGAACAGGTCCCAATACTGACCCCTGCGGTACCCCACTGGTCACCGCGACCCAGTTAGAGACTATACCATTTATAACCACCCTCTGCTTTCTATCACTAAGCCAGTTACTAACCCATTTACACACATTTTCCCCCAGACCAAGCATTCTCATTTTGTGTACCAACCTCTTGTGCGGCACGGTATCAAACGCTTTGGAAAAATCGAGATATACCACGTCCAATGACTCACCGTGGTCCAGCCTATAGCTTACCTCTTCATAAAAACTGATTAGATTGGTTTGACAGGAGCGATTTCTCATAAACCCATGCTGATATGGAGTTAAACAGTTATTCTCATTGAGATAATCCAGAATAACATCCCTCAGAAACCCTTCAAATATTTTACCAACAATAGAGGTTAGACTTACTGGCCTATAATTTCCAGGTTCACTTTTAGAGCCCTTTTTGAATATTGGCACCACATTTGCTATGCGCCAGTCCTGCGGAACAGACCCCGTCGCTATAGAGTCACTAAAAATAAGAAATAATGGTTTATCTATTACATTACTTAGTTCTCTTAGTACTCGTGGGTGTATGCCATCTGGACCCGGAGATTTATCTATTTTAATCTTATTTAGCCGGTTTCGCACCTCTTCTTGGGTTAGATTGGTGACCCTTAATATAGGGTTTTCATTGTTTCTTGGGATTTCACCTAGCATTTCATTTTCCACCGTGAATACCGTGGAGAAGAAGGTGTTTAATATGTTAGCTTTTTCCTCGTCATCTACAACCATTCTTTCCTCACTATTTTTTAAGGGGCCTACATTTTCAGTTTTTATTCTTTTACTATTGATATAGTTGAAGAACAGTTTGGGATTAGTTTTACTCTCCTTAGCAATGTGCTTCTCTGTTTCCTTTTTGGCAGCTTTAATTAGTTTTTTAGATAAAGTATTTTTCTCCCTATAGTTTTTTAGAGCTTCAATGGTGCCATCCTGCTTTAGTAGAGCAAATGCTTTCTTTTTACTGTTAATTGCCTGTCTTACTTCTCATATCCCTTCTTTTTTTTACATATTCCACACTACTAATGTTACAAGTGTATGTGCAAAATTTGGGAGCTTCTAGGTGTTAAAATAAAGGGTTAAATCACGGAAAAAACTGGCGTGGGCTCCCGCACAATTTTCTCCGCCAGAGTAGTAAAGCCAGTGACTGAGGGCAGATATTAATAGCCTGGAGAGGGTCCATGGTTATTGCCCCCCCCCCCCTGGCTAAAAACACCTGCCCCCAGCCACCCCAGAAAAGGCACATCTAGAAGATGCGCCTATTCTGGCACTTGGCCACTCTCTTCCCATTCCCGTGTAGCGGTGGGATATGGGGTAATGCAGGGTTAATGCCACCTTGCTATTGTAAGGTGACATTAAGCCAAATTAATAATAGAGAGGCGTCAATTATGACACCTATCCATTATTAATCCAATAGTGGTAAGGGGTTAATAATACACACACACATTATGAATAAAGTATTGTAATGAAATAAATACACACATGGGGTTTTAAAATCTTTATTTTACGCTCAGGGTATGTGCACACGTCCGGATTTTTTCCTGACAAAATCCTGAGAATTCTGCCAGAAATCCACGTGCTTTTTTCGCGCGGAATTTGCGCGTTTTTGACGCGTTTTTTTGCTCTGATTTTTTGCTGAATTTTTGCGGATTTTTCCGCAATGTCCATTTTGATAGGAAATCCGCAGAAAATCCGCAAAAAGATAGAGCATGTCCGGATTTTTTTGCGGTATGCGTTTTTTTTGCGGAAAAAAACGCTAACATATGCACAAAAAATGCGGAATGCATTCTAAATGATAGGATGCATAATGTTAGCGTTTTTTTTAGCAGATTTATAGCGTTTTTATGGCAAAATTCCGCAAAAAAAACGCTAAAAATCCGGACGTGTGCACATACCCTCAATCCATCGGAAGACCTTTGTTCTCCTGTAAAAAAATAAAAATAAAAAAAGATAAAAAAACTACAATATCCTATACCTTTCCGACGCTCAGTCACGTCCCACGCTGTAAATCCATCTGAAGGGGTTAAATAATTTTACAACCAGGAGCTCTGCTAATGCAGCTGTTGCTCCTAGTTGTAAAAACTGGGGAATGAATAGAATGCAGGGGAACGTAGCATTGTAGACTTGCGGTGCGGCGCCCCCTACTGGCATAAACTCATATGAACTCTAGCGTGGGAATTTTTCTGAATATTCTGAGGGCTATTAATATCTGCCCTCAGTCACTGGCTTTCCCACTCTGGCGGAGAAAATTGCGCGGGAGCCCACGTCAGTTTTTTTCGTGATTTAACCCTTTATTTTAACACCTAGAGCCCCCAAATTTTGCACACACACACTACTAACATTAGTAGTGAGGAATATGTAAGAAATAAGGGATATGAAATGGTTTACTGTATGTAATCATGTCTCATGTCCTGTCGGGTTTGATAAGGAGATAGGAAAAGCCGGCAAATGAATTACTGGCTTTTAAGTTATCTAGCGCTGGATGAAATATAAATATATATATATATGTGTCTCACAGACTGTATATATGTTTTCACGAATATTTGAGCCCATGGATCCATTATATGTCCATTTTGCAAGCCTGCGAGAAAATCTCGCCGTACGGATGCCATACGGATGACACACAGATAATTTTTAGAGAAAAAAATCACATCCTCGCGTTGAATACGGATCACTGTTCAGGAACTTTTCTGCGTATTACGCCTGTAAAAAAATGGACTGTATTTCCCTACGCTAAGTGTGACGCCGGCCTTAGGGTGATCAATGAGTGGAACAGGCTGCCACGAGAGGTGGTGAGTTCTCCTTCAATGGAAGTCTTGAAACAGAGGCTGGACAGACATCTGTCTGAGATGGTTTAGTGAATCCTGCATTGAGCAGCGGGTTGGACACGATGACCCTGGAGGTCCCTTCCAACTCTATTATTCTATGATTCTATTATGGGCACCACATATTGCTCCATACAGTATAATGAGCCCCATATAATGCTCCATACAGAATAATGAGCCCCATATAATGCTCTATACAGAATAATAAGCCCCATATATTGCTCCATACAGTATAATGAGCCCCATATATTGCTCCATACAGTATAATGAGCCCCATATATTGCTCCATACAGTATAATGAGCCCCATATATTGCTTTTTACAGTATAATGAGCCCCATATATCGCTCCTTACAGTATAATGAGCCCTATATATTGCTCTATACAGTATAATGAGCCCCATATATTGCTCCATACAGTATAATGAGCCCCATATATTGCTCCATACAGTATAATGAGCCCCATATATTGCTCTATACAGTATGATGAGCCCCATATATTGCTCCATACAGTATAATGAGCCCCATATATTGCTCCATACAGTATAATGAGCCCCATATATTGCTCCATACAGTATAATGAGCCCCATATATTGCTCTATACAGTATAATGAGCCCCATATATTGCTCTATACAGTATAATGAGCACCATATATTGCTCCATACAGTGTAATAAGCACTATATATTGCTCCATACAGTGTAATAAGCACTATATATTGCTCCACTGGCTGCAGGTCAGGACTCCTCAGCATTGCCGTCTTCCAGCTCTCTACACTGTGACTGTTTAAAGCAGAGGGTGCACACTAGTGACATCATCGCGCCCTCTGACCTGAAACGTCACAGAGTCAGAAGATGCGGAAGACGCTGCAGCTGCGGAGGAACGGGGAGAGGTAAGTATTGACAGTACCAGGGCCCCGAGCAAGCGGGGGGAGGGACAGTCAAGGACGCTAGCACCTGGCCCTCATATCGCACTGGTGCCCCTGATTGCGAGTGGGCCCGCCTGCCTGCTCAGGGCCCTGGCACTTGCCCCAGTGCGCCAGGTGATGATGCCAACCCTGCCCATGTAGACAGCCACAACACATGCCTGTTTGTTAGGCAATGTAGTTAGATAGATGTGTGCTCAACCATATCAGGTGCACGGGTAGGTTCCCAAACCGTAAACAATAAATAATACAAAACCCGGCACTCAACTTTGTAGTGAGAAGAAACGAAAGATTTATTGTATCCCAAATCAGAAAACGGGACCTTCATCAGTAACTGAAACAAGTATATACATACAATCAAAAACATAATTGGGAGAACACAAACGATAACATAAATAATAACAGTAACCAAAGTATATACAACACATGCAAACCCTATACATATGGATATGGCAAAAAATGATAGTAGGTGGATACTATTGGTGTAGAAGAGTGACCTATATCATGGCACAGTGGTAGTACAGTGGTGGAAAGTTACATACCGTTATACTGGGATAATGGATAAATTCAAGTGGCTATATGGCCTGCCTGCGAGGTAGAACGTAAATTATAGTGAGAGAGTGGATAAAGTAACTGCAGAAAAAGAAACGAGAAAAGTGGAAATGAATGGACACCTACCCAGAAATAGCTACCAATATCGTATTGGATACCCAAGAAGAGAAACTACAGCCTAAGAAGAATGAAACATATGTCACGGACCCTGGTATAAATATATACTGGAGAAATGGTAGAGAGTGTAGCATGTAGTTACCTATATGTAGGTGGATCGCCCCCAGACACAGGGCCACGGGTTCTCGGTACCGGGCCTCTCTGGTTCGGTTCTGAGGCTGTCACGGTGGCTAGGCCCGGTCCGCGACCCTGCTAAGGGGCGTCCAATATAGGTGGTGATACAGTCTGTCAGGGGTTCGTGACGCCACCTGTGGTGTTCGGTCAGGGTGACCGACGCTGCTGTGGGGTCCGCTAGGGTGATGGAATGGCAGCTGGATGGTATACCTTCCCACAGGTGAAGTGTGTCCCCAGGGCTTCCCAGTAGAGTGGATAGTGATGGTGTGAGGTGCAGTCAATAACGAGGACACAGGGTTGCAGTCTCTTTACCTCTTTACTGAAGACTTCAGGGTCCTCAATCCAGAGTACGTTTAACAGGGCTATCAGAGACCGGCCGGTCCGATGGGCACATCCAGAGTTTCCTTCGCAGATGGAAATTGTTGCCTACCACTAGCGCCTGTGTGTTGTAGTCCTACCCTGCTGAGCATTCGGAATAGTCCTCACAACTGCTGTTCTCGTTCGTTCGTTCTCTACAGCTCTCTCTCTCTCTCTCTCTCGTTCTTTGGTTCCAGATGTTACTAGTTTCTAACGTCCCCCAGGTATGATATGGCTAGGACGCCACCCGTATGACGGGAAGGCTCGGAGGTCTTCCAGGACCCTAGAGACGCCCCTCTCTCAATGTTGCCCCCTATGTCTGCTTAGGAAATTTAAGGTAGACAGCCAACCTATATATAGTTTGAAGTAAGGCTCGAAGTCAGTTACTCCTGCGGTGTTCCAGCCACCGACTACGCGCCTCAGTAAGATGTTGCCTCTCTCTCGGCACGACTCTTACTGGCTCTCCTTTGTGCTTGATCTCGTTTACACTGTTCCACAATATCCTTCCCTTCGTGTCTCTCTCCTGGATACCGCCGCAGGGTGTGCAGGCGCGGTTCTGTTCCGTTCTGTTCGCTAGGCACCTGTCAGGTTCCCACGCCTGACAGGGACCCCCCTGTGCCTTCTCCCTGCAACACCCCCTGCCACGGGATGTTGCCTGGTTCCAACCCAGTCAGCTTCTGACTAACTTCCTCCCCAGCCCCTAGTTTTACCAGTGTGAGGAGTGGCCCTATAAATAAAGCCTTTTTCTCCCCCTAGTGGCCGGAGTGTGAAGTGTAATGTGTTCTGGTGATACCTGGTCAGGAGAACTCCTTAGTGCCATCAAACTTACCGCCACTCTTCTTTGCGGCAGAGTGCCATACTGCAACGACCAGGTCTCTGGGGCGCTGCACTGGCTGACGTCACGGCGTCCACCGTTGGATAGTAAGTGAGGAGAGAAGGCCGTGGGGCTGTATTTATAGTAGCAGAGGCCGGGAGGACGCCAGCAGTGGGCACAAGAGCGGCGCAATACCGCCCAGTAAGTGGGCGGACGTGGGCGGAAGTGACGTGCCAGGAAGAGCAGGTCACATGAACGGTGATGCGCAAACGCCATCTTAGAGGTGGCAATACTGTAGAGCGGCTGCAGTGCGCATGTCAGCAACCGCTAGTGTGTGATGCAATGAGCTATGTATGCAGTGGGCGGCTGTAGTGCGCATGCCCAAGGTTGTCAGTATTGGGTATAAGGCGCTATGTGTGCGGTGGTGGAAGTAATACGCATGGCAGAGGTTTAGTCAGTAGAGATGTGCCTCCTATGGGCTACAAAAGACAGAAAGAGACTAATTAGCAAACACCAGGCAGGAGCATAGTATGACTAAAGTGCAGATATTCGGTAGCCAGAACACCGAGGTTGTAAGGGACTTTAAGACTTACATCAGAAACCGGCAGGACAGCTGAACTGCAAGTTACCTGTCCACCACACACCTGAAGACACAGTAACACAGAGCCCGGGGCGTGCTAGAGTCCCTGGAAAAAGGCTCGAGTTACCTGTCATACAGGTATTGTCCTATCCTATATGGGGGACAGAGAGAAGAACTGTGAGGACCTTATCTGAAGCCATAGGCAGTAAGGGACTACAACACCACTGCGCTAGTAGGAAGGCTTTTAACTCCACCTGGTAAAGGGGACTCTGGATTCGCTTCAAAGCCAGCTGGACCCTGCCTGCCCTGTGATCTGGTACCTTGGATTGTAGATGTCTGAAGTCTTCAGTGTTGTGAATTCTGTGGTCAAGCTCCCTCCTGTGATCATGAGTGGTACCTCGGCTGGTTCTGTCTATGAGCTTCCTCTGGTGGATGTGAGTGGGGCTGCGGCTTCTGAGTTTCCTTCCTCAGGTGACGAGGTTAAGTCGTTAGGTGCTGCTCTATTTAACTCCACCTAGTTCTTTCTTCCTTGCCTCCAGTCCGCAAAGCTATCTTTACTATCCTCGGTCTATTCAGTAAGTCGGGCCTCACTTTGCTAAAATCTATTTCATCTCTGTGTTTGTATTTTCATCTTTACTCACAGTCATTATATGTGGGGGGCTGCCTTTTCCTTTGGGGAATTTCTCTGAGGCAAGGTAGGCTTATTTTTCTATCTTCAGGGCTAGCTAGTTTCTCAGGCTGTGCCCGAGGCGCCTAGGTCTGGTCAGGAGCGCTCCACGGCTATCTCTAGTGTGGTGTTATAGGATTAGGGATTGCGGTCAGCAGAGTTCCCACGTCTCAGAGCTCGTCCTATGTTATTAGTAACTATCAGGTCACTTTGTGTGCTCTTAACCACCAGGTCCATTGTGTTTCTAAACCACCAGCTCATAACAGTACTGGAGGCCCAAAGTACTAATGCTTCTCAATAGAGGGAAAAGAGAAGTTCTGAGACCATTTTTTTTCTCTGCACTGTGTTTTGTCTTTCTTTTCCCCTAGACATTTGGGTGGTTCGGAACACAGGTGTAGTGATGGACATTAAAGGTCTGTTTTCTTGTGTGGATCATCTCACTGCAAGAGTACAAAATATTCAAGACATTGTGGTTCAGAAATCTATGTTAGAACCTAGAATTCCTATTCCTGACTTATTTTCTGGAGATAGAGCTAAGTTTCTGAATTTCAAAAATAATTGTAAACTGTTTCTGGCTTTGAAACCCCGCTCCTCTGGTGACCCAGTTCAACAAGTTAAGATCATTATTTCTTTATTACGTGGCGACCCTCAAGACTGGGCATTTTCCCTTGCGCCAGGAGATCCTGCATTATGCGATATTGATGCGTTTTTTCTGGCGCTCGGATTGCTGTATGATGAACCTAATTCAGTGGATCAGGCAGAGAAAAATTTGCTGGCTCTGTGTCAGGGTCAGGATGAGGTAGAGATATATTGTCAGAAGTTTAGGAAGTGGTCTGTGCTCACTCAATGGAATGAATGTGCGCTGGCAGCAATTTTCAGAAAGGGTCTCTCTGAAGCCCTTAAGGATGTCATGGTGGAATTTCCTATGCCTGCTGGTCTGAATGAGTCTATGTCTTTGGCCATTCAGATCGATCGACGCTTACGTGAGCGTAAAAATGTGCACCATTTGGCGGTATTATCTGAGTATAAACCTGAGCCTATGCAATGTGATAGGACTTTGACCAGAGCTGAACGGCAAGAACACAGACGTCGGAATGGGCTGTGTTTTTATTGTGATTCCACTCATGCTATCTCCGATTGTCCTAAGCGCACTAAGCGGTTCGCTAGGTCTGCCACCATTGGTACGGTACAGTCGAAATTTCTTTTGTCCGTTACTTTGATCTGCTCTTTGTCATCCTATTCTGTCATGGCATTTGTGGATTCAGGCGCTGCCCTGAATTTGATGGACTTGGACTTTGCTAGGCGCTGTGGGTTTTTCTTGGAGCCCTTGCAGTATCCTATTCCATTGAGAGGAATTGATGCTACGCCTTTGGCCAAGAATATGCCTCAGTACTGGACCCAACTGACCATGTGCATGGCTCCTGCGCATCAGGAGGATATTCGCTTTTTGGTGTTGCATAATCTGCATGATGTGGTCGTGTTGGGGTTGCCATGGCTACAAGTCCATAACCCAGTATTGGATTGGAAATCAATGTCTGTGTCCAGCTGGTGTTGTCAGGGGGTACATGGTGATGTTCCAGTTCTGTCTATTTCATCATCCACCCCTTCTGAGGTCCCAGAGTTCTTGTCGGATTACCGGGATGTATTTGATGAGCCCAAGTCCAGTGCCCTACCTCCGCATAGGGATTGCGATTGTGCTATCGATTTGATTCCTGGTAGTAAGTTTCCTAAGGGTCGACTGTTTAATTTGTCTGTGCCTGAGCACGCCGCTATGCGGAGTTACGTAAAGGAATCCTTGGAGAAGGGTCATATTCGCCCGTCATCGTCGCCATTGGGAGCAGGGTTCTTTTTTGTGGCCAAGGAGGATGGTTCGTTGAGACCTTGTATTGATTACCACCTTCTAAATAAAATCACAGTCAAATTTCAGTACCCCTTGCCGCTGCTGTCTGATTTGTTTGCTCGGATTAAGGGGGCTTGTTGGTTCACCAAGATAGATCTTCGTGGTGCGTATAATCTTGTGCGTATTAAACAGGGTGATGAATGGAAAACAGCATTTAATATGCCCGAGGGCCATTTTGAGTACCTGGTTATGCCATTCGGGCTTTCCAATGCTCCATCAGTATTTCAGTCCTTTATGCATGACATCTTCCGAGAGTACCTGGATAAATTCCTGATTGTATACTTGGATGATATTTTGGTCTTCTCGGATGATTGGGAGTCTCACGTGAAACAGGTTAGAATGGTGTTCCAGGTCCTGCGTGCGAATTCTTTGTTTGTGAAGGGGTCAAAGTGTCTCTTTGGTGTTCAGAAGGTTTCATTTTTGGGTTTCATTTTTTCGCCTTCTACTATCGAGATGGACCCTGTTAAAGTTCAGGCCATTTATGATTGGACTCAGCCGACATCTCTGAAGAGTCTGCAAAAGTTCCTGGGCTTTGCTAATTTTTATCGTCGCTTCATCAATAATTTTTCTAGTATTGCTAAACCGTTGACTGATTTAACCAAGAAGGGTGCTGATGTGGTCAATTGGTCTTCTGCTGCTGTAGAAGCTTTTCAGGAGTTGAAGCGTCGTTTTTCTTCTGCCCCTGTGTTGTGCCAGCCAGATGTTTCGCTCCCATTCCAGGTCGAGGTTGATGCTTCTGAGATTGGAGCAGGGGCTGTTTTGTCGCAAAGAAGTGCTGATGGCTCGGTGATGAAACCATGTGCCTTCTTTTCCAGGAAGTTTTCGCCTGCTGAGCGTAATTATGATGTTGGCAATCGAGAGTTGTTGGCCATGAAATGGGCATTCGAGGAGTGGCGTCATTGGCTTGAAGGAGCTAAGCATCGCGTGGTGGTCTTGACTGATCACAAGAACTTGACTTATCTCGAGTCTGCCAAACGGTTGAATCCTAGACAGGCTCGTTGGTCGCTGTTTTTCTCCCGTTTTGACTTTGTGGTGTCGTACCTTCCGGGCTCTAAGAATGTGAAGGCGGATGCCCTGTCTAGGAGTTTTGTGCCCGACTCTCCGGGTTTGCCTGAGCCGGCGGGTATTCTCAAAGAGGGGGTAATTTTGTCTGCCATCTCCCCTGATTTGCGGCGGGTGCTGCAAAAATTTCAGGCTAATAGACCTGATCGTTGCCCAGCAGAGAAACTGTTTGTCCCCGATAAATGGATGAGTAGAGTTATCTCTGAGGTTCATTGTTCGGTGTTGGCTGGTCATCCTGGAATCTTTGGTACCAGAGATTTGGTGGCTAGATCCTTTTGGTGTCCGTCTCTGTCGCGGGATGTGCGTTCATTTGTGCAGTCCTGTGGGATTTGTGCTCGGGCTAAGCCCTGCTGTTCTCGTGCCAGTGGGTTGCTTTTGCCCTTGCCGGTCCCGAAGAGGTCCTGGACACATATCTCTATGGATTTTATTTCGGATCTCCCCGTCTCTCAAAAGATGTCGGTCATTTGGGTGGTTTGTGATCGCTTCTCTAAGATGGTCCATTTGGTACCCTTGTCTAAATTGCCTTCCTCCTCTGATTTGGTGCCATTGTTTTTCCAGCATGTGGTTCGTTTGCATGGCATTCCGGAGAACATCGTTTCTGACAGAGGTTCCCAGTTTGTTTCGAGGTTTTGGCGAGCCTTTTGTGCTAGGATGGGCATTGATTTGTCTTTTTCCTCGGCTTTCCATCCTCAGATAAATGGCCAAACTGAACGAACCAATCAGACCTTGGAAACATATTTGAGATGTTTTGTTTCTGCTGATCAGGATGATTGGGTGTCCTTTTTGCCTTTGGCTGAGTTCGCCCTTAATAATCGGGCCAGCTCGGCTACTTTGGTTTCGCCGTTTTTCTGCAATTCTGGTTTCCATCCTCGTTTCTCTTCAGGGCAGGTTGAGTATTCGGACTGTCCTGGTGTGGATACTGTGGTGGATAGGTTGCAGCAGATTTGGACTCATGTAGTGGACAATTTGACATTGTCCCAGGAGAAGGCTCAACGTTTCGCTAACCGCAGGCGCTGTGTGGGTCCCCGACTTCGTGTTGGGGATTTGGTTTGGTTGTCATCTCGTTATATTCCTATGAAGGTTTCCTCTCCTAAGTTTAAGCCTTGTTTCATTGGTCCGTATAGGATTTCTGAGGTTCTTAATCCTGTGTCTTTTCGTTTGACCCTTCCAGCTTCTTTTTCCATCCATAATGTATTCCATAGGTCATTGTTGCGGAGATACGTGGCACCTATGGTTCCATCCGTTGATCCTCCTGCCCCGGTTTTGGTTGAGGGGGAGTTGGAGTATATAGTGGAGAAGATTTTGGATTCTCGTATTTCGAGACGGAAACTCCAGTACCTGGTTAAGTGGAAGGGTTATGGTCAGGAAGATAATTCCTGGGTCTTTGCCTCTGATGTTCATGCTGCCGATCTGGTTCGTGCCTTTCATTTGGCCCATCCTGGTCGGCCTGGGGGCTCTGATGAGGGTTCGGTGTCAAGGGGGGGGTACTGTTGTGAATTCTGTGGTCAAGCTCCCTCCTGTGGTCATGAGTGGTACTTCGGCTGGTTCTGTCTATGAGCTTCCTCTGGTGGATGTGAGTGGGGCTGCGGCTTCTGAGTTTCCTTCCTCAGGTGACGAGGTTAAGTCGTTAGGTGCTGCTCTATTTAACTCCACCTACTTTTTTGTTCCTTGCCTCCAGTCAATGTTCCAGTATTGGTCTCTCTCTCTCCTGGATCGTCCTTGTGGCCTGTCTTCACTGCATAAGCTAAGTTCTGCTTGTGTTTCTTGGTTTGCTATTTTTTCTGTCCAGCTTGCTATTTTGGTTTGTCTTGCTTGCTGGAAGCTCTGGGACACAGAGGAAGCACCTCCGTACCGTTAGTCGGTGCGGAGGGTCTTTTTGCGCCCTCTGCGTGGTTGTTTGTAGGTTTTTGTGCTGACCGCAAAGCTATCTTTACTATCCTCGGTCTATTCAGTAAGTCGGGCCTCACTTTGCTAAAATCTATTTCATCTCTGTGTTTGTATTTTCATCTTTACTCACAGTCATTATATGTGGGGGGCTGCCTTTTCCTTTGGGGAATTTCTCTGAGGCAAGGTAGGCTTATTTTTCTATCTTCAGGGCTAGCTAGTTTCTCAGGCTGTGCCCGAGGCGCCTAGGTCTGGTCAGGAGCGCTCCACGGCTATCTCTAGTGTGGTGTTATAGGATTAGGGATTGCGGTCAGCAGAGTTCCCACGTCTCAGAGCTCGTCCTATGTTATTAGTAACTATCAGGTCACTTTGTGTGCTCTTAACCACCAGGTCCATTGTGTTTCTAAACCACCAGCTCATAACACTTCAGTAAACCAGGTAAAGAGACTGCAAACCTGTGTCCTCTTTCTTTACTGCGCCATTCACTATCTCCCATCTACACACCGGGAGCCCTGGGGATATACTTCATCTGTGGGAAGGTATACCATTTAGCTGCCATAACATCACCCCAGAGGACCCCTTAAAGCAGCGTCGGTCCCCACTGACCG
This sequence comes from Ranitomeya imitator, assembly GCF_032444005.1. Lineage (NCBI taxonomy): Eukaryota > Metazoa > Chordata > Amphibia > Anura > Dendrobatidae > Ranitomeya > Ranitomeya imitator. Next base: position 31,236,159 of record NC_091283.1, read on the forward strand.
AATACCACAGGTGGCGTCACGAACATAAACTTTATTCAATTTCCCCTTTTACATGAGCACTCAGGGCCATGGACCGGGTCGCCACCGTGACATCCCCCTGTGTTCACCGGACCCGGTACCGGGTACCCCACGGCCCTGGCGGGGGAATCATCTCTGTCCCAGGACAGGGGGGAAACTGGAGGATCCTGTGGGAAGCTTTAGGCAGCAGGGACCTCACCTTTAATGGCACTAGTTGGAAAGGCTCACGGACCTCTACTGGAACAAGAGAACTTTCTATTGCCTCTGAGTCGGCCGGACCACCATCATCCATGCCTGGTACCCTGGACTGTGGCCAGCAACCTACAGTGAACCAGGTAAAGACTTACAACTTGTCTCCTTTATTTATTCACCGGCACATACCATCCACGCCTTACACCATAGGACCCCTGGGGACCCCGCTTCACCTGTGGGAAGTGTAACACCCGTGCTGCCACAACATCCCCCAAGGGACCCCTTAACGCAGAGTCGGTCCCACTACTGACCGAACTCCACAAGTGGCACCACAACAAACTTTGAACATTTTCCCCTTTAATGTTGAGGCCCAGGGCCACGGACCAGGTCGCAGCCACCGTGACATTCCCCTTGAGACCGGACCCGGTACCGAATACCCCACTGCCCTGCGGGCGACTCATAGGCGACAGATGAGACGGCTCATGGCAGCCGGACTCTCTCCGAGCAGATACTGATGACCAGCGTTCCTGTATCACTGAACCCATGAACTTTGCTTCTAGCTCGGAACTTTCAAGGTCATTATCTTTTTTTATATCCTCTCCCTCGTACCGGGCAATGATCTCTTCCTTTAGCTTTTTGCGCCTTTTTTTTGACTTTGCCATATTTTTTAACATACAGTAAAACCTCACAGGTAACAACGTCCCCCGGCCAGTCCGAGTATTAGATGTGTTTTGTCTCTAGCTCCTGATGCCACTAGTGAAGCTCCTGATTCTGTAGAAAATATATGTTTCGCATATGTACGATATGGGGACTGAATACTTCTGAGGCTTCAGAAGTGGCATTTTGTGAAAGTTAGAAAAATTAGCAAATAAACCGAATATGCAATGGAGGACGAATATGTCGCACCCCAGGGTCCTGGTTGTCACAGTGGCATTGCTTTCCTCATGGGAATAGTGATGTCATGCTTGGAAGCAAAGAAGGATTCCTTTTATCAAGTAATCACAAAGCATACATGTTCACACTCTAGGCCAGAAGGGGGAGCTCTAAACCTGGTTTAGGGGGAACATCCCTATATATACATTCTGGTCAGGAGGGAAAGTTAGTTGGTGAGAGGAGACAGTTCGTGCCAGACTGCAGACTGGAAGAGTCTGCGGCAGAAAGACGTGTGAGAGGCCGTGCAGCCAGAGGTGCTGCATTGCCTGGATAGTGATTTACATAAGGAAAGAACAGCGTTTAGTGAGCGTGAAGGAGAGCAAAGCACAGGAGAGTGGCATTTTGGGAGGACAGCTGCGACCGGGCTACCGCCACGGCAGAGCGCAGATACCGGTAGCCGGAAGACCGAGGTTGTGTCGGACTCTAGGAGGCACAGCAGAAACCTGCAGGACAGCTGGACTACACGTCACTTTTCCACCCTAATACCCAGGAGACACAGTGACACATAGAGCTCGGGTCATGATAGAGACCCTGTAAAAAAGGCTCGAGTCACCTGTCATACGGGTTTGTGTCCTAACCTTTATGGAGGACAGAGAGGAACTGTGAGGACCTTGCTAGAAGACGTAGCCAGTAAGGGACTACAATACCACCACGCTATGAGGAAGGCTTTCATCTCCACCTGGTAGAGGGAACTCTGAACTTGCTTCCAAGCCGGCCAAACCCTGCCTGTACCTGTGATCTGGTGCCCTGGACTGTGGATACCTGAAGTCTCCCGCAAACCAGGTAAAGAGACCGTAAACCTGTGTCCTCCGTTTCTTGCTACACCACCCACCATCGTTTGATTGCTGCTGGGTATACATATATGGTGATACAAGGAGCTCTGCGGTTTCGCTGGTTCCTCTTTCGTTGCAGAATTTCTGTTTTCTTTCTCTTTTATTTTGTGAAGCTCTGTATTATTTCACACTTCCAGTAAAACTGATGGAATTTAAGAGAAATGAATGCATGTGCCATCTGCCGACAGCCAACATCACATGTTGTTCCTTAATGAACGAAAAGAGAAAATTGCTGACAAAAAATGCAATTACAGTTCTACCCTCCTCAACATTGAATTATAACCCCAAGTAGGAGATTATGGAAACCTCTGGATAAATCCACTCTGGAGTATGAGCCACGTACAGAAATCCCAGTACTTTGAGCCTCGGCTGCCATTACTGAGGTCATTAATGGTCGTCTGTCATGGTTCTGCTGCTCAATGCTCTTGGGCAAATCATCAAGATCCTCTGCTGGCAGCTCGTGTGTAATCACCGACCAATGACGTCCCCCGATGGAGACAAGTCTGGAGACACTGCAGCCATGGGAGCAGGTTTAGGCCACGCAGGTGGCTCTCAGTAGGATGAGGAACATGTGGCCTGGGGATGTCTTGTTAAAATGTCTCCTGGGACACTGCAGAAATGGCTACACCACTGGTCCCACCAACAAAAAAATTAGGTAGGAAAAAAGGATCATCCCCGCGCTGCCGCAAGCACCAAGCACCATTAGTACAATATTTGTGGTTTATGTTGTGAATTCTGTGGCTGAGTTCACTTCTGTGGTCACAAGTGGTATTGCAGTCTCTGGGCTTCCTCCCTCAGGTGTTTTGGTGAGCTCGTTGGCTGCCTTGCTATTTAGCTCCACCTGAGTCTGTCTTCCTTGCTCCTTGTCAATGTTCCAGTGTTGGATCTGAGCTACTGCATCTTTCCTTGGGCCTGCTGCTCTGCTAGATAAGTGCTTCTAGTTTGTTTTCTGTTTTTTCTGTCCAGCTTGCTATTAACTTTTGCTGGAAGCTCTGAGAAGCAAAGGGGTGCACCGCCGTGCTGTTAGTTCGGCACGGTGGGTCTTTTTGCCCCTTTGCGTGGTTTTCGTTTTAGGGTTTTTTGTAGACTGCATAGTTCTCTTTGCTATCCTCGCTCTGTCTAGAATATCGGGCCTCACTTTGCTGAATCTATTTCATTCCTACGTTTGTCTTTTCATCTTGCTAACAGTCATTATATGTGGGGGGCTGCCTATTCCTTTGGGGTATTTCTCTGAGGTAAGTCAGGCTTGTATTTCTATCTTCAGGCTAGTCAGCTCCTCAGGCAGTGCCGAGTTGCATAGGTAGTGATAGGCGCAATCCACTGCTGCTTATAGTTGTGTGAGGATAGATCAGGTACTGCAGTCTACAGAGATTCCACGTCTCAGAGCTCGTCCTATTGTTTTTGGTTATTGCCAGATCTCTGTATGTGCGCTGATTACTGCACGCTGTGTTGCCTGATTGCCAGCCATAACAGTACAAGGAGCCACACCAATGATTCCCAATAGAGGGAAAAAAGAAATCCTGACATCATTTTTTTTTCTTAGCTCTGTCTTCAGTCTTTTTTTTCCCCTAGACATTAGAGTGCTTCAGGACACAGCTGTGGACATGGATATTCAGGCTCTGTGCTCCTCAATGGATAATCTCGTTGTAAATGTACAAAAGATTCAAGATACTATTGATCAGAAATCGATGCTAGAACCAAGAATTCCGATTCCTGATTTGTTTTTTGGTGACAGAACTAAGTTCCTGAGCTTCAGAAATATTTGTAAGCTATTTTTGGCCTTGAAACCTCATTCTTCTGGTAATCCTATTCAACAGGTTTTGATTATTATTTCTTTTTTGCGCGGCGACCCACAGGACTGGGCGTTTTCTCTTGCACCAGGAGATTCTGCATTGAGTAATGTTGATGCATTTTTCCAGGCGCTGGGATTGCTTTACGATGAGCCTAATTCAGTGGATCAGGCTGAGAAAAATCTGCTGGCTTTATGTCAGGGTCAGGATGATGTAGAAGTATATTGTCAGAAATTTAGGAAGTGGTCAGTACTCACTCTGTGGAATGAATCTGCACTAGCGGCTTTGTTCAGAAAGGGTCTCTCTGAAGCTCTTAAGGATGTAATGGTGGGATTTCCTATGCCTGCTGGTTTGAATGAGTCTATGTCCTTGGCCATTCAGATCGGTCGTCGCTTGCGCGAGCGTAAATCTGTGCACCATCTGGCGGTATTGTCTGAGAGTAAACCTGAGCCTATGCAGTGCGACAGGACTATGACTAAAGTAGAACGGCAAGAACACAGACGTCTGAACAGACTGTGTTTCTATTGTGGTGATTCTACTCATGCTATTTCTAATTGTCCTAAACGCACTAGGCGGTTCGATAGCTCTGCCGTTATTGGTACTGTACAGTCCAAATTCCTTTTGTCCATTACCTTAATGTGCTCTTTGTCATCGTATTCTGTCATGGCGTTTGTGGATTCAGGCGCTGCCCTGAATCTGATGGATTTGGATTATGCTAAACGTTGTGGATTTTTCTTGGAGCCTTTGCGGTGTCCTATTCCGTTGAGAGGAATTGATGCTACACCTTTGGCCAAGAATAAGCCTCAGTACTGGGCCCAGCTGACCATGTGCATGGCTCCTGCACATCAGGAAGTTATTCGCTTTCTGGTACTGCATAATTTGCATGATGTGGTCGTGTTGGGGTTGCCATGGCTACAAACCCATAATCCAGTGTTGGATTGGAACTCTATGTCGGTAACCAGCTGGGGTTGTCAGGGAGTACATGGTGATGTTCCATTTTTGTCTATTTCGTCATCCATTCCTTCTGACATCCCAGAGTTCTTGTCGGACTTTCAGGATGTATTTGAAGAGTCCAAGTCTGATGCCCTACCTCCGCATAGGAATTGTGATTGTGCTATCGATTTGATTCCTGGTAGTAAATTCCCTAAGGGTCGTTTATTTAATTTGTCCGTACCTGAACACACCGCTATGCGCAGTTATGTGAAGGAGTCCCTGGAGAAGGGACATATTCGCCCATCGTCGTCACCATTGGGAGCAGGGTTCTTTTTTGTAGCCAAGAAGGATGGTTCGCTAAGACCGTGTATTGATTACCGCCTTCTTAATAAGATCACTGTTAAGTTTCAGTATCCCTTGCCATTGATTTCTGACTTGTTTGCTCGGATTAAGGGGGCTAGTTGGTTTACTAAGATTGATCTTCGTGGTGCGTATAATCTGGTGAGAATCAGGCAGGGAGATGAATGGAAAACGGCATTTAATACGCCCGAGGGTCATTTTGAGTATCTGGTGATGCCGTTCGGACTTGCCAATGCTCCATCTGTTTTTCAGTCTTTTATGCATGACATTTTCCGTGAGTATCTGGATAAATTCTTGATTGTTTACTTGGATGACATTTTGATCTTCTCAGATGATTGGGAGTCTCATGTGAAGCAAGTCAGAATGGTTTTCCAGGTACTGCGTGCTAATTCCTTGTTCGTGAAGGGATCAAAGTGTCTCTTCGGTGTGCAGAAAGTTTCATTTTTGGGGTTCATCTTTTCCCCTTCTACTATCGAGATGGATCCGGTTAAGGTTCAGGCCATCCAGGATTGGACTCAGCCGACATCTCTAAAAAGTCTGCAGAAATTCCTGGGCTTTGCTAATTTTTATCGTCGCTTCATCTGTAATTTTTCTAGCATTGCCAGACCATTGACCGATTTGACCAAGAAGGGTGCTGATTTGGTTAATTGGTCTTCTGCTGCCGTGGAAGCTTTTCAGGAGTTGAAGCGTCGTTTTTGCTGTGCCCCTGTGTTGTGTCAACCTGATGTTTCTCTTCCGTTCCAGGTCGAGGTTGATGCTTCTGAGATTGGTGCAGGGGCGGTTTTGTCACAGAGAGGTTCTGGTTGCTCAGTGTTCAAACCATGTGCTTTCTTTTCCAGGAAATTTTCTGCTGCTGAGCGTAATTATGATGTGGGCAACCGAGAGTTGCTGGCCATGAAGTGGGCATTCGAGGAGTGGCGTCATTGGCTTGAGGGTGCTAAGCATCGCGTGGTGGTTTTGACTGATCATAAGAACCTTACTTATCTTGAGTCTGCCAAGCGCTTGAATCCTAGACAGGCCCGTTGGTCGTTATTTTTTGCTCGTTTTGATTTTGTGATTTCATACCTTCCGGGCTCTAAAAATGTGAAGGCGGATGCTCTGTCTAGGAGTTTTGTGCCCGACTCTCCGGGGTTATCTGAGCCGGCGAGTATCCTCAAGGAAGGAGTCATTGTGTCTGCCATCTCCCCTGATTTGCGGAGAGTGTTGCAGAAATTTCAGGCTAATAAACCTGATCGTTGTCCGGCCGAGAAACTGTTCGTCCCTGATAGGTGGACTAGTAAAGTTATCTCTGAACTTCATTGTTCGGTGCTGGCCGGTCATCCAGGAATCTTTGGTACCAGGGAGTTGGTTGCTAGATCCTTCTGGTGGCCGTCTCTGTCACGGGATGTGCGTGCTTTTGTGCAGTCCTGTGGAATTTGTGCTAGGGCTAAGCCCTGCTGTTCACGTGCCAGTGGGTTGCTGTTGCCCTTGCCGGTCCCGAAGAGGCCTTGGACACATATTTCGATGGATTTCATTTCTGACCTTCCCGTTTCTCAAAAAATGTCGGTCATTTGGGTGGTCTGTGATCGCTTTTCTAAAATGGTCCATCTGGTGCCCTTGGTTAAATTGCCTTCCTCCTCTGATTTGGTGCCTTTGTTCTTCCAGCATGTGGTTCGTTTACATGGCATTCCTGAGAATATTGTTTCTGACAGAGGTTCCCAGTTTGTCTCGAGGTTCTGGCGAGCCTTTTGTGGTAGGATGGGCATTGACCTATCTTTCTCCTCGGCCTTCCATCCTCAGACTAATGGCCAGACCGAACGAACCAATCAGACCTTGGAAACATATCTGAGATGTTTTGTTTCCGCTGACCAGGATGATTGGGTGTCATTTTTGCCATTGGCTGAGTTCGCCCTTAATAATCGGGCCAGCTCGGCTACCTTGGTCTCTCCATTTTTCTGCAATTCTGGGTTCCATCCTCGTTTCTCTTCAGGACAGGTTGAGTCTTCGGACTGTCCTGGTGTGGATTCTGTGGTGGACAGGTTGCAGCAGATCTGGACTCAGGTAGTGGACAATTTGACCTTGTCCCAGGAGAAGGCTCAGCTTTTCGCTAATCGCAGACGCCGTGTGGGACCCCGACTTCGTGTTGGGGATCTGGTTTGGTTATCTTCTCGTCATATTCCTATGAAGGTTTCCTCTCCTAAATTTAAACCTCGTTTTATTGGTCCGTATAGGATTTCTGAGATTCTCAATCCGGTGTCTTTTCGTCTGACCCTCCCAGACTCTTTTTCCATACATAATGTATTCCATAGGTCGTTGTTGAGGAGATACGTGGCACCTATGGTTCCATCTGTGGAGCCTCCTGCCCCTGTTTTGGTGGAGGGGGAATTGGAGTATATTGTGGAGAAGATTTTGGATTCTCGTGTCTCTAGACGGAAACTCCAGTATCTGGTCAAATGGAAGGGTTATGCTCAGGAAGATAATTCCTGGGTTTTTGCCTCTGATGTCCATGCCCCAGATCTTGTTCGTGCCTTTCATGTGGCTCATCCTGGTCGGCCTGGGGGTTCTGGTGAGGGTTCGGTGACCCCTCCTCAAGGGGGGGGTACTGTTGTGAATTCTGTGGCTGAGTTCACTTCTGTGGTCACAAGTGGTATTGCAGTCTCTGGGCTTCCTCCCTCAGGTGTTTTGGTGAGCTCGTTGGTTGCCTTGCTATTTAGCTCCACCTGAGTCTGTCTTCCTTGCTCCTTGTCAATGTTCCAGTGTTGGATCTGAGCTACTGCATCTTTCCTTGGGCCTGCTGCTCTGCTAGATAAGTGCTTCTAGTTTGTTTTCTGTTTTTTCTGTCCAGCTTGCTATTAACTTTTGCTGGAAGCTCTGAGAAGCAAAGGGGTGCACCGCCGTGCTGTTAGTTCGGCACGGTGGGTCTTTTTGCCCCTTTGCGTGGTTTTCGTTTTAGGGTTTTTTGTAGACTGCATAGTTCTCTTTGCTATCCTCGCTCTGTCTAGAATATCGGGCCTCACTTTTCTGAATCTATTTCATTCCTACGTTTGTCTTTTCATCTTGCTAACAGTCATTATATGTGGGGGGCTGCCTATTCCTTTGGGGTATTTCTCTGAGGTAAGTCAGGCTTGTACTTCTATCTTCAGGCTAGTCAGCTCCTCAGGCAGTGCCGAGTTGCATAGGTAGTGATAGGCGCAATCCACTGCTGCTTATAGTTGTGTGAGGATAGATCAGGTACTGCAGTCTACAGAGATTCCACGTCTCAGAGCTCGTCCTATTGTTTTTGGTTATTGCCAGATCTCTGTATGTGCGCTGATTACTGCACGCTGTGTTGCCTGATTGCCAGCCATAACAGGTTTATCCTGATGAAGGGGTCACCTGAACCCTGAAACAAGTAGAATAAACCACGTTGAAACCACTACAATTTGTGGAACTCTTCTTGCGGCAGCCCGGGGATGATCCTTTTTTCCTACCTAAGTGTATGTTTCAATCAGGTCTTACACTGACCTGTGGATCTGCAGCAGCCACCATTAACCCCTTAATCCCATATGACGTACTATCCCGTCGAGGTGGGGTGGGCTTTAATTCCCACAAACTGGATAGTACGTCATATGCGATCGGCAGCGCGGGGGGAGCGCGGCCGATCGCGGCCGGGTGTCAGCTGACTATCGCAGCTGACATCCATCACTATGTGCCAGGAGCGGTCACGGACCGCCCCCGGCACATTAACCCCCGGCACACCGCGATCAAACATGATTGCGATGTGCCGGCGGTATAAGGATGCATCGCACAGGAAGGGGCTCCCTGCGGGCTTCCCTGAGACCCCCGCAGCAACGCGATGTTTCCAAATGTGTAAAAAAAAAAGAAAAAATATTCCTAAATAATGAAAAAAAAAAAAATTTTCCCATAAATACATTTCTTTATCTAAATAATAAAAAAAAAACCAATAAAAGTACACATATTTTGTATCGCCGCATCCGTAACGACCCGACCTATAAAACTGGCCCCCTTCAGTAAACACCGTAAGAAAAAAAGAAAAAAAAAACGAGGCAAAAAACAATGCATTATTATCATACCGCCGAACAAAAAGTGGAATAACATGCGATCAAAAAGACAGATATAAATAACCATGGTACCGCTGAAAGCATCATCTTGTCCCGCAAAAAACGAGCCACTATACAGCATCATCAGCGAAAAAATAAAAAAGTTATAGTCCTGAGAATAAAGCGATGCAAAAATAATTATTTTTTCTATAAAATAGTTTTTATTGTATAAAAGCGCCAAAACATAAAAAAATGATATAAATGAGGTGTCGCTGTAATCGTACTGACCCGAAGAATAAAACTGCTTCATCAATTTTACCAAACGCGGAACGGTATAAACGCCTCCCCCAAAAGAAATTCATGAATAGCTGGTTTTTGGTCATTCTGCCTCACAAAAATCATAATAAAAAGCGATCTAAAAATGTCACATGCCCGAAAATGTTACCAATAAAAACATCAACTCGTCCCGCAAAAAACAAGACCTCACATGACTCTGTGGACCAAAATATGGAAAAATTATAGCTCTCAAAATGTGGTAACGCAAAAAATATTTTTTGCAATAAAAAGCGTCTTTCAGTGTGTGACGGCTGCCAATCATAAAAATCCGCTAAAAAATCCGCTATAAAAGTAAATCAAACCCCCCTTCATCACCCCCTTAGGGAAAAATTAAAAAAATGTATTTATTTCCATTTTCCCATTAGGGTTAGGGCTAGGGTTAGGGTTAGGGCTAGGGATAGGGCTAGGGTTGGGGCTAGGGTTAGGGCTAGGGTTAGGGTTGGGGCTAGGGTTAGGGCTAGGGTTAGGGTTGGGGCTAAAGTTAGAGTTAGGGTTGGGGCTAAAGTTACGGTTAGGGTTTGGATTACATTTACGGTTGGGATTAGGGTTGGGATTAGAATTAGGGGTGTGTCAGGGTTAGGTGTGTGGTTAGGGTTACAGTTGGGATTAGGGTTAGGGGTGTTGTTGGATTAGGGTTTCAGTTATAATTGAGGGGTTTCCACTGCTTAGGCACATCAGGGGCTCTCCAAACGCGACATGGCGTCCGATCTCAATTCCAGCCAATTCTGCGTTGAAAAAGTAAAACAGTGCTCCTTCCCTTCCGAGCTCTCCCGTGTGCCCAAACAGGGGTTTACCCCAACATATGGGGTATCAGCGTACTCAGGACAAATAGGACAACAACTTTTGGGGTCCAATTTCTCCTGTTACCCTTGGGAAAATAAGAATTTGTGGGCGAAAAAATCATTTTTGTGTAAACAAAAGCGATTTTTTTATTTTCACGGCTCTACGTTACAAACTGTAGTGAAACACTTGGGGGTTCAAAGCTCTCACAACACATCTAGATGAGTTCCTTAGGGGGTCTAGTTTCGAAAATGGTGTCACTTGTGGGGGGTTTCTACTGTTTAGGTACATTAGGGGCTCTGCAAACGCAATGTGACACCTGCAGACCATTCCATCTAAGTCTGCATTCCAAATGGCGCTCCTTCCCTTCCGAGCCCTCCCATGCGGCCAAACAGTGGTTCCCCCCCCCCACATATGGGGTATCAGCGCACTCAGGACAAATTGGACAACAATTTTGGGGTCCAATTTCTCCTCTTACCCTCGGGAAAATACAAAACTGGGGGCTAAAAAATAATTTTTGGGGGAAATTTTTCTTTTTTTTATTTTCACGGCTCTGCGTTACAAACTGTAGTGAAACACTTGGGGGTTCAAAGCTCTCACAACACATCTAGATGAGTTCCTTAGGGGGTCTAGTTTCCAAAATGGTGTCACTTGTGGGGGGTTTCAATGTTTAGGCACATCAGTGGCTCTCCAAACGCAACATGGCGTCCCATCTCAATTCCTGTCAATTTTGCATTGAAAAGTCAAACGGCGCTCCATCCCTTCTGAGCTCTCCCATGCGCCCAAACAGTGGTTTACCCCCACATATGGGGTATCAGCGTACTCAGGACAAACTTTACAACAACTTTTGGGGTCCAGTTTCTTCTCTTACCCTTGGGAAAATAAAAAATTGGGGGCGAAAAGATAATTTTTGTGAAAAAATATTTTTTATTTTTACGGTTCTGCATTATAAACTTCTGTGAAACACTTGGTGGGTCAAAGTGCTCACCACACCTCTAGATAAGTTCCTTAGGGGGTCTACTTTCCAAAATGGTGTCACTTGTTGGGGGTTTCAATGTTTAGGCAAATCAGTGGCTCTCCAAATGCAACATGGTGTCTATCAATTTTCAACAATTACAGATGAAAAACCTGTCCGTCCTATAATCACTAATATTCGATGACTCTTCCTTCTTGTTATTTCAATTTCAATATTAAAGCACCACTCCAGTGTTATTGTTTTTTTCAGCTCTGGAGTGGTGGCTGACATGTAAGTCCCCAGCCATCTACGATATCTATGCCCTCCGGCATCTTCATGGTTCCACAACTCCATCTTGTGAGTGCAGCTTCCGACTGTCCAGATGTCAGATGATACGTCAAAAACTCTGAATACAAGTTTATGAGAGGCAGAAGTTGGCCAGAACAAAGCTCCATAGACTTGTATTGAAAAGTGACCTCCGCGCCGCGCCATCCAACACTCGAGCTGCCAACGGGTCACTTTTCATCGGAGATTGACAGGAGCAAAAGCAAATGAAAATGTCAGGAGGTACAGTATCAGACAGGGAGCAGGGGACTTACATTTAAAACTCCAGCGGTGCAATGGGAAAAAAACACTGGAGTGGTGCTTTATGGAGTGTAGATCAGTGAATATATAAATGCATTGTATTATTTATCCTGTACTGATCCTGACTTACTTCCAGCATTATTCTCCAGAGCTGCACTCTCTATTCTGCTGGTGCAGACACTGTGTACATACATTACATTACTGATCCTGAGTTACATCCTGTATTATACTCCAGAGCTGCACTCTCTATTCTGCTGGTGCAGTCACTGTGTACATACATTACATTACTGATCCTGAATTACATCCTGTATTATACTCCGGAGCTGCACTCTCTATTCTGCTGGTGCAGTCACTGTGTACATACATTACATTACTGATCCTGAATTACATCCTGTATTATACCCCAGAGCTGCACTCACTATTCTGCTGGTGCAGTCACTGTGTACATACATTACATTACTGATCCTGAGTTACCTCCTGTATCTCTTTTTATTATAAAAGTACAAAACAAAACTTACAGGCAAAGCTTACAGACAAACTCAATAACAAAACAAATTATTTACAATCCCCAAAAAGTCCAATGTCCAGCAGATTTATACAAACAAAATGTTCCTCCATTTCATTAATACCCCCAGCAAGGGAAGAGACCTCAACCTATATCCTTTTTCCCCCTCATACACACATACCCACGCATTCATCCCTAGAAAAATAAACAAGTCGGCCAACTGCCCTAAACAAAGTAAATAGGCCACCTGGCCGAAACTTAATCATATTTTTTTATATATTTTTTTGTTTTATATATTTTTTTTATAATATTTTTTTTTCTTTTTTTTTTTTTTCCTCCTAAACTATACCACCACCATTCCCCCAAAGGTCCCACGAAAGTTTGTGGCCTATCACACCAGGTCCCACGAGAGTTTGTAGCCTATCACACCAGGTCCCACCAAAGTTTGTGGCCTTTCCTATACAGCAAGGTCCATAAAAGTTTATGGCCTTTTTTTTCCTCTTCTTGGCATCCCGCCGGACGTCCATTCTCCAAAACCCATTCCCCCACCCCCCAAGAAACCCCCCACCCCACCTAAACTAAATCCCCCTACACGAATCATAATACACATGTAACATATATATACAACCTTATAATAACATATCAATAATAACATAATAATAATAACCACTACACACCTTAACCATGACCAAAGAACAGGCCCAAGTTCAATGCTTGCAAGCCCTATACCCAGGTTACCAATTACAAAACAAAAATCTGTAAGTGAGGGTTACAGCCCACCACCAGGAACTGGAGACCATAGAGGCTCTCTCCCTAATCTACCGCACATCACCCTGACCCTCCCTAACAACACAAAAGAGAAAATCCTGTCCCTATAGCCCTACCAATCTCTCCCTACCTGCCCCTACCTGTCCCTCACTGACCCTCACTACCAACCTAATACTAACTACCTGTCCCTAAAGACTGTCCCTATCTGTCCCTCCCTGTCCCTACACATCTATCTGACCCTACAAAATAAAAAGATAAAAAAGACTAACTCAACTCTATCACAGGCACACAGAACCTAACTCTCCCTAGGGCACATTAAAGGAGAAACCCTTCCATAGAAGAGAGGCCCTCCCTGCACCCAGCCTCTCAAACTCCAGCAAGCACACTTTTGCCAGGTCACCCAGGATGTTCCTAATCACCTCTTCCCCGGGGAGGACTTTCCGCTGAGCAGACACTAGACACCGTGCATTCCACGTGTGGAACCTAGTTACTAAACTAACTAAGAAAACAGTGCCCCGATCTCGGCCACCAAGGGACCTGAATGCCCCATAGACCCACTCCGCATAGGAAAGGCCTGCCAGCCTGGGCCAGCCAATGGAAGCACCCACCCTGCTATAGACCTCTGTATTAAAGGGACACCGAAGCAGGAAATGCTCCATGCTTTCAAGCATGCCGCCACACTCCTCGCGGGGACAATCCCGGTCATCAGAGCGTCTGCACTTCAGGTTGTCCCTCACATACAGCTTCCCATGGAAGCAGCGCCAAGCCAAGTCCCAAAACTTCAAGGGGATCCGCTTAGAGTTCAATAACCCGAGCCCCACCTCCAGATCCCAGCTTGGGCAATCCCTGAGCGCCAGGGGCTTCTGAAAGTGGGTCAACAGGACCCTATTGTCAAGAAACCTTCTCAACATGGTCCTGATCTCCCACACTCCCAGACCCCACCGACGGATCACCTTCAGAACTGGGGTAGCATAAGCCGGAAGATGCCCATGAGGTGTACGAAGGTCCTTCACCTGCCCTCCTGTCTCCCATTCCTGGAAGAAAGGCCGAAACCACCCCCTACAGGAGAATACCCACAGAGGAGCCCTCTCTAACCAGAGGTTGGCGATGTTTGCCTTAAGAAAGGTGTTTACTAGAAACACCACTGGGTTGACCATACCCAACCCTCCTAGTCTCCTCGTGCGGTACGTGACCTCCCTCTTGATTAGGTTCAGCCTATTTCCCCATAATAATTGGAAAAACAGGCTGTAAACCCGTGTCCAAAGAGGCTCTGGCAAGATGCAGACGCTGCCCAGATATATTAGCAAAGGAAGCAAATAGCCCTTGGCAAGACTAACCCTTTCCCTTAGGGTCAAAGACCAACCCTTCCACTGATTCACCTTCTGAGCGGCAATCTTAAGTCTGCCCTCCCAGTTTTGCTGGGGATAGTCCCCCGGGCCGAAACTGATGCCTAATATTTTTGCTGTGGCCTGAGGCCCTGGAAGGGTGTCCGGGAGATCAAAACTTGGATCTCCCCCTCCCAGCCAGAGACTCTCACACTTGTCCCGGTTGATCATGGATCCGGATGCCACCGAGTAGCGTTCAACCTCAGACATCACCCAATCTGCCTCCTCTCTCGAGGATACAAAAAGGGAAACATCGTCAGCGTACGCCACTACCCTCAAGGCGGCCTCAGGATCCGCCTGGTCCATCCCGACTCCCACCAACGGTCCACGCTCCACCCTCCTTAAAAGGGGGTCGATCGCAAACACGTATAACAGTGGGCTCAGAGGACAGCCCTGGCGGACACCAGACCTCACCTCAAAAGGGTGTCCGACCCAACCGTTCACGAGCGGAAAAGTCTCTGCCCCATTGTATAAAACTCTCAACCAATCAACAAACCTCCCAGGCAGACCATATCTCAGAAGGACGGACCAGAGGTACTCATGGTTAACCCGGTCAAAGGCCTTCGCCTGATCTAAGGACAGCAAGTACCCCTTCCAGTGACCCGCCCTGCCCTGCTCCACTGCCTCCCGGACACCGAGCACAGCACTAAATGTACTGCGGCCTGGAACAGAGCAGTGCTGGGCCCCCGAAAGGAGCCGGGGCGCAAACTGCACCAACCGATTAAAAAGCACCTTTGCCAGAACCTTTCGGTCCGTATTGAGAAGCGCTATGGGACGCCAATTCTCAATACGGGACGAGTCTTTACCCTTTGACAGGATAATCAGGGCTGACTTCCTCATTGAACTGGGCAGAATGTCCGAGGAGAGACACTCATTAAACATCTCAGTCAAGAGGGGGACCAAAGAGTCCCTAAAAGTCTTGTAGAACTCGGATGTTAAGCCATCCGGACCGGGCGACTTTTTGGGCCGGAGCCCATCAATCGCCCATCTCACTTCCTCTTCCCTGATTGCTTCTGTCAAAACATGAAGAGAGGGGTCATCCCCTGGCTCAGGGATGGTTTCAGTCAGGAAAGCCGACATCTCATCTTGATCAGGATCCCTCCTCCCCAAGAGGTGCAAGTAGAAGGATCTGACCACCTCCAGAATCCCCGATTTGGATCTGTTCAGGGACCCCGTACTGTCAATCAGTCCTCTCACCATCTTACAATTCACTGACAACCTGCAGTTTCTGTAAGGGTCGGGCGAGCGGTACCTCCCGAAATCCCTCTCAAAAACCAAGGATGTGTGCCTATCATACTGGCACCCCTTGAGCAAGGTCTTCACCCTGGAGATTTCCTCTCGGTCTCCTCCAGTCGAGACGAGCTGCTCGAGTTTCCTCCCCAGCTCCCGATACAGGCGGTACCTGTTCAGGCCCCTGAGGCTCGAGAGCTGACGGAAGAACCCCGCGACCCTTCTTTTGAAGATCTCCCACCACTCAGACTTACTGCTACAAAGACCCAAGAGAGGTACCTGGCTCTGAAGAAATTCCTCAAAGGACTGTCTTACTTCCGCCTCTTCCAGAAGGGACGAATTCAGCTTCCATAGGCCTCTCCCCATGCGGGGGGTCTCTGTAACATTCAAAGTAAAGAAAATGAAACAGTGATCGGAGAACTCCACCTCAACAGCGGACACTGCAGAAGAGACGGCTTCCTCCTTTAAAAAAAACCTATCTATCCTAGACCTACTGCTTCCCCTAAAAAAGGTGAAACCCCCGTGACCTGGGGTGTGCCGGATGTGGACATCCACCAGGCGAGCTTCGCTTACTATGCTATTCAAGGCTACGCTATCATAAGCCAGCCGGTCTCCGGGGCCTCCCCTATCACGGAGTCTGGTCACAGTATTAAAATCCCCACCGAAGACCACCTGCCGGCTTGTAAAAAGATAGGGCTTGATCCTCAGGAAGAGACATTTACGGTCCCACTTAGATTGCGGGCCATAGATATTGATGAGCCGAAGCTCCTGTCCCCTCATGAAGACGTCAAGGACCAAACATCTCCCCATTTCTACCTCAATCACCCGTCTGCATTCCACCTCCGCGGTCTTAAAAAGGACCGCTACCCCGCTATACGGCTCGGCCGCAAGAGACCAGTATGAGGGCCCACTCCTCCATTCCCTCTTTGCTTTGTAGATGGACCCCAGGTCCGTTAGTCTGGTCTCCTGCAAAAATAAAATATCAGCCTCAACCCGGGTGAAAAAATCAAAGGCCGTAAATCTAGCCGTATCTGACTTTATGCTGGCGACATTAATTGACGCCAGAGTCAACGGGGTAGGTTCCGCCATCATGGGTGATTGAGTTAGATGGCCTGTTTTTTAACCGTACCCCCTGATTTCCTCTTCCCCTCTGAGGAGCCCGACTCACCCCTCCTCTTTAAAGACACCGAGGTGTCCATATCCTCCTTTACAGTACTGGACTTCCCAGAAATAGATTCCTCGCCCCTGGACCCTGAGGTAGTCCCCCCCCCAGAGGAGTGTGAATCCCCCGGAGGACAGACCTCACCATTCCCTGAAGGCACCCCAGATGTTGCGTCCGGCCCCTCACCCCCGACCTCCGACACAGCAGAGTCATCGAGGGCTTGGAACCGATTGGAGAGGGGGATCAGAGGGGAGTCGGTGAGCCCTTCCGTAGGCACCCCAGTGGCCGGGGGGGGGGGGGGCTTAGATTTTTTAGCCTTGTTCTTCTTCTTCTTCCGACTCTTACCGGTACGATTGTCACCCATTTTTTTAGGCTGCTCCACCACCTCTTCATCCAGACTTTCATACTGGGAAGAGTTATCAGAAGCAGCCAACTCCTCCCTCTCCATCCTCCGGATCTCCTCGCTCACCGCCTTCTCCCCCAGGGCCTCAGAGGCTTCGGCTGCCGCGTCCAGGCTGGGGGCAGTCATCACGCCAGTTGCCTGAGGCTTATCCTGCCCCCTGCCCTTACGGCGCCTCACCTGTTGCCACTGGTGGGCAGATGTACCAGCCTCGCCTTTCCTCACTGACCCCTCAGCTCCCCTCAAGCCTCCACCCTCAGCCCCAGCAGAAGCTGCACCACCAGGGACCCCCTCGGGGCTCCCCCCTGCCGGGCCAGAGATGGTGCTGGAAAAGGAACGGGGGCAGCGGCTATACGGGTGACCTAGGTCACCACACAGGTGACACCTAATGTCACCACAGGCTGCGGCAAGATGGCCTACCCCGCCACACAAGGCACATTTCTGCACCTTGCAGCCTGCGCTGAAGTGGCGGGGATCACCGCACCTGTGGCAGACCTTCGGTTGCCCCTGGTAGAAGATCTGGATTCTGTTCCTCCCCAGAAATGCTGAGGAGGGGATGTGGGTGACCGTACCTCCTGAAACCTTCAACTTTACCATGAAGGTCCAGCCCCCTGACCAAATGCCAAACTCGTCCCTATTTTTCTTAGGGACCTCGGTGACTTCCCCATAACGGGAAAGCCACGTCATTATGTCGACCCCAGAGAGTGACTCGTTACTTGTCAGAACGGTCACCCTCTTTACACTATTTTGACGAGACACCGCCTGCACGGCAAAGTCTCGCCAGCCGGGCTCCCCCTTTGCCAGTTCAAAATTCGACCAGAAAAGCTCCAAGCCCTCCGGCCGAACAAAACTGACATCGAAGAAGGAGGTGCCAAACGGATGAATCAGGGCAAAGATGTCTGTTGCCCTGAAGTCCATCTTCAGAAGGAGCTCCACAACCCTCGCCCTTGGCGGGCACGCTTCACTGCCCCTCCACCGAAGACGGACCACATTCCGCCTGGCCACCCCCTGCCCGGCTGTCGGGAGGGACCAAACCGTTTCCCCTTCCCTTTTATCTTGGAAGGCAGCCAGGCCGTGTCTATCCAGCCAAAAGGCCAAGTCCACCACTCTTCCCTCTACTTCGATCGTCCGTTCTCCCTTTTTGAGGGCCTCCAGGAAACGGTGCCGCAAGACGCTATCCCTGAGGTCCAGAGGCGAGGAAACCCCTTGATTAGGCCCCGAGGCTCCAGCCACCACCCCCGAATAACTCAGAGGACCTGTGGCCGGGGGGGCAGATGGACCGGCCCCCTCCCCCCTTCTCCCACTACCATCAGACACCGTACTCACACTTGCCACGATATTCACACTTGCCACCTCAGACGCACTACCACTCGCATCCTCAACCACAGACACTTCCATACCCGCACCCTCCTCATCCACTCCATCAGTCACCGCACTCTCACTCACATGCACACTGGGGTCAGTATTATTTTGCCTCACCTTTTGGGTATTTCCAGGTTTTGTTTTCCCACTGCTACAGCCACCTACTGGTGGCATCTTCCCTGCTGGGGGGGTTTGGCACACACAGCGCTTGTGTCCCTTTAAGAGTCCTGCTGCCATTGGGTTTAAGCAGCACTGTCTGACCTTCCACCACAGCAGGCACAGAGCTTCCTCCCTCACTGGCAGGTAGGAAGTCAGGAGCAGACCCGCCTCCAGCTCCATCCTGCCTTGTGGCCAGAGCCCCCACCGCAGGTAAGCCCCCCGACACAGGGGACCCCGCCAGGCAGGCGCCCTTGCTGCTATCTGCTGCAGCTGCAGTTCCTGCACTATTGCTGACCGCAGCTAAGACCATTTTTTTTTCTTTTGCTTTGGAAGCCACGCCCCCAGCCTTCAGCTGCACAGCACAGCTATCCAAAGCTGCTCCTACATGGGCAGCGGGTGCCGAGGAGGCCACGCCCCCTGAGACCGGCCGCAGCGGGACCCCCAGAGCTGACCCAGAGCTGGATCCACCCCCAGGAATCCCCCCAGCGGTACCAGCCCCCCGAGGCACAGCACCCCCCACCACCACACCCTGGGCCACAAACAGCCTGGCCACAGCAACTCCAGCGGATGGCCCCAGGCTAGGCCACTCCCCCTCAGCATCCACCAGCAGCGATGCCCCCAATGCAGGAGACCCCGACTTCACCGCAGACCCCACCATGGGAGCCTCCACCATTTTCTTTTTATGAGCCTGTTCAGCCGGAGCCGCAGGCCCCTCACCCTTTACTTTACTAGGTGCCTGGGTCTCCAGAAGCGATCCAGCTTTAACGGATCCGTAAGTGGGGGAACCAGACACCCCAGCACTCACCGCCGGAGATGCGGTCCCGGCTGTCACTCTCCTGCCCACCACTGGGCCACCCTCCACATCATGCTCCATATCAGACACATCACTACCCCCTCCGTTACCACAAACAGAGGCAGCGCCCTGCGTGTCATGGCCTGTAATCTCCCCGCTCCCTCTCTGCGGACCCACAACAGAGGCCGAGCCGGGGTGGGTAGCGGGTGCCGCACAGCGGGATCGGGGGGCCCCAGAGAGGGGGACATACACGAATTTCTGCACAGTTGATGTTTTCTGCTTATTCCTTTTCTTGGCCTTTCTCTTCATCCCCCTCCTGGTTGCCTCGTCCTCGCAGATCTCATCCCCGAACCTCAGCTGGTTAAAACGGATCGGGGACTCGATCTGCCGGATCTGCTGCATGACGAGGCAGCCCCCCTCACTGCTACTACTCCCACCATCCTCATCCTCCCCCTCGCTCCCGCTGTCCCCTGAAGGGCCAGAATCTGACGGGAGAGCCACCTGCTCGGGGGCTATCCCTGTTGTGAGTTCTGTTTTTGGGCTCCCTCTGGTGGTTACTGATGGTACTGGGTGACTTGTCTTTCCTGGGTTTCTGGGTTCCACCTGTTCCATCAGCATATGGGAGTTTCCTATTTAACCTGGCTTTGCTGGCATTTCCTCGCCGGTTACCAATGTATCCAGTGTGTCTTGTTACCTCTGCTCCCTGCTCCTAGAACCTTCTGGACAAGCTAAGTTTGGATTTTCCTGTTTTGTGTTTTGCTTAATTTGGTTTTTAGTCCAGCCTGCAGATATGTGATTCTCTGCTGCTGGTTGCTCTAGTGGGCTGAAATTGCTTTTCATGTACCATGAGTTGGCACATGAGTTCAAGTAATTTCAGGATGGTTTTTAGAAGGGTTTTTCGCTGACCGCGCAGTTCACTTTTGTATCCTCTGCTATCTAGCTTTAGCGGGCCTCATTTTGCTGAAACTGTTTTCATACTACGTATGTGCTTTCCTCTCATTTCACCGTCATTATATGTGGGGGGCTGCTATTTGCTGTGGGGTATTTCTCTGGAGGCAAGAGAGGTCTGTGTTTCTTCTGATAGGGGAAGTTAGATCTTCGGCTGGAGCGAGACGTCTAGGATCATCGTAGGCACGTTCCCCGGCTACTTTTATTTGTGTGTTAGGTTTAGGGTCGCGGTCAGCTCAGGTTCCATCGCCCTAGAGCTTGTTTGTATCTGTGCTTGTCATTTTTGTGATCCCCTGCCATTGGGATCATGACAGTATAACCGGCCCACAAAGTGTTAATTGTATTGGCTGAAGTAGGAGGATAAGTAGTCTGAGGAAGTTTTTTTTTTTTTTTTTTTCTCTTTCCCTCAGAGTTTGCTGCCTAGCCTTATTGCAGCCTGGCTACTTCCTCCTCCTCTTAATCTTTGAATGGCTCTGATCCCAGCTGTTTATCATGGACGTCCAGAGTTTGGCTTCCAGCCTGAATAATCTTGCCGCTAAGGTTCAAGATATACAGGATTTTGTTGTACATGCTCCTATGTCTGAACCTAGAATTCCTGTCCCAGAGTTTTTTTCTGGAGATAGATCTCGTTTTCTGAATTTTAGGAACAATTGCAAGTTGTTTCTTTCTTTGAAATCTCGCTCCTCTGGAGACCCTGCTCAGCAAGTCAAGATAATTATATCTTTCCTGCGGGGTGACCCTCAGGATTGGGCATTTGCATTGGCACCAGGGGACCCTGCGTTGCTTAATGCGGATGCGTTTTTTCTGGCATTGGGTTTGCTCTATGAGGAACCTAACCAAGAGATTCAGGCTGAAAAAGCTTTGTTGGCCCTCTCTCAGGGGCAAGATGAAGCAGAAATTTATTGTCAAAAATTTCGGAAGTGGTCGGTACTTACTCAGTGGAATGAGTGCGCTCTGGCTGCAAAGTTTAGAGATGGCCTTTCTGAGGCCATTAAAGATGTTATGGTGGGGTTCCCTGCGCCTGCTGGTCTGTTGTGAATTCTGTGGCTGAGTTCACTTCTGTGGTCACAAGTGGTATTGCAGTCTCTGGGCTTCCTCCCTCAGGTGTTTTGGTGAGCTCGTTGGCTGCCTTGCTATTTAGCTCCACCTGAGTCTGTCTTCCTTGCTCCTTGTCAATGTTCCAGTGTTGGATCTGAGCTACTGCATCTTTCCTTGGGCCTGCTGCTCTGCTAGATAAGTGCTTCTAGTTTGTTTTCTGTTTTTTTCTGTCCAGCTTGCTATTGTCTTTTGCTGGAAGCTCTGAGAAGCAGAGGGGTGCACCGCCGTGCTGTTAGTTCGGCACGGTGGGTCTTTTTGCCCCTTTGCGTGGTTTTCGTTTTAGGGTTTTTTGTAGACTGCATAGTTCTCTTTGCTATCCTCGCTCTGTCTAGAATATCGGGCCTCACTTTGCTGAATCTATTTCATTCCTACGTTTGTCTTTTCATCTTGCTAACAGTCATTATATGTGGGGGGCTGCCTATTCCTTTGGGGTATTTCTCTGAGGTAAGTCAGGCTTGTATTTCTATCTTCAGGCTAGTCAGCTCCTCAGGCAGTGCCGAGTTGCATAGGTAGTTGTTAGGCGCAATCCACTGCTGCTTATAGTTGTGTGAGGATAGATCAGGTACTGCAGTCTACAGAGATTCCACGTCTCAGAGCTCGTCCTATTGTTTTTGGTTATTGCCAGATCTCTGTATGTGCGCTGATTACTGCACGCTGTGTTGCCTGATTGCCAGCCATAACAGTACAAGGAGCCTCACCAATGATTCCCAATAGAGGGAAAAAAGAAATCCTGACATCATTTTTTTTTCTTAGCTCTGTCTTCAGTCTTTTTTTTCCCCTAGACATTAGAGTGCTTCAGGACACAGCTGTGGACATGGATATTCAGGCTCTGTGCTCCTCAATGGACAATCTCGTTGTAAATGTACAAAAGATTCAAGATACTATTGATCAGAAATCGATGCTAGAACCAAGAATTCCGATTCCTGATTTGTTTTTTGGTGACAGAACTAAGTTCCTGAGCTTCAGAAATAATTGTAAGCTATTTTTGGCCTTGAAACCTCATTCTTCTGGTAATCCTATTCAACAGGTTTTGATTATTATTTCTTTTTTGCGCGGCGACCCACAGGACTGGGCGTTTTCTCTTGCACCAGGAGATTCTGCATTGAGTAATGTTGATGCATTTTTCCTGGCGCTCGGATTGCTTTACGATGAGCCTAATTCAGTGGATCAGGCTGAGAAAAATCTGCTGGCTTTATGCCAGGGTCAGGATGATGTAGAAGTATATTGTCAGAAATTTAGGAAATGGTCAGTACTCACTCTGTGGAATGAATCTGCACTAGCGGCTTTGTTCAGAAAGGGTCTCTCTGAAGCTCTTAAGGATGTAATGGTGGGATTTCCTATGCCTGCTGGTTTGAATGAGTCTATGTCCTTGGCCATTCAGATCGGTCGTCGCTTGCGCGAGCGTAAATCTGTGCACCATCTGGCGGTACTGCCTGAGAGTAAACCTGAGCCTATGCAGTGCGACAGGACTATGACTAAAGTAGAACGGCAAGAACACAGACGTCTGAACAGACTGTGTTTCTATTGTGGTGATTCTACTCATGCTATTTCTAATTGTCCTAAACGCACTAGGCGGTTCGATAGCTCTGCCGTTATTGGTACTGTACAGTCCAAATTCCTTTTGTCCATTACCTTAATGTGCTCTTTGTCATCGTATTCTGTCATGGCGTTTGTGGATTCAGGCGCTGCCCTGAATCTGATGGATTTGGATTATGCTAAACGTTGTGGATTTTTCTTGGAGCCTTTGCGGTGTCCTATTCCGTTGAGAGGAATTGATGCTACACCTTTGGCCAAGAATAAGCCTCAGTACTGGGCCCAGCTGACCATGTGCATGGCTCCTGCACATCAGGAAGTTATTCGCTTTCTGGTACTGCATAATTTGCATGATGTGGTCGTGTTGGGGTTTCCATGGCTACAAACCCATAATCCAGTATTGGATTGGAACTCTATGTCGGTAACCAGCTGGGGTTGTCAGGGAGTACATGGTGATGTTCCATTTTTGTCTATTTCGTCATCCATTCCTTCTGACATCCCAGAGTTCTTGTCGGACTTTCAGGATGTATTTGAAGAGTCCAAGTCTGATGCCCTACCTCCGCATAGGAATTGTGATTGTGCTATCGATTTGATTCCTGGTAGTAAATTCCCTAAGGGTCGTTTATTTAATTTGTCCGTACCTGAACACACCGCTATGCGCAGTTATGTGAAGGAGTCCCTGGAGAAGGGACATATTCGCCCATCGTCGTCACCATTGGGAGCAGGGTTCTTTTTTGTAGCCAAGAAGGATGGTTCGCTAAGACCGTGTATTGATTACCGCCTTCTTAATAAGATCACTGTTAAGTTTCAGTATCCCTTGCCATTGATTTCTGACTTGTTTGCTCGGATTAAGGGGGCTAGTTGGTTTACTAAGATTGATCTTCGTGGTGCGTACAATCTGGTGAGAATCAGGCAGGGAGATGAATGGAAAACGGCATTTAATACGCCCGAGGGTCATTTTGAGTATCTGGTGATGCCGTTCGGACTTGCCAATGCTCCATCTGTTTTTCAGTCTTTTATGCATGACATTTTCCGTGAGTATCTGGATAAATTCTTGATTGTTTACTTGGATGACATTTTGATCTTCTCAGATGATTGGGAGTCTCATGTGAAGCAAGTCAGAATGGTTTTCCAGGTACTGCGTGCTAATTCCTTGTTCGTGAAGGGATCAAAGTGTCTCTTCGGTGTGCAGAAAGTTTCATTTTTGGGGTTCATCTTTTCCCCTTCTACTATCGAGATGGATCCGGTTAAGGTTCAGGCCATCCAGGATTGGACTCAGCCGACATCTCTAAAAAGTCTGCAGAAATTCCTGGGCTTTGCTAATTTTTATCGTCGCTTCATCTGTAATTTTTCTAGCATTGCCAGACCATTGACCGATTTGACCAAGAAGGGTGCTGATTTGGTTAATTGGTCTTCTGCTGCCGTGGAAGCTTTTCAGGAGTTGAAGCATCGTTTTTGCTGTGCCCCTGTGTTGTGTCAACCTGATGTTTCTCTTCCGTTCCAGGTCGAGGTTGATGCTTCTGAGATTGGTGCAGGGGCGGTTTTGTCACAGAGAGGTTCTGGTTGCTCAGTGTTCAAACCATGTGCTTTCTTTTCCAGGAAATTTTCTGCTGCTGAGCGTAATTATGATGTGGGCAACCGAGAGTTGCTGGCCATGAAGTGGGCATTCGAGGAGTGGCGTCATTGGCTTGAGGGTGCTAAGCATCGCGTGGTGGTATTGACTGATCATAAGAACTTGACTTATCTCGAGTCTGCCAAGCGCTTGAATCCTAGACAGGCCCGTTGGTCGTTATTTTTTGCTCGTTTTGATTTTGTGATTTCATACCTTCCGGGCTCTAAAAATGTGAAGGCGGATGCTCTGTCTAGGAGTTTTGTGCCCGACTCTCCGGGGTTATCTGAGCCGGCGAGTATCCTCAAGGAAGGAGTCATTGTGTCTGCCATCTCCCCTGATTTGCGGAGAGTGTTGCAGAAATTTCAGGCTAATAAACCTGATCGTTGTCCGGCCGAGAAACTGTTCGTCCCTGATAGGTGGACTAGTAAAGTTATCTCTGAACTTCATTGTTCGGTGCTGGCCGGTCATCCAGGAATCTTTGGTACCAGGGAGTTGGTTGCTAGATCCTTCTGGTGGCCATCTCTGTCACGGGATGTGCGTGCTTTTGTGCAGTCCTGTGGAATTTGTGCTAGGGCTAAGCCCTGCTGTTCACGTGCCAGTGGGTTGCTTTTGCCCTTGCCGGTCCCGAAGAGGCCTTGGACACATATTTCGATGGATTTCATTTCTGACCTTCCCGTTTCTCAAAAAATGTCGGTCATTTGGGTGGTCTGTGATCGCTTTTCTAAAATGGTCCATCTGGTGCCCTTGGTTAAATTGCCTTCCTCCTCTGATTTGGTGCCTTTGTTCTTCCAGCATGTGGTTCGTTTACATGGCATTCCTGAGAATATTGTTTCTGACAGAGGTTCCCAGTTTGTCTCGAGGTTCTGGCGAGCCTTTTGTGGTAGGATGGGCATTGACCTATCTTTCTCCTCGGCCTTCCATCCTCAGACTAATGGCCAGACCGAACGAACCAATCAGACCTTGGAAACATATCTGAGATGTTTTGTTTCCGCTGACCAGGATGATTGGGTGTCATTTTTGCCGTTGGCTGAGTTCGCCTTTAATAATCGGGCCAGCTCGGCTACCTTGGTCTCTCCATTTTTCTGCAATTCTGGGTTCCATCCTCGTTTCTCTTCAGGACAGGTTGAGTCTTCGGACTGTCCTGGTGTGGATTCTGTGGTGGACAGGTTGCAGCAGATCTGGACTCAGGTAGTGGACAATTTGACCTTGTCCCAGGAGAAGGCTCAGCTTTTCGCTAATCGCAGACGCCGTGTGGGACCCCGACTTCGTGTTGGGGATTTGGTTTGGTTATCTTCTCGTCATATTCCTATGAAGGTTTCCTCTCCTAAATTTAAACCTCGTTTTATTGGTCCGTATAGGATTTCTGAGATTCTCAATCCGGTGTCTTTTCGTCTGACCCTCCCAGACTCCTTTTCCATACATAATGTATTCCATAGGTCGTTGTTGAGGAGATACGTGGCACCTATGGTTCCATCTGTGGAGCCTCCTGCCCCTGTTTTGGTGGAGGGGGAATTGGAGTATATTGTGGAGAAGATTTTGGATTCTCGTGTCTCTAGACGGAAACTCCAGTATCTGGTCAAATGGAAGGGTTATGCTCAGGAAGATAATTCCTGGGTTTTTGCCTCTGATGTCCATGCCCCAGATCTTGTTCGTGCCTTTCATGTGGCTCATCCTGGTCGGCCTGGGGGTTCTGGTGAGGGTTCGGTGACCCCTCCTCAAGGGGGGGGTACTGTTGTGAATTCTGTGGCTGAGTTCACTTCTGTGGTCACAAGTGGTATTGCAGTCTCTGGGCTTCCTCCCTCAGGTGTTTTGGTGAGCTCGTTGGCTGCCTTGCTATTTAGCTCCACCTGAGTCTGTCTTCCTTGCTCCTTGTCAATGTTCCAGTGTTGGATCTGAGCTACTGCATCTTTCCTTGGGCCTGCTGCTCTGCTAGATAAGTGCTTCTAGTTTGTTTTCTGTTTTTTTCTGTCCAGCTTGCTATTGTCTTTTGCTGGAAGCTCTGAGAAGCAGAGGGGTGCACCGCCGTGCTGTTAGTTCGGCACGGTGGGTCTTTTTGCCCCTGCATAGTTCTCTTTGCTATCCTCGCTCTGTCTAGAATATCGGGCCTCACTTTGCTGAATCTATTTCATTCCTACGTTTGTCTTTTCATCTTGCTAACAGTCATTATATGTGGGGGGCTGCCTATTCCTTTGGGGTATTTCTCTGAGGTAAGTCAGGCTTGTATTTCTATCTTCAGGCTAGTCAGCTCCTCAGGCAGTGCCGAGTTGCATAGGTAGTTGTTAGGCGCAATCCACTGCTGCTTATAGTTGTGTGAGGATAGATCAGGTACTGCAGTCTACAGAGATTCCACGTCTCAGAGCTCGTCCTATTGTTTTTGGTTATTGCCAGATCTCTGTATGTGCGCTGATTACTGCACGCTGTGTTGCCTGATTGCCAGCCATAACACTGGTCTGAATGAGTCTATGACTATGGCTGTTCAGATTGATCGGCATTTACGGGAGCGCAAACCTGTGCATCATTTGGCGGTGTCGTCTGAACTGTCACCTGAGATAATGCAATGTGATAGAATTCAGTCCAGAAGTGAACGGCAAAAGTATAGGCGGAAAAAAGGGTTGTGCTTTTATTGTGGTGATTCAGCTCATGTTATATCAGCATGCTCTAAACGCACAAAAAAGGTTGATAAGTCTGTTGCCATTAGTACTTTACAGTCTAAGTTCATTCTGTCTGTGACTCTGATTTGTTCATTATCATCCATTTCCGTCGATGCCTATGTGGATTCAGGCGCTGCCCTGAGTCTTATGGATTGGTCATTTGCCAATCGCTGTGGGTTTAGTCTGGAGCCTCTGGAAGTCCCTATTCCTTTGAAGGGAATTGACTCTACACCTTTGGCTATGAATAAACCTCAGTACTGGACACAAGTGACCATGCGTATGACTCCCGTTCATCAGGAGGTGATTCGCTTCCTGGTACTGTATAATTTGCATGATGTTCTAGTACTTGGTCTGCCATGGTTACAAACTCATAATCCAGTCCTTGACTGGAAATCAATGTCTGTGTTAAGCTGGGGTTGTCAGGGGGTTCATGATGATGCACCTCCGATTTCTATCGCTTCATCTACTCCTTCTGAGATTCCTGTGTTTTTGTCTGACTATCGGGATGTTTTTGAGGAGCCTAAGCTCAGTTCGCTTCCTCCTCACAGGGATTGCGATTGTGCTATAAATTTAATTCCAGGCAGTAAATTTCCTAAAGGTCGTTTGTTCAATCTGTCAGTGCCAGAGCATACTGCTATGCGGGATTATGTTAAGGAGTCCTTGGAAAAGGGACATATCCGTCCATCTTTGTCCCCTTTGGGAGCAGGTTTTTTTTTCGTGGCCAAAAAAGATGGTTCCTTGAGGCCTTGTATAGATTATCGTCTTTTGAATAAGATTACCGTAAAATATCAGTATCCTTTGCCATTGTTGACTGATTTGTTTGCTCGCATTAAGGGGGCTAAATGGTTCACTAAGATTGATCTTCGGGGTGCGTATAATCTTATACGAATAAAGCAAGGTGATGAGTGGAAAACCGCATTTAATACGCCTGAGGGCCATTTTGAGTATTTGGTAATGCCTTTTGGACTTTCTAATGCTCCTTCAGTCTTCCAGTCCTTTATGCACGATATTTTCCGTAAATATCTGGATAAATTTATGATTGTGTATTTGGATGATATTTTGGTTTTTTCTGATGACTGGGAGTCTCATGTTCAGCAGGTCAGGAAGGTGTTTCAGGTCCTGCGGGCCAATTCCTTGTTTGTAAAAGGCTCAAAGTGTCTCTTTGGAGTCCAGAAGATTTCTTTCTTGGGGTATATTTTTTCCCCTTCTACTATTGAGATGGATCCCGTCAAGGTTCAGGCTATTTGTGACTGGACGCAGCCTACATCTCTTAAGAGTCTACAGAAGTTCTTGGGTTTTGCTAATTTCTATCGTCGTTTTATAACTAATTTTTCTAGTGTTGTTAAGCCTTTGACGGATTTGACTAAGAAGGGTGCTGATGTTGCTAATTGGTCTCCTGCGGCTGTGGAGGCCTTTCAGGAACTTAAGCGCCGGTTTTCTTCTGCTCCTGTGTTGCGTCAGCCAGATGTTTCGCTCCCTTTTCAGGTTGAGGTTGATGCTTCCGAGATTGGAGCGGGGGCGGTTTTGTCACAGAGAAGCTCCGATGGCTCAGTGATGAAGCCATGCGCGTTTTTTTCTAGAACGTTTTCGCCGGCTGAGCGGAATTATGATGTTGGTAATCGGGAACTTTTGGCCATGAAGTGGGCATTTGAGGAGTGGCGTCATCGGCTGGAGCGGTACTAGAGACTTGGTGGCCAGGTCTTTTTGGTGGCCTTCCTTGTCGAGGGATGTGCGTTCTTTTGTGCAGTCTTGTGAGGTTTGCGCTCGGGCTAAGCCTTGCTGTTCTCGAGCCAGTGGATTGTTGTCACCTTTGCCTATCCCGAAGAGGCCTTGGACGCACATTTCCATGGACTTTATTTCGGATCTCCCTGTCCCTCAAAAAATGTCCGTCATCTGGGTTGTGTGTGATCGCTTTTCTAAAATGGTTCATCTGGTACCCTTGCCTAAGTTGCCTTCCTCCTCTGAGTTGGTCCCTCTGTTTTTTCAGAATGTGGTTCGTTTGCATGGGATTCCTGAGAACATCGTTTCTGACAGGGGATCCCAGTTTGTGTCTAGATTTTGGCGGACGTTCTGTGCTAAGATGGGCATTGATTTGTCCTTTTCGTCTGCATTCCATCCTCAGACGAATGGCCAGACTGAACGAACTAATCAGACCTTGGAAACTTATTTAAGGTGTTTTGTTTCTGCTGATCAGGATGACTGGGTTACCTTTTTGCCGCTGGCCGAGTTTGCCCTTAATAATCGGGCTAGTTCTGCTACCTTGATTTCTCCTTTCTTTTGTAATTCGGGGTTTCATCCTCGTTTTTCCTCTGGTCAGGTGGAACCTTCTGATTGTCCTGGAGTGGACATGGTGGTGGATAGGTTGCATCGGATTTGGAGTCATGTGGTGGACAATTTGAAGTTGTCCCAGGAGAAGGCTCAGCAGTTTGCTAATCGCCGTCGCCGCGTGGGTCCTCGACTTCTTGTTGGTGACTTGGTGTGGTTGTCTTCTCGTTTTGTTCCTATGAAGGTCTCTTCTCCTAAGTTCAAGCCTTGGTTCATCGGTCCCTATAGGATCTTGGAAATTCTTAACCCTGTGTCGTTTCGTTTGGATCTCCCGGCATCGTTTGCTATTCATAATGTGTTCCATCGGTCGTTGTTGCGGAAGTATGAGGTACCTGTTGTTCCTTCGCTTGAGCCTCCTGCTCCAGTGCTGGTGGAGGGAGAATTGGAGTATGTTGTGGAGAAGATCTTGGATTCTCGTGTTTCCAGACGGAAACTCCAGTATTTGGTCAAGTGGAAGGGTTATGGTCAGGAGGATAATTCTTGGGTGGTTGCCTCGGATGTTCATGCTGATGATTTGGTTCGCGCTTTTCATAGGGCTCATCCTGGTCGCCCTGGTGGTTCTCGTGAGGGTTCGGTGACCCCTCCTCAAGGGGGGGGTACTGTTGTGAGTTCTGTTTTTGGGCTCCCTCTGGTGGTTACTGATGGTACTGGGTGACTTGTCTTTCCTGGGTTTCTGGGTTCCACCTGTTCCATCAGCATATGGGAGTTTCCTATTTAACCTGGCTTTGCTGGCATTTCCTCGCCGGTTATCAATGTATCCAGTGTGTCTTGTTACCTCTGCTCCCTGCTCCTAGAACCTTCTGGACAAGCTAAGTTTGGATTTTCCTGTTTTGTGTTTTGCTTAATTTGGTTTTTAGTCCAGCCTGCAGATATGTGATTCTCTGCTGCTGGTTGCTCTAGTGGGCTGAAATTGCTTTTCATGTACCATGAGTTGGCACATGAGTTCAAGTAATTTCAGGATGGTTTTTAGAAGGGTTTTTCGCTGACCGCGCAGTTCACTTTTGTATCCTCTGCTATCTAGCTTTAGCGGGCCTCATTTTGCTGAAACTGTTTTCATACTACGTATGTGCTTTCCTCTCATTTCACCGTCATTATATGTGGGGGGCTGCTATTTGCTGTGGGGTATTTCTCTGGAGGCAAGAGAGGTCTGTGTTTCTTCTGATAGGGGAAGTTAGATCTTCGGCTGGAGCGAGACGTCTAGGATCATCGTAGGCACGTTCCCAGGCTACTTTTATTTGTGTGTTAGGTTTAGGGTCGCGGTCAGCTCAGGTTCCATCGCCCTAGAGCTTGTTTGTATCTGTGCTTGTCATTTTTGTGATCCCCTGCCATTGGGATCATGACATATTCCGCTATGCGACGCCTGGAGATCTCTTACCAGGCCACCAGGCGGTGGGTAGGGCACGACCTCCTCCTCGCATTCCTCTTCCTCATCATCCTCTTCCACCACCTGGCCGGAGCTCCGTGACCCCTCCAGAGCCCCACCGGCCATGGCTCTGAACCGGTCATCGTTCTCTAGCTTTTCACGGAAGGGCCCGCTGCCATCCAGGATCTCACATCTCCGGCTTTCCAGGTCTTGTATGGATTTTTTGATCTTCTTGACCGCGGCGGATAGCTTGGCCTTCTTATTGCCGGAGGCCCTGTCAGACCTCTCCTTAGCTACCCTCAACTCCCCCCAGAGGGATTTTAGCTTCCTTGAGGCGTCCTCATACTCGCAGAGGTGCGCATGGACGCGGGAACCATAGACCAGGGCGGATTCTCTAGCCGCCTTGGTGCCCCAACCAAGAGGCACCGCTGCAGCACCCCTGCTCGTACTCGGCCTACCTCCGGGGGAAGGAGCCGCCGCGGCCTCAGGGGTCCTACGGGTCTTCATGTTGGATCCTTGGCCAGATCTTGTGGCCCTAGCCGGAGTTGGAGTCCTCCCACCCCCCGCCGACTTGGACCGGGAGGTGGGAGCCGGGGGCCCAGCCCCGGAGGCCAGTCCCAAAATGAGCCTTCTTTCCTGGGAAGGGGGCAGACAAAAAGTCCTGGATGGAAAACTTTACCTCCCTTCCCAGGAGCTCTCTCTAGGCAGCACACAGAGCACACGGCAAGCCTCTTCCTGTATGACACTCCAGAGCTGCACTCACTATTCTGCTGGTGCAGTCACTGTGTACATACATTACATTACTGATCCTGAGTTACCTCCAGTATTATACTCCAGAGCTGCACTCACTATTCTGCTGGTGCAGTCACTGTGTACATACATTACATTACTGATCTTGAGTTACCTCCTGTATTATACCCCAGAGCTGCACTCACTATTCTGCTGGTGCAGTCACTGTGTACATACATTACATTACTGATCCTGAGTTACATCCTGTTTTATACTCCAGAACTACATTCACTATTCTGCTGGTGCAGTCACTGTGTACATACATTACATTACTGATTCTGAGATACATCCTTTGTTAGACTCCAGAGCTCGGTGTGATACGTGTCCATGTGATATTATACACAGACTTTAGCCTCTTACATAAACAGTTCCTGTGAATTCTGTATTATCAGCCATTATTGATTGAGCAAGAAGGGTAAACAGATGAAGGGAGATTGGAGAAATGAAAGTGAGAGCAGCATGGAGACCACACAAACTTCCAGTAAAGAAAATGAGAATGATTAAAGGGATCTCCAAGCATATGAGACACAGCTGTCCACTGTAACCATTCATTAGGAGATTCTTTGTTAAACCTTTATAGGGCAGGTGATAATCTGTCAGTGCCAGGCAGCAGCCGCCAAGGCAACAGGATCATAGGGTGCATTAAAACAGGTCTGGATACACATGATGAGAGCATTATACTGCCTCTGTACAAATCCCTAGTTAGACCGCAAATGGGGTACTGTGTACAGTTTTGGGCACCTGTGCTCAGGAAGGATATAATGGAACTAGAGAGAGTACAAAGGAGGGCAACAAAATAATAAAGGGCATGGGGGAACTACAATACCCAGAGAGATTAGCAAAATTAGGATTATTTAGTCTAGAACAAAGACGACTGAGGGGCGATCTAATAACCATGTATAAGTATATAAGGGGACAATACAAATATCTCGCTGAGGATCTGTTTATACCAAGGAAGGTGACGGGCACAAGGGGGCATTCTTTGCGTCTGGAGGAGAGAAGGTTTTTCCACCAACATAGAAGAGGATTCTTTACTGTTAGGGCAGTGAGAATCTGGAATTGCTTGCCTGAGGAGGTGGTGATGGCGAACTCAGTCGAGGGGTTCAAGAGAGGCCTGGATGTCTTCCTGGAGCAGAACAATATTGTATCATACAATTATTAGGTTCTGTAGAAGGACGTAGATCTGGGGATTTATTATGATGGAATATAGGCTGAACTGGATGGACAAATGTCTTTTTTCGGCCTTACTAACTATGTTACTATGTAATCTAATGAAGATCTGGAGATGTCACTAACATTACAGGCAGGTCCAGTTTTAGACAAAGCGGGGCCCAGAGCAAAGGTTTAAAATGGGGCCCCAAATACATATTGCCCCATTACACAGAAACATTTTGGTTGTGTTTACCTGTGCTGAGTTCAGGCTGCTAAACGAGTGTTATCGACAATATTGAAGTCATCCGTCGCTTGCTTCCCGGCCTCTTTACACCCGCTCATGAAGAATGATCGCACTAAACAATCACTAGTAGATTAATCTGTCCCCATACAGTGTCATGTTATCAGCAGCACATCTGCAGTTTTCACTGGGCAATGTGCTTCTGAGAACAATGATTTTGTTCCCATGTAAACAATCCAATCACTACATAAATATGCAACATTTTGCTTATATAGTATAATGTCTCCCCCATAGTCCTCCATATAGTATAATGCACCTCATAGTCCTTCGTATAGTATAATATGCTCTGCATAGTCCTTTATATACAGTAGTATAATACACACCCCATAATCATCAATATAGTGTAATGCATCCCACAGTCCGCCATGTACTACAATGGACTTACTATAGTCCTCCATATAGTACAAGGCACTCCCCATAGTCCTCGATAGAGTATAATGCAGCCACACAGGAGTGTACTGCAGTCCAACACACACAGAGGTATAATGCAGCCCCATAGGAATATAATGCATCCCTATCGGAGTATAATATATCCACATAGAGGTATAATGCAGTCCCACAGAGGTATAATTCAGACCGTGCAGAGGTATAATGCAAACCCCATAGAGTATAATGTAGCCCCATAGAGTATAATGCAGACCCATTAGAGTATATTGCAGCCCAAAAGAGTATAACAAAGCCCCAACAGAGTATAATGCATCCACCCCATAGAGTATAACGCAGCCCCATAGAGTATAATGCAACCCCACAGAGGTATAATACCGCCCCATAAAGTATAATGCAGCCCCACAGAGGTATAATGTCGCCCCACAGAGTATATAAAGGCATGGATGATTGACCACAGAGTATAACAGAGACTGATAGAGAATAATGCAGCCCCACAGAGGTATAATGCAGCCCCATAGGGAATAATGCATCCCCATAGTCATCCAGTATTATGGCCACCATGTACCTACGGATTTAAAAAAAAAAATACAATACTCACCTCTTCTCGTTCCCCGCTGCTCCAGTCTCTGCAGCATGTCTACTCATCTCAGCAGATTCACTGCCTGGCACAGAGTGGTGCACGATGAAGTGACATCATGGTACCTGCTGCGTCAGAGGCAGAGGGGGGGATGATGGGAGAGAGAGCATCACCTGATGCGTCTTTGATGCCGATGCAGTTGAATGTGCGATGAGGAGTGGAGGCCTTGGCACTGGGCTCCCCTGACTCACGGGCCCCATAGCGACCGAATGGTCTGCTGCTATTAGCGGCGCCCAACTGGCTTTGGTCTGGTGAGTAGTGGGGGGCCCTAAGCAAATGCCTAGTTTGCCTGCCCCTAAAGCCAGCCCTAATTACAGGAAAAGGGCCGATATCACCTACTGATCCCACAGGGAAACATGATTTCCATCATGCTTCATAAGGGACTTTATGTAGGATCTGAAAGTATATTTTTCCGAAATGTAGAGTGCTTGTGTCAGTCATGTTAGGTTCTAGTGAGTGGGCTTGTGCACCAACCCTTATAGAATAATGGTAAGGAGACACTTTCCAGGTCCGAGAGCCTAAGACACGAGCAACTACCTTATTACTGTTTGCGCTGCCTTCAATATGTGTTGAAATGATGGCCAGACTAACAAGATGGCTTACAGATTATCTACTTTTGACTCCTTGACCCTGTAGTGCCTCATATCTCAGCTTCCAGGCAGAAGATCACTGCTACTCAACATGTTTCCTGCAAACTTTAGGCTAGAAATAATTCCCCATTGAGTCAAATCATTTTTAATCTTCCTTCTTCTTTGTCCCGTTACAGTTGAACTCTGCATTTTTCTTTCATCATTTCCCGGAGGTTCCCTCCTCCCTGGAGGTGTAGTCTGGACTGTGCTCTTCTCATAACTCTGCACCCAGGGCAGCAGAGCTCGGGATACAGAGGACTGAAATGGGGCATATTTCATCAGGTGGCCTCCTCCAGGTGGTCCTCCTCCTGGGATTATTATTTTCAGCAGGTATGTGGAGTCCTCAAACATTTTACTTGCGATTTCCACATGGGGCCGGCGATCTAGGCACTGCACACACTTTGAGCAGAACTTTTTTTTTTGACTGACTTCTTAGTTATGAAGTTTGCAAATAAGCAACAATAACTGTAGTCAGATACAACCTATAGCCTTTGTAGGATTGTACTTTGGGTTTAAGCACAATCCAGATGCCGGTATGCCATTAGTCTGCTGAGTGTGAGTCTTTCGGAGATGGACATTTCAGTCAAGCTATTTGCTCTCTATCTGGTCTGCACGGTGTCTGGTCAGGAGAATATCTGACCAACTTGCAGGTGCTGTAAGAAATATTCACGCTTTGGTGACCTCTGGTACAATGGGTGGAGACCAGGAGGTTGACTTGGCTCTTCCACTCATTCTTTTTGCAGTCTGATGCTTTTCTCGAACAAAGGTTCTTCAGCTCCCACTAAAGCTCTTTGGTGACGTCCGATACAATGGGTGGAGACCAGGAGACAAACTTGGCTCTTTCACTCATCCTCTTTGCAGTCTGATGCTTTTCTTGAACAGAGGTTCTTCAGCTCCCACTAAAGCTCTTTGGTGATGTCCGATACAATGGGTGGAGACCAGGAGGTTGACTTGGTTCTTCCACTCATCCTCTTTGCAGTCTGATGCTTTTCTTGAACAGAGGTTCTTCAGCTCCCACTAAAGCTCTTTGGTGACGTCTGGTCCAATGGATGGAGACCAGGAGGTTAACTTGGCTCTTCCACGTGTCCTATTTACATTCTGATGCTCTTCTCAAACAGGTGGTCTTCAACTACAACTAAAGTTGGCCATACACATAGTCAGACTTGGGTGAATCCCCTGGTGGGTCCTTGTGCGGGAGTAAACATTTTACCTCTCTACATTAGCAGTAGTTGGCCCAATATTTTTGATTAACTATGTAGCTGAACCGTGAGACCCACAGTGAATGCTACTGATGGGGCCTTGTCACCCCAGTATGACACTGCAAATGGTCATAGAAACCATGGGGGGCCCTTAGACTTTGCATGGTCAGCCATCCCTCAGATGTCGACAGGTTCTAATCACTTTCGTCTAAAGGATATGGAAGCCTGCAGTCCAACGTCCAACTTCTTTAGGTGCTTTGGGAAAGTTATTGACAGGGCAATGATTTAATCTATCAAGGTAGTAATTTTGACTAACAGCATCCTGTTGTTGTCTACCAACCTCATATTTAAATTATTTTTTTGCAGCCTGTGAAGCAAGGGTCCATTGCCCTCAAGATCTTGGCAACCGGACTTCTACTGTTTCCCTTACTGATGGACTGAATGTGGGAAGCACTGCCAAATTCCAGTGCCCCTTAGGACAATACCCCTGGCCACAAAGCAGCCGTACATGCCAAACAAATGGCAAATGGACAGACATAAAAAACAGCTATGGGAGGAAGATAAAGGAAATATTATGTAAAAGTATGTACTAAAGAGTATAAACGTTGTCATAGTCCTTTGGCAATAGAGGTCATGCTCTTGATTGTTCAGTCAAAAAATTTTTAAAAAAAAGGAACAAGGCATATACGGTATATTTAATAGATTTTCATAAGCAATTACCAGGAAGAATAATGCTAAACTCTTATTGGAGGCAGACATAGATTCATATAAATATATGATTTCCAATCACTATCTTGTCATTAAGAC
This sequence comes from Ranitomeya imitator, assembly GCF_032444005.1. Taxonomy (NCBI): domain Eukaryota; kingdom Metazoa; phylum Chordata; class Amphibia; order Anura; family Dendrobatidae; genus Ranitomeya; species Ranitomeya imitator. Next base: position 31,273,088 of record NC_091283.1, read on the forward strand.
GATATTGTCAATTTCAGGTAAAATATAGAATTGCAGTAGACAGTTATGATCAAGTCACAGGGACCGCTATGGGTACCTACCTAAGCCCATGAATGCCACTTACATGTAGGGGCCAAGCTAGTAAAATCAATTAGTTTATTATACTATCCTTTTATTTAAAATATTTTTTTGACTTTTAATTTTCTTGTATCTTTTCAGAAATTAGATGTCCTGACCCTGAAATGTTTGAGAATGGAGAATTTAATCCAAGAGGGCCATTTTTTGTAGACTCTAATATTACCTTCATGTGTAATGATGGTTACATCCCCAGGGGATCTATGGTGAGAATATGTAAGAAAAATGGAAAATGGAGTGGAGAGACAGCAATTTGTGATAATGGAGGTAAGTATGTGGTGACCATAGGTTAGTATGCGCTACAGCAAGTGCATGTGTAAAGCAAGTGAAAAATGGATAGATATAAAAAAAAAATCTATGGATGGAAGATACGAGCAAAAACACTCCCTTAAACTACAAGTGAAAAATTGATGAAAACCTAGCATAAACTTGTTAACTGAAGTGATAATGGGAAGAACACTATATTGATACTTAAAGAGAATTTGTCTGCAGGTTTTCCCTCTGTAAACTGACAAAACCACATGAATCTTTTTACAAGCCTCTATATCACCCCTGCTGGCCCACAAACATTGTGAATCATAGTTTGAAATTGTCCCATTTGGTATAGTAATGAGATATCATTGGCCTGGGTGTCGTCAGACCATATTCAGTGCCCCCTTTGTAAATACTAACACTGCCCAACCTTCTCTCATTGACATCAATGACGTCCCCATCGCTATCCCCTTAAGCTCTGAAATTTTGCATCCACTCCACTGATCAGAAGACTGGTAGAATGAACTAATCCTCTGTACATGAGCCAGTCCTCCGATTATCATCTCGGTTGAAGGATTTCAGAGGCTGTATGGATGAAATAGAAGACATCATCCACGTCAGTCAGAGGTTATGGGAGCGAAGCATGCATGGATTGTATTTATGATGGTAATGGATCACTAATTTGGTTTCTGATCACTATTTTATAACGGTAACCAAATGAGCAGATTAATTTGGTGAAGAAAATGGTCGAGCTGCTCTTAGATGGACCTAATAGTATGAGACCAGGAGTCATTGTGGGATTGCTGACTATTAATGGTATTTGCATTACCTGGTGTTCTACCCTACAGCCGGCCACTGTCCTGACCCAGGATTACCACCGGGTGCAATGAAAACGGGTATTCGATATGATATTGATGAAAGTGTCTCCTACAAATGTGTCTCTGGCCTCACACTAATTGGATCATCTACAAGAACGTGTCTAGAGAATAGGCGATGGAGCGGGACCGAGGTCACCTGTCAATGTGAGTACAGAGCCCAAGAAGTGACGCTGAGGTCCGAAGAATATGGCGCTGGTTATCTAAACCCATTATGTTATTCTCTTTTTTTTCCCAGTTCCTTATACATTTGACCTCCCGGATGAGGCCGGAGAGTTCTTCGCAGGGTCACTCTCTGGAATTCTGCAAACTTCTGAAGTAAAAGGTAAGCTGTTCTGGGAAGGTGGCAAAGTCTTTAGGAACCTTATAGTGGACATGTGGTTTACGTGAAGTGGCCAAGTATGAGAATGAAGCTCCACATGGTAACCTACAAGCCAAGGCTCGCTTGTGGGACACCAGAACTATGGTGGCCATGGCAGTGCTCTTAACTGTTGCCAGAGCTGTAGCTAGGCTTTTCTTCTCCTGAGTCAAGAGGTACATTGTCTTACCTTCTCCCGATATCTATCAAGGTCCAGGCAACGAGGCTTGTTGGCTTCCCTCCCAACACCAAGTACTAGGGGCAAATTCCCCATTTGCCATCCTATAGCTACATTTCTGCTTTTGCCCCCTGACATATCTTAAATAATCTCTTAATCTGAAAAATTCAGTCCCCAATTCATCATCTCGTTTGACCTTGAGGTTTTTTTTTCGTCTAGTTTTGTGTGATTTTCACATTTTTTTGTTTGCACCAATTAATTATTCTATTTGCAACTTTTTTTATTTTTTATCTATTTTATATGTGCCGTACTCATGTTTTTTTGTTTTGCGCTTTCTGAGCAGAGGCTAGCAATTCCAGATGTTTTAGCCTGACTCATCAATTACGACTTTGTGCACACGTTGCTGATTTTTCGCGCTTTTTTCGCGATAAAAACGCTATAAAACTGCAAAAAAAAGCATACATTATGCATCCCATCATTTTGAATGAATTCTGCATGTTTTGTGCACATGATGCGTAAAAAACGTAGCATGTTCATTAATTTTGCGTTTTTTTTTTGTTTTGCGGATTTCCCACTATAAAATGCATTGGGAAATGTCCGGAAAAAACGCATAAAAAATGCACCAAAAACGCGGCAAAACCGCGCCAAAAACGCATGCAGATTTCTTGCAGAAAATTTCAGGTTTTTCTCAGGAATTTTCTGCATAAAAATCCTGAACGTGTGCACACAGCCTAAAAGTTGCAAAATTTGGCACACCTTCACTCTAGTCGCCCCCTGATGTATTTTTGAATATGTCAAACTTTTTGTACAATTCTTGCGACTTTTGGCTCCAACATGCGACTTTTGGTGCCAAAAGTTCAAGACAGGAAGGGAGAACCCTTTTTGTGATGAACAGCAACTAATAGCACAAACCAAAAAAAAAGGAAAGTGACTGTAAAAAAAAAAAAAAACGCCAATGGCAAAATGGGGCCTCAGTCTTCGAAAAGTTGGGTGACCTCTCCAATGAGAACTGTAATGGCAGCCAATATTGGTGGTCATTCCCCAATGTATAAGCGGAAAATATCAACTTTGTTTGTCCATTAAAAAATCAAGTATTTTAATAATTCTCTTGAAACCTTAAACCATCTTCCGTTGTACATCCATTTGCTTTCAGACAAAGTGGGGAGAACGATGAAGATAAAGAAGGACGGGATTCTCAATGTGTACGTTCTCCTGGACGCCTCCAGTAGTGTTGGTGAAAAAAACTTTGACACCTTCAAAGAGTGTGTTGAAATTCTTGTCGGAAAGGTTTGTAATGGCGCCATATCTGAGCCGCTCTATCTGATATACTCACTGATATGAAGATCTGGCCTAATTATACCTAGGAAACATGGCGTATATGAGCAGGTCGGTGTCCCTGAGGTTAGATCCTCCTAACGCTTCTTTTGAAGTTAAAGAGTAATATTACCAGTCTACCACTCAAACCCTTATCCCATGCTGTGCAAATGATTATTATTAACTATAAAGTAACAGTACCGCCATATAGTACCCAAATAAGAGTGCTGATATAATACCATAGGAGGAACTGTGGTTTAGGTTTGAGATGAGCTGCTGGGAATTAAAAAAAAATAACTCAACTAGTCATCCTTGGGATATGTGATACCTTGCCAATTGCTGGGGGTCCCACTGATTCACAGAACGGGTCGTTTTAAGGTTCTATTAGAATATGAGATAGTTGAAAAGTTGATAAAACCAAATAACCGATCTGCAACCCATCAATGAAGGCCACAGCAGAAAGTGACTAGTCGTTCTGTCCAAATTGTTCTTCGAGCCTATGGCATTGTGGTCCCAGATGACAACCTTCACGGACCATCCACGAACGACAAGTCATTCAGAAGACAGTTTTCTCATCAGTCTCATTAAAGGGATTGTCCAGGACTTAGGGACTGATGGCCTAGCTTTAAGAAAAGTCATTAATACCGTATTGATGGGAGTCCGAAACAAGAAGCTTTGCCGATCTGCTCCCATAGCAGCCGGCTGTGCGCAGTGTACAGAGGAGGGACGGCACAGCTCCATACGCCGCGTAGTAGCCGTTGTCTGGTGCTGCAGATCAGCTCTTATTGAAGGGATTGGGCTGTACCTGAGAACGGTCACTACGCAGTGCACATGTATAGTCTCTCCTGGTGCCGTAGATTCTTGAGACCCCCGATCTGGCAGCGCTGAGAGACGTCGGTGAACTGGTCGGAGCATCGTAGGCCCTGAGGCTAAAGCTACACGATGTACATTGGATGTAATGATTTTGTATGGCAAAGTCCCAAATGTTTCCAGATGTGTTGGATTTTCTGTCGCGAGTCCCGTGCCACTTATGTGCAACTTGTTTTATTCACAGCAAAATCAGACTTTTAAAACGGTCACATGAAAGCAAGTCACAGGCACGATGCACAACTGGTTTTGCCTTTTCCGATAATTCCATGTCGTCATGTAGCCTTCACCTATAGGCCATATAGCCACAAGGAAGACAGAGATTTAACGTATGGAGACTGATGGAGCAGAGTCGGGTAAATGGCACCGCAGAGAAGACTTGATGATGTGGCAGAGCTGAATAGAACAGAACACTCAATGTAGTGATGTAATAAGAGCGGGTCAGGAAGCTTACTATAATGATGGAGCAGAGCCCAGTGATGTAGCAGAGCTGACATGGTTAGGAGACTCACTGTAGAAATGTAACAGAGCCCAGTGATGTAATAAGAGCGGGTCAGGATGCTTACTATAATGATGGAGCAGAGCCCAGTGATGTAGCAGAGCTGACATGGTTAGGAGACTCACTGTAGAAATGTAACAGAGCCCAGTGATGTAATAAGAGCGGGTCAGGAAGCTTACTATAATGATGGAGCAGAGCCCAGTGATGTAGCAGAGCTGACATGGTTAGGAGACTCACTGTAGAAATGTAACAGAGCCCAGTGATGTAGCAGAGCTGACATGGTTAGGAGACTCACTGTAGAAATGTAACAGAGCCCAGTGATGTAGCAGAGCTGACATGGTTAGGAGACTCACTGTAGAAATGTAACAGAGCCCAGTGATGTAGCAGAGCTGACATGGTTAGGAGACTCACTGTAGAAATGTAACAGAGCCCAGTGATGTAACAAGAGTGGATCAGGATAATTACTATAACAATGGGGCAGAGCTTAGCGATGTAGCAGAGTTGAGTCAGTTACGAGACCCACTGTAGAAATGTAACAGAGCCCAGTGATGTGACAAGAGTGGGTAAGGATACTTACTGTAACGATGGAGCAGAGCCCAGTGATGTAGCTGAGTAGTTTAGGAGACTCACACAAGCAATGTAACAGAGCCCAGTGATGTGACAAGAGTGGGTCAGGATACTTACTGTAACAATGGAGCAGAGCCCAGTGATGTAGCAGAGCTGAGTAGGTTAGGAGACTCACAGAAGCAATGTAACAGAGCCCAGTGATGTGACAAGAGTGGGTCAGGATAGTGGGTTACTATAACGATGGAGCAGAGCCCAGTGATGTAGCAGAGCTGACATGGTTAGGAGACTGACTGTAGAAATGTAACAGAGCCCAGTGATGTGACAAGGGATGGTCAGGATACTTACTACAATGATGAAGCAGAGCCAGCGATGTAGCAGCATTGAGTCAGGAGACTCTATGTGACACGGTAGCAGAGCCCAGTGATGTAACACGAGTGGGTCGGGATAATTACTATAACAATGGGGCAGAGCTTAGCGATGTAGCAGAGTTAAGTCAGTTAGGAGACCCGCTGTGACAATGTAACGGAGCCCAGTGATGTAACAAGAGTGGGTCAGGATACTTACTATAAGGATGGAGCAGAGCCCAGTGATGTAGCAGAGCTGACTTGGTTAGGAGACTTCCCATAGCAATGTAACAGCCCTGTAATGTGACAAGGGTTGGTCAGGATATTTATTATAAGGATGGAACAGAACCCAGCCATGTAGCAGAGCTGAGTCGGTTAGGTGGCATGTATAGCAGAGCTGACTCAGCTTTGCAGAAGAGATGAGTCAGTAATGAGATTAAAATGCAGAGTGACAGCTGTGTGACGTAGTAGTGTGGACACCAACTACTTGTATGATCAGGTGGACAGAAGCCGTGTCATGGACAAACCCTTTCAGTGCATGGTGCCGCTCTGCAACCCTGCAGGACACAATGATGACAGATCTCTTATAGCGCTGCTGACACCGCTGTCCTGTTGTTCTCGTCCTTTTAGCTCGGGAGGTTTGATATGAAGATTCAGTTTGCAGTGATATCTTTCGCCACAGAGCCCAAAGTCATTGTCAGGATTTCTAATGATGAAGATGCTAACGATGTGTTGGATCTTATCGAAAATGAGCTGAGATACAGCGGTGAGTGCCGTGGGGAGTGCCGAGGGGAGTGCCGTGGGGAGTGCTGAGGGGAGTACCGTGGGAAGTGCCGTGGGGAGTGCTGCGGGGAGCACCATGGGGAGCACTGTGGGGAGTGCCAAGGGGAGCACCTTGGGGAGTGCCGAGGGGAGTACCGTGGGAAGTGCCGTGGGGAGTGCTGCGGGGAGCACTGTGGGGAGTGCCGAGGGGAGCACCTTGGGGAGTGCCGAGGGGAGTACCGTGGGAAGTGCCGCGGGGAGCACCATGGGGAGCACTGTGGGGAGTGCCGAGGGGAGCACGGTGGGAAGTGCCGCGGGGAGTGCCATGGGGAGTGCTGCGGGGAGCACCATGGGGAGCACTGTGGGGAGTGCCGAGGGGAGCACTGTGGGGAGTGCCGAGGGGAGCACCTTGGGGAGTGCCGAGGGGAGTACCGTGGGGAGTGCCGCAGGGAGCACCATGGGGAGCACTGTGGGGAGTGCCGAGGGGAGCACGGTGGGGAGTGCCATGGGGAGTGCTGCGGGGAGCACCATGGGGAGCACTGTGGGGAGTGCCGAGGGGAGCACGTGGGAAGTGCCGTGGGGAGTGCCGTGGTGAGCACCGTGGGGAGTGCCGAGGGGAGCACCATGGGGAGTGCCGAGGGAGCATCGTGGGAAGTGCCGAGGGGAGCACCATGGGGAGTGCCGAGGGGAGCATCGTGGGAAGTGCCGAGGGGAGCACCATGGGGAGCGCCATGGGGAGTACTGCGGGGAGCACGGAGACATGCGATTCCTCAAGCAAATTCAGGTGTAAAAACTGCTTGAAATGTCGTCGCATTTTTACGCCAATATTTTTCACTTTGTGTTTTTACACCTGACTTGGCCAGTTTCGCCAACTATTTGAAAAACGGTCAAAGCTCAGTCGGGCGGGGCGTCTCCGACAGCGCTCAACGAATCCATCTTAATTTACGTCACCAAAGTGGTGTACATTACGACAGAGATGTACATACATCCCCAACCAAAGTAACATTTCCTACCCTGGTGCTCGGGCAACTAAAAGAGGCGCCATATCCCACTTCATGAATGTGGCGCATATTACTGCTGCGCACCTTAAGACTGGAGAGCGAAGAACAGTCACCAGGGAAAGTCCTAAACTCACTCATTCCTTTTCCTTCCCCTTGATCAGATCACAAGGACAAGTCAGGGACGAATACGTACGCTGCGCTGAGGCAGGTGTACGGGATGATGGCGTTCCAGGAGCAGGTATATAAGGACAAGGTGCAGTGGGACTCCATCCATCACGTCATCGTACTGCTGACCGACGGTGAGAGACATCAGCCTTCCACACAACACTGCAGAACAGCGACAATTACAGGGACGTTATCATCGGAAAATGACGCCTTGTTTAAATCAGATTTTTGTGCTCCATGTATTTATTTTTTACCAATGTTTTTATTTTTTTCATATAATAATAATAATTTTTATTTATATAGCGCCAACATATTCCGCAGCACTTTACATATCACAATATATATTTAAAAAACAAAAAGAAAACTAGCAATCTTGCAATGTTCCATAATGGCCACTGGGGCTATTTCATATACAGTGGGGCAAAAAAGTATTTAGTCAGTCAGCAATAGTGCAAGTTCCACCACTTAAAAAGATGAGAGGCGTCTGTAATTTACATCATAGGTAGACCTCAACTATGGGAGACAAACTGAGAAAAAAAAATCCAGAAAATCACATTGTCTGTTTTTTTAACAATTTATTTGCATATTATGGTGGAAAATAAGTATTTGGTCAGAAACAAACAATCAAGATTTCTGGCTCTCACAGACCTGTAACTTCTTCTTTAAGAGTCTCCTCTTTCCTCCACTCATTACCTGTAGTAATGGCACCTGTTTAAACTTGTTATCAGTATAAAAAGACACCTGTGCACACCCTCAAACAGTCTGACTCCAAACTCCACTATGGTGAAGACCAAAGAGCTGTCAAAGGACACCAGAAACAAAATTGTAGCCCTGCACCAGGCTGGGAAGACTGAATCTGCAATAGCCAACCAGCTTGGAGTGAAGAAATCAACAGTGGGAGCAATAATTAGAAAATGGAAGACATACAAGACCACTGATAATCTCCCTCGATCTGGGGCTCCACGCAAAATCCCACCCCATGGGGTCAGAATGATCACAAGAACGGTGAGCAAAAATCCCAGAACCACGCGGGGGGACCTAGTGAATGAACTGCAGAGAGCTGGGACCAATGTAACAAGGCCTACCATAAGTAACACACTACGCCACCATGGACTCAGATCCTGCAGTGCCAGATGTGTCCCACTGCTTAAGCCAGTACATGTCCGGGCCCGTCTGAAGTTTGCTAGAGAGCATTTGGATGATCCAGAGGAGTTTTGGGAGAATGTCCTATGGTCTGATGAAACCAAACTGGAACTGTTTGGGAGAAACACAACTTGTCGTGTTTGGAGGGAAAAGAATACTGAGTTGCATCCATCAAACACCATACCTACTGTAAAGCATGGTGGTGGAAACATCATGCTTTGGGGCTGTTTCTCTGCAAAGGGGCCAGGACGACTGATCCGGGTACATGAAAGAATGAATGGGGCCATGTATCATGAGATTTTGAGTGCAAACCTCCTTCCATCAGCAAGGGCATTGAAGATGAAACGTGGCTGGGTCTTTCAACATGACAATGATCCAAAGCACACCGCCAGGGCAACGAAGGAGTGGCTTCGTAAGAAGCATTTCAAGGTCCTGGAGTGGCCTAGCCAGTCTCCAGATCTCAACCCTATAGAAAACCTTTGGAGGGAGTTGAAAGTCCGTGTTGCCAAGCGAAAAGCCAAAAACATCACTGCTCTAGAGGAGATCTGCATGGAGGAATGGGCCAACATACCAACAACAGTGTGTGGCAACCTTGTGAAGACTTACAGAAAACGTTTGACCTCTGTCATTGCCAACAAAGGATATATTACAAAGTATTGAGATGAAATTTTGTTTCTGACCAAATACTTATTTTCCACCATAATATGCAAATAAAATGTTAAAAAAACAGACAATGTGATTTTCTGGATTTTTTTTTCTCAGTTTGTCTCCCATAGTTGAGGTCTACCTATGATATAAATTACAGACGCCTCTCATCTTTTTAAGTGGTGGAACTTGCACTATTGCTGACTGACTAAATACTTTTTTGCCCCACTGTACCTACTTCTTGTCCTTTCAAGATGAGTTTTCAGCTTGCTCCTTATCATCAGAGGCAAAATTACAATGACTGATAATAACACCTCTATATATACAGTAGATCACACAGGATCCACCATTCACAATAGGTGATGTCACAGCTCACCACCTCCTCCTGTACAATGACTGATAACACCTCTGTATACAGTAGATAACAGGATCCACCATTCACAATAGGTGATGTCACAGCTCACCTCCTCCTCCTCCTGTACAATAACTAATAACACCTCTATATACAGCAGATAACAGGATCCACCATTCACAATAGATGATGTCACAGCTCACTTCCTCCTCCTGTACAATGACTGATAACACCTCTATATACAGTAGATAACACAGGATCCACCATACACAATAGGTGATGTCACAGCTCACCTCCTCCTCCTGTACAATGACTGATTACACCTCTATATACAGTAAATAACACAGGATCCACCATTAACAATAGGTGATGTCACAGCTCACCTCCTCCTCCTCCTGTACAATGACTGATAACACCTCTATATACAGTAGATTACACAAGATCCACCATTCATGACAGGTGATGTCACAGCTCACCTCTTCCTCCTGTACAATGACTGATAACACTTCTATATACAGTAGATAACACAGGATCCACCATTCACAATAGGTGATGTCACAGCTCACCTCCTCCTCCTGTACAATGACTGATAACACCTGTATGTACAGTAGATAACTCAGGATCCACCATTCACAATAGGTGATGTCACAGCTCATCTCCTCCTCCTCCTGTACAATGACTGATAACACCTGTATATACAGTAGATAACACAGGATCCACCATTCACAATAGGTGATGTCACAGATCACCTCCTTCTCCTGTACAATGACTGATAACACCTCTATATACAGTAGATAACACAGGATCCACCATTCACAATAGGAGATGTCACAGCTCACCTCCTTCTCCTGTACAATGACTGATAATAACACCTCTATGTACAGTAGATAACTCAGGATCCACCATTCACAATAGGTGATGCCACAGCTCACTTCCTCCTCCTCCTGTACAATGACTGATAACATCTCTATATACAGTAGATAACACAGGATCCACCATTCACAATAGGAGATGTCACAGCTCACCTCCTCCTCCTGTACAATGACTGATAAGACCTCTATATACAGTAGATAACACAGGATCCACCATTCACAATAGGAGATATCACAGCTCACCTCCTCCTCCTCCTGTACAATGACTGATAACACCTGTATATACAGTAGATAACACAGGATCCACCATTCACAATAGGTGATGTCACAGCTCACCTCCTCCTCCTCCTGTACAATGACTGATAACACCTCTATATACAGTAGATATCACAGGATCCACCATTCACAATAGATGATATCACAGCTCACCTCCTCCTCCTGTATAATGACTGATAACACCTCTATATACAGTAGATAACACAGGATCCACCATTCACAATAGATGATATCACAGCTCACCTCCTCCTCCTGTACAATGACTGATAACACCTCTATATACAGTAGATAACACAGGATCCACCATTCACAATAGGTGATGTCACAGCTCACCTCCTCCTCCTGTACAATGACTGATAACACCTCTATATACAGTAGATAACACAGGATCCACCATTCACAATAGGAGATGTCACAGCTCACCTCCTCCTCCTCTACAATGACTGATAACACCTCTATATACAGTAGATTACTCAGGATCCACCATTCACAATAGGTGATGTCACAGCTCACCTCCTCCTCCTGTACAATGACTGATAACACCTCTATATACAGTAGATATTACAGGATCCACCATTCACAATAGGAGATGTCACAGCTCACCTCCTCCTCCTCTACAATGACTGATAACACCTCTATATACAGTAGACATCACAGGATCCACCATTCACAATAGGAGATCTCACAGCTCACCTCCTCCTCCTCTACAATGACTGATAACACCTCTATATACAGTAGACATCACAGGATCCACCATTCACAATAGGAGATGTCACAGCTCACCTCCTCCTCCTGTACAATGACTGATAACACCTCTATGTACAATAGATAACACAGGATCCACCATTCACAATAGGAGATGTCACAGCTCACCTCCTCCTCCTCTACAATGACTGATAACACCTCTATATACAGTAGATTACTCAGGATCCACCATTCACAATAGGTGATGTCACAGCTCACCTCCTCCTCCTGTACAATGACTGATAACACCTCTATATACAGTAGATATCACAGGATCCACCATTCACAATAGGAGATGTCACAGCTCACCTCCTCCTCCTGTACAATGACTGATAACACCTCTATATACAGTAGATAACACAGGATCCACCATTCACAATAGGAGATGTCACAGCTCACCTCCTCCTCCTCTACAATGACTGATAACACCTCTATATACAGTAGATTACTCAGGATCCACCATTCACAATAGGTGATGTCACAGCTCACCTCCTCCTCCTGTACAATGACTGATAACACCTCTATATACAGTAGATATCACAGGATCCACCATTCACAATACGAGATGTCACAGCTCACCTCCTCCTCCTCTACAATGACTGATAACACCTCTATATACAGTAGACATCACAGGATCCACCATTCACAATAGGAGATGTCACAGCTCACCTCCTCCTCCTCTACAATGACTGATAACACCTCTATATACAGTATACATCACAGGATCCACCATTCACAATAGGAGATGTCACAGCTCACCTCCTCCTCCTGTACAATGACTGATAACACCTCTATATACAGTAGATAACACAGGATCCACCATTCACAATAGGTGATGTCACAGCTCACCTCCTCCTCCTGTACAATGACTGATAACACCTCTATATACAGTAGATAACACAGGATCCATCATTCACAATAGGTGATGTCACAGCTCACCTCCTCCTCCTGTACAATGACTGATAACACCTCTATATACAGTAGATAACACAGGATCCACCATTCACAATAGGTGATGTCACAGCTCACCTCCTCCTCCTGTACAATGACTGATAACACCTCTATATACAGTAGATAACACAGGATCCATCATTCACAATAGGTGATGTCACAGCTCACCTGTTCCTCCTGTACAATGACTGATAACACCTCTATATACAGTAGATAACACAGGATCCATCATTCACAATAGGTGATGTCACAGCTCACCTCTTCCTCCTGTACAATGACTGATAACACCTCTATATACAGTAGATAACACAGGATCCATCATTCACAATAGGTGATGTCACAGCTCACCTCCTCCTCCTATACAATGACTGATAACACCTCTATATACAGTAGATAACACAGGATCCATCATTCACAATAGGTGATGTCACAGCTCACCTCTTCCTCCTGTACAATGACTGATAACACCTCTATATACAGTAGATAACACAGGATCCATCATTCACAATAGGTGATGTCACAGCTCACCTCCTCCTCCTGTACAATGACTGATAACACCTCTATATACAGCGGATAACAGGATCCACCATTCACAATAGGTGATATCACAGCTCACCTCCTCCTCCTGTACAATGACTGATAACCCCTCTATATGCAGTAGATAACACAGGATCCACCATTCACAATAGGTGATGTCACAGCTCACCTCCTCCTCCTGTACAATGACTGATTACACCTCTATATACAGTAGATAACACAGGATCCACCATTCACAATAGGAGATGTCACAGCTCACCTTGTCCTCCCTTCGCAATCACCTTTGCACTCACTCATTAGATGCTTCAGTACAATGATAGGGTGTGAGTCTGGTCGTTGCGACTAATGTCCATATATATTTCCTGAAACATAGGAAGATAGGTGCTAAAAAGCCCCAATGGCTAATGTGAAAATTGTAAGATTTCTAATTTAGTTGTAACACAGATTGTGATGTGAAAAAAAACCAAACAAAAATCCTTTGTCCACAATGCATTTAGCACAAAATCCTGATTTAAACCATAATTCATTTTTCCTATTTGTTTCCCTTTAAGTTCTGCTCCAAACTCGCCATGAAACCACGACCGCCCTAGAAAACACGGACTATCAGGGTCTCAGATCCCAGGAGACGCTGCCCCTTCTCTTTACCCAGCGGTGGTCTCACAGCTGCAGCTGCTTCTCCCACAATAGGGGACCTTCTGATCTCCATAACACTGAGGTCCCATCCTGGACCGGCCAATGTCTCCCATAATGTGGCCGTTCAGTGCAGGTTTGGGGCGATTCCTGCGGAACAACCATAAATGGTGTCTGCTGTATACACAGCGCACAAACCTCAGCCGAAACGGAGGACGTCTCCATTGCTGCCCACCAGACCTCCCCGCTGTCCTGGAAAACTAGGCTCAGCCATGTCCGAAACCACCCCTGCCGGTATTCAGAAGTGGACGGGGTGTTCTTAGTGGTTCTGAGTACACCGCCCCACTGGTTACCAATTAGTGCCTGACACCTGCGGAGAATAAAGGTAACGTGTAACCCTTCACCAGTCCCCAATACCGGGCTCGGCAGACGTCACACCCAGAAATTGGCACAGACGTCTTCACTTCTCTGGTTTCTCAAAATGTTTCCCCAATATAAACCCGAAATAACTTCCCTGATCCCCGAGTCAAACTCACAGCTCATTACTGTCACCAGGAAAAGCCAATATGGGAGGCCGACCTGTGGAAATGATCAAGAAGATCCGAGAATTCCTGAGAGTTTCAGACAATAGGGAAGATCATCTAGGTAAGAAATTATCTATTATCTATTATTATCTATCTCTTATCTATCTATCTGTTATCTATTATCTATCTATCTATCTATCTATCTATCTATCTATCTATCTATCACATATCTATCCATCTATCTATCTATCTATTATCTATCTATCTATTATCTATCTATCTATCTATCTATCTATCTATCTAATATCTATCTATCTATCTACCTATCTATCATCTATTATCTATCTATCTATCACATATCTATCTATCATCTATCTATCTATCTATCACATATCTATCTATCATCTATCTATCTATCTATCACATATCTATCATCTATCTATCATCTATTATCTATCTATCTATCTATCTATCTATCTGTTATCTATTATCTATCTATCATTATCTATCTATCACATATCTATCTATCTATCTATCACATATCTATCTATCTATCTATCTATCTATCTATCTATCACATATCTATCTATCATCTATTATCTATCTATCTATCACATATCTATCATCTATCTATCATCTATTATCTATCTATCTATCTGTTATCTATTATCTATCTATCATTATCTATCTATCTATCTATCTATCTATCTATCACATATCTATCTATCTATCTATCTATCTATCTATCTATCTATCTATCTATCTATCTATCTATCTATCTATCACATATCTATCTATCATCTATTATCTATCTATCTATCTATCTATCTATCTATCTATCTATCTATTATCTATCTATCTATTATCTATCTATCTATCTATCTATCACATATCTATCTATCATCTATTATCTATCTATCTATCACATATCTATCTATCATCTATTATCTATCTATCTATCTATCTATCTATTATCTATCTATCTATTATCTATCTATCTATCTATCTATCTATCTATCTATCTATCTATTATCTATCATCTATCATCTATCTATCTATCTATCTATTATCTATCTATCATCTATCTATCTGTTATCTATCTATCTATCTATCTATCTATCTATCTATCTATCTATCTATCACATATCTATCTATTATCTATCTATCTATCTATCTATCTATCTATCTATCTATCTATCATCTATCATCTATCTATCTGTTATCTATCTATCTATCATCTATCTTTTATCTATTATGTATCTATCATCTATCTATTATCTATCTATATTTATATATATCATCTATCTTTTATCTATCATCTATTTATTATCTATCATCTATCTATCTATCTATCTATCTATCTATCTATTATCTATCTATCTATGTATCTATCTAACTATCTATCATCTATCTATATATATATCTATTATCTATCTATCTAACTATCTATTATCTATCATCTATCTATTGTGGCGTTGCACCTACTGTTTGTGTTGGGGGCTTGTCAGCGGATTAGCGTAGTCAGGCACGGTTTTCTCCCCAAAACAGTCTATTTGGTTTATTTATACAGCATAAACCACATAACATAAAGTCCATTTCATTACATCCATGAACATATTACGACCACCAGTCTGTTCATGCAGCAGATAAACCTCTCTGCCGTATATTACAATCCCCTTGACCGTGGTTACCTTCCAGGATCTCCTCTCCTCACGCTGACCCCTTGTCACTCCTGGCTTCGCCAAGACAGACTCCACTCACCAGAGCTTCCAACACTGACCACCAGGTCCAAAGATCCACCACGTGCTATTCAGGGAGATAGCACTCCCAACACATAGGCTTTTCCAGGACCTACAGCACAGACCATTCAGGTCCACACTCTCAACCATGTGACCCACACCCTGGTCACATTATGAAGCTGTAACCACCCCCACAGGTGGGAGGTGTGTGTGACTAGTTCGACCCTCCCAGCTCTTCAAACTAGCCCAGTAAGCCTCTCTATAAACTATACAAAAACTTGTGGGACTACAGGTCAGAGAACTACAATACTGCAGGCTTACCGCGCAGACTTCCTATGCAACACATACCGGCCATTTACAATCTATCTATCTATCTGTCTGTCTGTCTGTCTGTCTATCTATCTTCTGCACAACACAACTGATGGTCCCAACCCCATTTATAAGGCAAGAAATCCCACTTACTAAACCTGACACACCTGTGAAGTGAAAACCATTCCCGGTGACTACCTCTTCAAGCTCATCAAGAGAATGCCAAGAGTGTGCAAAGCAGTCATCAAAGCAAAAGGTGGCTACTTTGAAGAACCTAGAATATAAGACATAATTTCAGTTGTTTCACACATTTTTGTTAAGTATATAATTCTACATGTGTTAATTCATAGTTTTGATGCCTTCAGTGTGAATATACAATTTTCATAGTCATGAAAATACAGAAAAATCTTTAAATGAGAAGGTGTGTCCAAACTTTTGGTCTGTACTGTATATACACCAACCCAAGGGTCTCCTGTGTGATTTATATAAAGTAGTCCCAATGTCTCTTATGTGATGTATACACAGCAGTCTCAGTGTCTCCTTTGTGATGTATACACAGCAGTGTCAGTGTCTCCTCTGTGATACATATACAGCAGTGTTGGTGTCTCTTAGTGATGTATATATAGCGGTCCTAATGTCTTTTATGTAATGTATTCAGCAGTCTCAGTGTCTCCTTTGTGGCAGCCTCGGTGTCTCTTATGTGATGTATATATTGCAGTCCCAGTGTCTCCTATGTGATGTATATATAGTAGTCCTAATGTCTCCTGTGTATTGTATTCAGCAGTCTCAGTGTCTCCTATGTGATATATACAACAGTCCCAGTGTCTCCTATGTGATGTATACAGCAGTCTGTGTCTCCTATGTGATGTATATAGCAGTCTCAGTGTCTCCTATGTGATGTATACAGCAGTCTGTGTCTCCTATGTGATGTATATAGCAGTCTGTGTCTCCTATGTGATGTATATAGCAGTCTGTGTCTTCAATGTCATGTATATACATCAGTCAGTGTCTCCTATGTGATGTTAATGATATATTAAATCCACCAGCTGCATGATCATAGAGTAAACATAGCTATTAGACACAGAAAGGAAAAATGTGACTTAAATGGCAAAAAGCAACTCCGATTATAGTCAAATTATAAAAAGGAGAAAAAAATGGAGCTCTAGTGCTTAAATATAATAATTTAGTGACACATATAGTATAAATTATGCATCATATTCATAAAGACAGAAAGGCAGTACATGGATAACCAGGCAGTATAAGCACAATAACAATAGTAAATAGATATGAACACATAAAAATAGTTAATATACATATAACAGACACAATGGTCATAGATATAAGTGCAGACATATGAGTGTCATGATGAATACATAGTGAACGGACTGATACCCAGAATATTGATGCAGACGGGCAAGAGAAACAGTCCCCAATACACGTTTTGAGTTTTCAGTATGTGGCTTCCTCAGGGGGTCTCTACATCTTTTGTGCCCCCGTATTCTGTTGACCATATTGCACATTGTTGGATGCTGACACTCGCTCCTTTATTTTTCTGTTCCCACATTTGCTTTTTGATAGATGTCTACGCCTTTGGTGTTGGAGGAGACACAGATAAGACGGAGCTGAATGAACTGGCCTCGCAGAAAGAGAATGAAAGACACGTTTTTATCTTGGACACGGCAGATGACATGAAGACTACTTTCCAAAAAATTACACGTACAGTTCTGCAAATCTCATCTGTCTCTCACGCTGTCTCTTTTCCCCTTCTGTATAGCATAAAATCAGTGAGTAATCCCAATCACAAACGTAAGCTGCCACCAGACAGGTAGAGCGCCGCTGGTCTCCTGATCTTTATCATCAGAAAAAATACTAAATTTATAATACATCAGTCCAGCAAAATTGTGAAATAACCAAGGCGAAGGTTATGTATAGGCTTGCTTCCCTCCATTCGGGGTCAGGTGCAGAGGGCAACCAGTTAGGGCCCACGACTTTCAAATGGTGAAGCGTTCTGTGAGTGACAGGAGAGAGCGCCGCTTAGGAGGGTGTTGGTTGGGAGCGGAACGGCACCTTCGCAATGGGAGGTTTGATAAGAGGAAGTTTACTGCGCCCCAAGGTCAGACCTGGAGACCAGTGAGTGAGTAGAGGTGACGTGACATTGGTGTTGGGAGGTTTGATAAGAGGAAGTTTACCGCACCCCAAGGTCAGACCTGGAGTCCAGTGAGCGAGTAGAGGTGACGTGACATTGGTGTTGGGAGGTTTGATAAGAGGAAGTTTACTGCGCCCCAAGGTCAGACCTGGAGACCAGTGAGCGAGTAGAGGTGACGTGACATTGATGTTGGGAGGTTTGATAAGAGGAAGTTTACCGCGCCCCAAGGTCAGACCTGGAGTCCAGTGAGCGAGTAGAGGTGACGTGACATTGATGTTGGGAGGTTTGATAAGAGGAAGTTTACCGCGCCCCAAGGTCAGACCTGGAGACCAGTGAGCGAGTAGAGGTGACGTGACATTGATGTTGGGAGGTTTGATAAGAGGAAGTTTACTGCACCCCAAGGTCAGACCTGGAGACCAGTGAGTGAGTAGAGGTGACGTGACATTGGTGTTGGGTGGTTTGATAAGAGGAAGTTTACCGCGCCCCAAGGTCAGACCTGGAGTCCAGTGAGCGAGTAGAGGTGACGTGACATTGATGTAGGGTGGTTTGATAAGAGGAAGTTTAACCGCATCCCAAGGTCAGACCTGGAGTCCAGTGAACGAATAGAGGTGACGTGACATTGATGTTGGGTGGTTTGATAAGAGGAAGTTTACTGCTCCCCAAGGTCAGACCTGGAGCCCTGTGAGTTAGTAGAGGTGATGTGACATTGATGTTGGGTGGTTTGATAAGAGGAAGTTTACCGCACCCCAAGGTCAGACCTGGAGTCCAGTGAGCGAGTAGAGGTGATGTGACATTGGTGTTGGGTGGTTTGATAAGAGGAAGTTTACCGCACCCCAAGGTCAGACCTGGAGTCCAGTGAGCGAGTAGAGGTGATGTGACATTGGTGTTGGGTGGTTTGATAAGAGGAAGTTTACCGCACCCCAAGGTCAGACCTGGAGTCCTGTGAGTTAGTAGAGGTGATGTGACATTGATGTTGGGTGGTTTGATAAGAGGAAGTTTACCGCATCCCAAGGTCAGACCTGGAGTCCAGTGAGCGAGTAGAGGTGACGTAACATTGATGTTGGGTGGATTGATAAGAGGAAGTTTACCGCATCCCAAGGTCAGACCTGGAGTCCAGTGAGCGAGTAGAGGTGACGTGACATTGATGTTGGGTGGATTGATAAGAGGAAGTTTACCGCATCCCAAGGTCAGACCTGGAGTCCTGTGAGCGAGTAGAGGTGACGTGACATTGATGTTGGGAGGTTTGATAAGAGGAAGTTTACTGCGCCCCAAGGTCAGACCTGGAGTCCAGTAAGCGGGTAGAGGTGATGTGAATTTGGTGTGGAGTATAGTAAAGACTCGGCCATTGGCGATATGTCTCTGCTAAACATCTTGAGCCTGAAGGGTTCCTCAGGGGAGGAACTAGAGAACCCCACCTGTGAGCAAGTTTGTAGATTCGCCCTCGTTTGAGAATGGGGTGAAGACCTCAAGAGTGAAGGGTTCCTGGGCGACAAGAGCCGGAAAAGTCTCAGTGTGAAAGTGAGAGGGGCATGGAATTAAAGAGCACTGCCAACTGGTGAGAATACCCAACCATGGTAGTTGGGTCAGAAGTGCCACGTGCCAGGGGTCCAAGAGTGAGGCTGGACAAACAATTATTTGAGGCTTAGTGAAGTCTATTGGGTGTCTAAGAGAAACTTCAACCGGGACGTTTGGGTAATTTTGGCAACATTTTGTTCAATAATTGTACCTCTAAGTAGAGAATTCAGTAAAGTATAAAGACAAAATACAGTCTCCGGCATTATGCCTAACTGCGCCATGCCGAGAGGTGAACCAGGGCTGTCTGGTAAATCATGCTGAGGTGGCGGTCTACCACACAAGTTCCGAGCATCTGTTATATATCTACAGTATCTCTATCTTATATGTATTTATCTCTTACATGACTTCCACCAATTGATCATAAATGTATAGATTTTTTTCCCTGACAGATATCAGGGACTACGGGGAAATGTGTGGCCTCAACGACGAGACGGATGAATCTGACAAAAGCTTGATTTATCCCTGGAACGTGAAGATCGGAGTGAGTGGAACAGAAAATGAGCCCAATTTATCATTTACACTTATTTTATTTTGTGTCTCGGGGGATTCGGTGGCGTTTTTAGCAGCAAATTCTTCAAAATTGCACACGCGGCTTCATTAATTTTGCACAAAATCAAATATACTCCATATTTGTTGTCTTTTACCTTCCTTTGTGTTTTTTTTAGAGCAAAAAGTCACTCGCTAATCTAACGTTTGGGTAAAAATTTCCGTCTTAGAGTACAATAAAATCATCTGGGGAGGAAACCGGAAAACATTTGTTTAAAAATTTTGCGACTTTTTAAGAAAAAAAATAGACGAAAAAGTAAAAAAAAGATCAAAATGAATACTTCTGTCAGGAGCTCCGTCTCCTACGTATATGGCGCCTCAGGAAAAATCAGAACTCTGCTGTAATAACTATTCTCTATCCTAGTTTGGAAAGAAAAGCCCGTGCTTCGGCTCTCTCATCTCCGGCAGATGGGTCCTCTCTGCGGCACATTGCTTCACCGACCTCCAAAACCTCGACGGATACATATTCGACATTGGTAAGCCGATATGTTACTTCCTATAGACGCAATGCCTCAGTAGTGCAGCCTCAGGTTCTGGGCCTGCAACCTAAAGGTATTAGAAAACTGTTTATGTATCTTTACTGCTCAATAGAACAAGAATGAAAGCCGCCCTCCCCCATAAACCTAAAGGTGGCCATCCATTTCCTATGGACAGTCAGGGCCAGATCCGGGTTTATCCAGGCCCTTGGGCAGCATCGTCCCAGGAGTTCCGTCTTCCGCCTTTCTCGCCTTCCCAGAGCTATAACTTATAGTTCTTTTCTTTTTTTTTCAGTTTTACCATTATGATTAGAGGGGGAGGCATCAATTCTGCATTTTCAATTTTTCTTTCGTTTCGCCGATCACTGCATGGGATAAATTTATCATTTACATGCAGTAATACCACATATGTAAAAAAAATTATCATTTTAAAAAAATTTAATTATATTTTGAGGACGAGATATTATGGTGATGTCATCGGTAGACATGTTTGCAGGCGATGGGGTCGACGGGCATCGAAAGAGGACACTTCCCCCCTTTTTCCAACCTCTTAAGTGCCTCTGTCACTATTGACAGCAGCATCTAAAGGGGTTAAGCAGTTGTGATTGATGTACGGCAGATGTGGACCCCTCAAGAGTTTTGGTCCTGACATTGCCCGGCGTTTTTGAGCTCCGGGGCCCTTGTGTTCTGGAGTTGTTGCCCCTCTGTTAGCTCAGTGCCTCCCATGCAGCAGGATGAACGCCGCACCGCCATTTGCATCGGTCCATCCCCCACCAATGGAATGGCATAGGAGGTCTGGTCCTGACCTTTCATGATACACTCCATGCCTCTGCGCCATAATCTATACCGATACGCCATGCTGATGTAAGGGAGGTCCTTCTGATTAGCTGACTCGAAGGGCCACAATCTGCTCTGGTTGAGTGAATTTCCCCTTTAAGATCTTCCCAACAATATGGCGTTGTGCATGCTCACTTCTTCCTTCCTTCTGTAGACACTTGAGGGTCCGCGGCGTATAATATATGTAATCTCATGTCTTCTAGGTGGCGAAACGTACAAACCAGAAAGCATTACAATTCACGACTGCTACAAGCTGAGCCGTAAATCGGGGAGAGGGATACCTCAGGATTTCGACTATGATGTGGCTCTTGTAAAACTAAGCACGAAAGTGAAATTCTCTATTAGCACCAGGTAGGACACTGTTCAGAAGTGACTACCTGAAGCCACCACTAGGGGGAGCTCACTGCATACAGATTTTTAAAGCTTCCATGAATATCAGTAATTGCTGTATAAGTCAGTAAGTAGTGAGCTCCCCCTAGTGGTTGCTGCAGGCAGCCAGAATTAACCTTTTAAGGGTTATTCACTTCTTCATAAAATGGGTATTGTTGGATAATACCTCTGAATACAAGCACCTATGCAATTTACTGCTTATCGAAATTTTCAGCCGTCCAGGAGATATTAACCTTTTTCTTTTGTTTACAGCTGGTTGCCTTGGAAACCGACCGCCGCTGCTAGACAGAGGAACATGCACATTGTTCACAAGCTCTCTTTTACTGTTTGTAAGTGTGTTCTGAAGCTGGGCAGGATCATCTGGAGGACGCCGTCACTGGAGCTTCAGGGCAGTATTTACAAGCTAGACAGCAGCGGTGGTCGGTCTCCTAGGAAACGAGCTGTAAACAGAAGAAAAAAGTGTTAATATCTCAAGAGCGGCTGCAAATTTCAAGAAGCAGAAAATTGCAAAAGGGCTTGTTTTTACAATCTCTATCCAACAATATACATCTATGGAAATAAAATTTGAACCTTAAAAAAGAACTGCAGATGTCAACGCAAAAAAAGTTTTTTTTAAATTTGGCAGAAGTGGGGCCCATTTTGATTTTTATGATTCCAGCTATCATTACAGATCCCCCCCTGGGGTTGGCACCATTCCACATTGAACAAGGGCCTAAATCAACCTGGCGACCTCCTTATCTTTGTGTTACAGGCCCATCTGCCTCCCCTGCACGGAGCCCGCCAACAGGGCCATGAAAAAGGCGAAGGATGCAAGCTGCGACGAGCACCGTAATGTCTCCTCCGTGTGTCCTGTCCAACACACATTCACACCAGCTAGTTAAAGGGAATGTCCAAGTGCGACCATACTGGTTGTCATGGCTACATCGGTCGTCATGTCATCGAAGTATTCTCCTGGATGCTAGGTTATATGTAGGTCACCATGGCAACCAGAAGGAACCCGCCATTGCTTCCATTGTTAGAGGCCTTCAGCTTTCTTTGAAGCCTGTTAATGGGTCATTAATGGGGGTCTGACCTTTAGGACCCACACATATCTTAAGACTGAAGGGGCATCGCCTTGCTTGAGGGTATAACCCCCCGCTAACCATGGAGAGATGAAATTTTCTTATGATATACCACCCAGGCATGCAGAAACCACAAATAAAAATGGAGATTCTTTCAGCCCTGAACCCAGTAGGCCTAAATTATCCAGCACAGACTGGTTGCTAGGGACGCTTAGATAAAGTCTATGGTTGTTAAGTGGCGAATGCCTAGCAACCAGACTGAAAAAGCGTAGGCACTGTGCTGCCGAGAGGAGGGAAGAGCGGCTCGGCAGCACTCATCCTCCATCTTGGAGGACTAGATTTATAGGGCCTTTGTATGTTACCGGCCCGGTAATGGCTTCTGTATCGTGACAGGTGACTTCTTACAGAAAGGCAGCGACGTGCCGGCTGAATTTCTGTCCAGAGCAGGACAAAAAAAAGAGCTGAAAAAGATGGAAGTCTTTATAAAGTACGACAATCTGGTAAGTCTGACTCTCCATATTGGGAGAAAGCAGCTGAATATATAAATACAGGGGAATTGGGAATGACTTATCTCATCAATCAGGTGACCGCTGCAGCCAATCACTGGCCCTAGTGTTCACATGCTTATTATTGACAAGAAACTGCCACTTCATTTTTCAAAGCGAGGTTCTGCAGCAGCTGGACTGACATTGCAATGACTGTATTCTATTTTATCGTCCAGAGAGAAGCCTGCGTATCGGCCATTAAAGGCTTGGAGACCTATAAAAACATCACTGCCGATGACATGGTGTCTCCGCGCCACCTCTGTGTGCAGGGAGATATGTCTTGTAAGGGTAAGTGACTCCTCCAGCAAAACCAAAAGGGTCCCATTCATCATTTTCTTTTTTAAAGTCAGTTTTTTTTTACGGGGGGGGGGTGCGGTATTGTCCGACATTTTGTGCCCCAATTTCACCAATATTGCGCTAGCCTGCTCAATAATTTTGTGCAAAATCAAAAATGTTTTATCCTTAATCTGCTTTATGACCTTTAATGCAAAAAAAAATTGCAGTCTCGGGTAAATCGTCATAAAGAATGAGTCACAGTTAAAGGCGCACATATAAGGACCCCCGGGGTGAGGGACTGGATGACATTTGCAACAAATTTTGCGACTTTTTCAGAAATCACAAATTTGAAAATCGGCAGAAGAAGCCAACAAAAAAACAAACAAAATATATATAAAAAAAAAACCCTGACAATTACATAAAAAAGTGACATTAGAAATGGCGCAAGTGAAAAGATGAGGGAAAAAAACAAAAGTGTGCAGCACTAAAGACTTAATGAAAAAAAGTCACAAATGTAATAATGAATCAGGCCAATGTTTCGGGACTCCTCAAATATCAGATGCAATTTTTAGGGAGGAGTTAGAATGCAACGAATGTTGAAGTTTCCCTGCAGCACTTCCACAGGAGAAATGAGGAATTACAGTGCACTCACAGCGCAATGCACATGTTGGGTCCTCCAGAGGAAAAAGTGCTTTTTGTAATCCCTCTCTGGTCCTGACATATTTACCCTTGTACCCCACCTGTTTTTACTAACTCATAATTCTCCCTTTATTGTTCTCCATTTCCCAGCTATTTCTATATGACCAAACCCATTCTTCTCTTACAGGAGAATCCGGGGGATCTCTTTTTGTGAACCCGAATAAGAGAAGATTCTTCCAGGTGAGACAGAAAGCAACGTGTAAGATAATCTGCCGGGAGCAGAAACCTCCATACGTCAGAGTCTGTGTAAAGTCATTATACCGCTATACTGTAACCTGGGGGCACAAACAGGTCCGTGCCTCAGCGCCCATTAGGCCATCATGAGAAATGATATAAAGACTATACAATGAGGTGGGCTTTATAGATCGTGAGATTCACAGTACACTGCACTGCTATAGTATTGCAGTGCATTAAAAAAAGGAGGATCAAGTGCCCTTAAGGGGACTAATTAAAAGTGTAAAAAAATATATATATAGTGAAGGTGCAGTCTTGCGATAACAATCTAATCTCTCATACTACTTGTTTTCTCACCTTTTAGGTCGGGGTCCTCAGTTTTGGTACATATAATCCCTGCGAAACACCTAACAGGAAAACCTCGTTTCCAAATTATGCTCGGGATTTTTATGTTGACCTCCTGCAGGTTCTGCCGTGGCTCCATAAACATCTCAAAGATGATCTGACATTTCAAGCCGGCATAAGGAACTACGAAGAAGTGGTCTGTCCTGCATGATGTGATACCGCGCCCGGGTCAGCGTCCGCCTCGTGACACTAGGGCCGTTATGTATAAAGCGACTTCTTCATTTCTAGTCTATGAAATGACCTCACAACCCTAACGAGCGATAGCAGGACCCCCCTTATATCACATGGACCTGTCGTATAATTTCCTACCTGTTCTTCCTGCTTTCTGAATAAAATGCCAGATTTACAGTGAAGACTGACAAAGTCAATATTTGCCAATGCCCCTGTTGGGGGGTTTGTGTTGGCAACTGGTTTAACCCACTCAATTTAGCATTTTTTTTACGAATTTATGGACTGTATTGCCTCTTCCTATAAAAGATATATTGTTTAAAGCTCTTACTGTAATTATTATTGGATCTCCTCTATGCGAATGTTAAAGACGCCTATTCATCGTCTGCACTGCCCCCCCCTGGGGAAATCAGACCACAACCTCATACTGTTGTCTCCATCATACCAACCTGTTGTCAGTAAACAACCAGCGACAATAAAACTAATTAGGAAGTGGACTCCAGAGGCAGAGGAGGCTCTACAAGACTGCTTTGACCTCACAAATTGGCAAAGCAGCTGGGCCCAATGGCCTCAGCCCACGTGTCCTCAGAGCGTGTACAAGCCAACTGTGTACTGTCTTAGGCCGGCGTCACACTGGCGAGTTTTACGGACGTATGAGCGCAGAAAATACATCCGTAAAATATGCATAACACACGGCCCGATGATTCTCTATGGCCCTGCTCCTATCAGCCGTATTCAACGGATCCGTATTATACGGTCTTCTACAGCCGTAGAAAATCGCAGCATGCTGCGTTTGTCACCGTATTGCGCAAAAAAAAAATCGCCAATGAAAGTCTATGGGGGCGAGAAAAATACGGATTACACATGGACCAGCAGTGTGACTTGCGAGAAATACGCAGCACTGTTAGAGAGAAAAGCCGGCAATTCAGTGCGGTGTACAGTAAAATCACACTGACAGGTTACAGTAGAATAGGTAGAATAAATGTGGACACATAGAATAGGTATATATATATATATATATATATATATATATATATATATATATATCTATCAGTGAGACACATATATGTATATATATTAATATTTCATCCAGCGCTAGATACTGTAGCTTTAAGGGTATGTGCACACGTCAGGATTTCTTGCAGAAATTTTCCTGACAAAAACCGGACATTTCTGCCAGAAATCCGCATGCGTTTTTACCGCGATTTTGACGCGTTTTTGGTGCGTTTTTTCCCAAATGCATAGAATTGCGGGAAAAACGCAGAAAATCCGCAAAAATAATGAACATGCTAATTTTTTTTTACCGCGATGCGTTTTTTTCGCGGAAAAAAACGCATCCATGTGCACATAACATGCAGAATGCATTCTAAATGATAGAATACATAATGTATGCGTTTTTAATGAGTTTTTATAGCGTTTTTACCGCAAAAAAAACGCGAAAAAAACTGAACTTGTGCACATAGCCTAAAGCCGGTAATTCAATTGCCGGCTTTTGCCCAAAATTTGGGCGCTCTAGCTATTAAATTAAAGGGTTAAATGGCAGAAAAAATTGGCGTGGGCTCCCGTGCAATTTTCTCCGCCAGAGTAGTAAAGCCAGTGACTGAGGGCAGATATTAATAGTCTAGAGAGGGTCCATGGTTATTTCCCCCCCCCCTCCTGGCTAAAAATATCTGCCCCCAGCCAACCCAGAAAAGGCACATCTGGAAGATGCGCCTATTCTGGCACTTGGCCACTCTCTTCCCATTCCCGTGTAGCGGTGGGCTATGGGGTAATGAAGGGTTAATGCCACCTTGCTATTGTAAGGTGACATTAAGCCTAATTAATAATGGAGAGGCGTCAATTATGACACCTATCCATTATTAATCCAATAGTCTGAAATGGTTAAAAAAAACACACACACATTATTACAAAGTCTTTTAATGAAATAAAAACACAGGTTGTTGGAATATTTTATTATCCTGGTGATCCACCTGAAGACCCTCGCTCTGTAACACAGGAAAAATAAAACAACAACAATATCTCATAACTTCCGAGGATCTGTCACGTCCCACGATGTAAATCCCTCTGCTGGATGTCCTTCGAGCGTGGGAAAAAAAATCAGAAAAGTTCCCAGGCTCGAGGTCATACAGTTAGGGCCAGAAATATTTGGACAGTGACCCAATTTTCGCGAGTTGGGCTCTGCATGCCACCACATTGGATTTGAAATGAAACCTCTACAACAGAATTCAAGTGCAGATTGTAACGTTTAATTTGAAGGGTTGAACAAAAATATCTGATAGAAAATGTAGGAATTGTACACATTTCTTTACAAACACTCCACATTTTAGGAGGTCAAAAGTAATTGGACAAATAAACATAACCCAAACAAAATATTTTTATTTTCAATATTTTGTTGCAAATCCTTTGGAGGCAATCACTGCCTTAAGTCTGGAACCCATGGACATCACCAAACGCTGGGTTTCCTCCTTCTTAATGCTTTGCCAGGCCTTTACAGCCGCAGCCTTCAGGTCTTGCTTGTTTGTGGGTCTTTCCGTCTTAAGTCTGGATTTGAGCAAGTGAAATGCATGCTCAATTGGGTTTAGATCTGGAGATTGACTTGGCCATTGCAGAATGTTCCACTTTTTGGCACTCATGAACTCCTGGGTAGCTTTGGCTGTATGCTTGGGGTCATTGTCCATCTGTACTATGAAGCGCCGTCCAATCAACTTTGCAGCATTTGGCTGAATCTGGGCTGAAAGTATATCCCAGTACACTTCAGAATTCATCCGGCTACTCTTGTCTGCTCTTATGTCATCAATAAACACAAGTGACCCAGTGCCATTGAAAGCCATGCATGCCCATGCCATCACGTTGCCTCCACCATGTTTTACAGAGGATGTGGTGTGCCTTGGATCATGTGCCGTTCCCTTTCTTCTCCAAACTTTTTTCTTCCCATCATTCTGGTACAGGTTGATCTTTGTCTCATCTGTCCATAGAATACTTTTCCAGAACTGAGCTGGCTTCTTGAGGTGTTTTTCTGCAAATTTAACTCTGGCCTGTCTATTTTTGGTATTGATGAATGGTTTGCATCTAGATGTGAACCCTTTGTATTTACTGTCATGGAGTCTTCTCTTCACTGTTGACTTAGAGACAGATACACCTACTTCACTGAGAGTGTTCTGGACTTCAGTTGATGTTGTGAACGGGTTCTTCTTCACCAAATTAAGTATGCGGCGATCATCCACCACTGTTGTCATCCGTGGACGCCCAGGCCTTTTTGAGTTCCCAAGCTCACCAGTCAATTCCTTTTTTCTCAGAATGTACCCAACTGTTGATTTTGCTACTCCAAGCATGTCTGCTATCTCTCTGATGGATTTTTTCTTTTTTTTCAGCCTCAGGATGTTCTGCTTCACCTCAATTGAGAGTTCCTTTGACCGCATGTTGTCTGCTCACAGCAACAGCTTCCAAATGCAAAACCACACACCTGGAATCCACCCCTGACCTTTTAACTACTTCATTGATTACAGGTTAACGAGGGAGACGCCTTCAGAGTTAATTGCAGCCCTTAGAGTCCATTGTCCAATTACTTTTGGTCCCTTGAAAAAGAGGACGCTATGCATTACAGAGCTATGATTCCTAAACCCTTTCTCCGATTTGGATGTGGAAACTATCATATTGCAGCTGGGAGTGTGCACTTTCAGCCCATATTATATATATAATTGTATTTCTGAACATGTTTTTGTAAACAGCTAAAATAACAAAACTTGTGTCACTGTCCAAATATTTCTGGCCCTAACTGTATGAGGACATCCAGCAGAGGGCGCATCAAGGTGACATTAACCCTTCATTACCCCATATCCCACCGCTACACGGGAATGGGAAGAGAGTGGCCAAGTGCCAGAATAGGCGCATCTTCCAGATGTGCCTTTTCTGGGGTGGCTGGGGGCAGATGTTTTTAGCCAGGAGGGGGGGCAATAACCATGGACCCTCTCCAGGCTATTAATATCTGCCCTCAGTCACTGGCTTTACTACTCTGGCGGAGAAAATTGCGCTGGAGCCCACGCCAATTTTTTCCGCCATTTAACCCTTTAATAGCTAGAGCCCCCAAATTTTGCACATACACGCTACTGACATTAGTAGTGTGGAATATGCAAAAAAATGGCGATATGACATGGTTTACTGTATGTAAACCATGTCTCATATCCTGTTGGGTTTGGGAAGGAGAAAGAAAAAGTCGGTAATTGAATTACCGGCTTTAAAGCTATCTCACGCTGGATGAAATATTAATATATATACATATATGTGTCTACTGACATATATATTATATATATAGAGAGAGAGACAGTATATATGTTGTTACGATTTTTTGAGCACATGGATCCATTGTATGTCCGTATGTCGGTTTTGCAAGCCTGCGAGAAAATCTCGCAGTTCGGATGCCATACGGATTACATACGGAGGATGCCATGCGCAAAATACGCTGACACACCCTGCCTACGGAGGAGCTACGGACCACTATTTTGGGGACTTTTCTGCGTATTACGGCCGTAAATTACGGACCGTATTTTTATACGCTGAGTGTGTTGCCGGCCTTACAGGACCTGTTTAACTGGAGCTTTCAATCACAGGGTGTACCAGGACTGTGGAAGACCACCTGCCAGGTGCCGGTTCCGAAGACCACTGTTCCAACTTCCCTACACGACTATCGTCCAGTGGCCTTAACATCGCCTGCTATGAAGTCCTTGGAGAGATTAATACTCGCCTACTTGTGTCCGAGGGTGAGGGCCTACACTGACCCCCTACAGTTGGCGTACCAGTAGAGATTGGGGGTGGATGATGCTGTAGTGTCTCTGCTACATTCATTCTTGGACAACGATGGATCTGCAGTGCGCGCCATGTTCTTAGACTTCTCAAGTGCTTTCAATACCTTACAGCCGCCCTTACTACGTAATAAGCTGACTGATATGGCGGTGGATGAGGGGATGGTGAACTGGATAAGTGACTACCTGTCGGACAGGCCGCAGTTTGTAAGGATGGGGGAGGTGGTATCTGGCATTGTTGGAGCCCCTCAGGGTACAGTGCTGTCGCCCTTCCTCTTCACATTGTATACAGCTGACTTTCAGTATAAATCAGATTTTTGTCACCTCCAAATATTCTCAGATGAGTCAGTGATTGTAGGGGGCATTGTGGGGGGCCGGGGGGAGGAGGAATATAGAAGGGCGGTTTCTGACTTTGTGGATTGGTGCCGGACTAACTGTGTAGAACTAAATGTGAAGAAAACCAAGGAGTTGGTGGTAAGTTATAGAAGGAAAAAGGAGGATAATTTACCGATCAATACTGTTGGCCAGGAGGTTGAGATTGTTGAGAGCTACAAATATTTGGGGGATCACATTGACAGTAAACTCGATTGGAGGTGTCATACGGAGAAGGTTTACAAGAAGGGAATGAGCAGACTGTACTTTTTTCGGAAGCTCAGGTCGTTCAATGTCTGCAGTAAAATGCTGGAAATGTTCTACCAGTCCGTTGTGGCAAGCGCCATCTTTTGTGCTATCATATGCTGGGGCAGTAACGTGCGAGTATCAGACGCTAATAAGCTCAACAAACTTATCAAGAAGGCGAGCGCGGCTGTTGGCCTCCATCTGGACTCTTCTGAGGAGGTATTGGAGGATAGGATTCAGAAGAAGTGAATGAATAATAATACACCCCCACTATACGGGCAGAAGAGCACATTCAGCAGCCGTTTAATCCTACTAAGGTGCAAGAAGGAGAAATTCAGGAAATCGTTTGTACCTACTGCTATGGGGATGTATAATAATTTCCTGAGGTGGGTAGACAACAATGACTGATTTCCGGTGTACTAATGTCAATTAACAGTGACTTATATACCTGAACCACCCACATTTATTTGTTATGTAATGTTGGTATACCTGTGCAAGATTTGTGTCCTAATATTTTATGTACTGCTGGTTGTATTGCTGCTGTAATACCGTAATTTCCCCCGGGATCAACAAAGTGTCGTATCGTATCGTAAAGAACCCCTACAAAGAAAAGTCACTAAATATACCGCTCTTACTATAAATAATGCCCAAATGAAAAATCTTCATATTTACCACTCATAAGGTAAAGATCCCCTACATATTAAGTCATCAGAGTAATCCTTTACATTTGAAGGCACCATATAAAACAATCTTACTGTAAAGAATCCCTACATGTGTAGTAACCACATTATCAATCTTACTGTAAAGAATCCCTATATATGAAAAGTCACCATTTTATAACTTTTATGGTATAAAATCTCATCCTGTAGCCAATCAAGCGTAACTGGTTATTGAACAACCATCAGATTAAACGCTCTTACTGTAAAGAATCCCTACATTTGAAAAGTCATCATAATGTCACTCTTTTATACATGTATATGTTACTTTAGACAGGGTACTGGCTCATACTGTAAAGAACCACTAACTATGAAAAGTAACCAGATTAACGCTCTTACTGTAAAGAAGCCTTTTTCAATACTTTATATGAAATTTCCTTTCCTTCCCCCACAGTGCATCTAACCTACTGCTTTTAGAATTAATCGTGCATGTGCTTTTTATTTAATCGTGTGAACATATATTTTAAGATCATATAAGAATGAATGACAAACAATAAACAGTGATTGAAAGGGGACAAAAGACCAGAAATCAGAGTCGAAATGATGTAAAATATGTTGACCAAGAGATCTAGATGTAATTTGATTGTTTGGTCGTCAAGATTGTTATTCCTTTAGCGTTACCCAGGGTGCACCACGTGGAGGCGGACTAACGCTGCACCCTGTGCATGTGCTGAATATTTGCAATAAACTTTTTTTTTTATTTTCCTGTAGTTTCTTTATCGATTTGATATCCCTTCACTTTCGGGCTATAAGACGCAAGGGGCAACGTCAGCGTCCGTCCTTCTTACCCCGAAAGAAAGCAATCATTGAAGCCCTCCCAAACCACAGGGAGAGCAGAAATTAACCCCTACAAGTACCTTATATGCTGGATTATCAGATGGACATGCATGTCTACATTAGCAGTATTGTGACGGATTGGCTTCCCGGTCGCTGATCGTTTAATGGTCTTATTACACAGCCTGAATGATGTGCACAGAACACTCGGTGCAGACCACAAGATCATTTCACCCGACGATTTGCTTGTTTGGCGGGTGATCGTCAGCCCTTTTATACAGCTCGATTATTCGATTATTAGGAAATGACAATGGTGCAGTGTAAACGGACCTCTAGGGTTAATAAACGACCCACATCTGCTATTTTGTGTTTCAGCTGGAATTTTTACAGTAAATATTCCCGATTATCAGATGAGTGATTGGTACAGAATAAAGCAGTAGGGTGACTGCAGAGAGCAGTTCTAAGATTTCAGCACACATGGAGGATGAGAGTAGTAGTAGACGTTTATTCTACAGCGTTGAACACTTGCACATTACGCAGACAGCGTCCACCTCACTACAAGAGGGGAGACCTGAAAAAAGGGTTTTCCCACCATAGCGACCCTTAGTACGTGTTCACATCATAAAAGACCAGACGTCAGCAACCTGAGGCACTCCAGCTGCTGAGAAACTACAACTCCCAGCATGCCCCGCAGGTTGCTGACCCCTGCACAATGTCAAGGAAACAAAGCTGCGCTCCGGTGAGCCGTCTGATGCCTCGCGCCATCCCGTCCCACACGAGCTCCTCTCTGCCGATCACCCGGTCGTGTTCCCTGCGCCGGAGGAATCTGGATTGGAGGAATCTAGATTGAAGTAATCCTCGGAGTAGCTGACCTGAGATCTCTTGTCTTTGTATGATCCCTTCACACTACTGTGGAAAGCTGCGGAGACATCAAGGCTTACAGTCAGCGCTTAAAGGGAATGTTCACCATTACAGACAACTTGTACAGATTGTTTCATGTATACAGCTCCAATGTGGACCTGGTCAGCCTCCATATGTGGCTTGCTGACAGTCTAACCATGGAGAACATTAGTCTGCCCACGTCACTCCCCCCTGGTGTATAACATCTGGCCCCATTAGGCCCCCCGGTGTATAACATTTGACCCTATTAGGCCCCCTGGTGTATAACATTTGGCCCCATTAGGCCCCCTGGTGTATAACATTTGGCCCCATTAGGCCCACCGGTGTATAACATTTGACCCTATTAGGCCCCCTGGTGTATAACATTTGACCCCATTAGGCCCCCTGGTGTATAACATTTGGCCCCATTAGGCCCTCCGGTGTATAACATTTGACCCTATTAGGCCCCCTGGTGTATAACATTTGACCCCATTAGGCCCCCTGGTGTATAACATTTGGCCCCATTAGGCCCTCCGGTGTATAACATTTGACCCCATTAGGCCCCCTGGTGTATAACATCTGGCCCCATTAGGCCCCCTGGTGTATAACATCTGGCCCCATTAGGCCCCCCGGTGTATAACATCTGGCCCCATTAGGCCCCCCGGTGTATAACATATGGCCCCATTAGGCCCCCCGGTGTATAACATTTGACCCCATTAGGCCCCCTGGTGTATAACATTTGGCCCCATTAGGCCCTCCGGTGTATAACATTTGACCCCATTAGGCCCCCTGGTGTATAACATTTGGCCCCATTATGCCCCCCCGATGT
Organism: Ranitomeya imitator; assembly: GCF_032444005.1. Taxonomy (NCBI): domain Eukaryota; kingdom Metazoa; phylum Chordata; class Amphibia; order Anura; family Dendrobatidae; genus Ranitomeya; species Ranitomeya imitator. The sequence goes on from NC_091283.1 coordinate 31,307,019, forward strand.
ATAACATCTGGCCCCATTAGGCCCCCCGGTGTATAACATCTGGCCCCGAAGGCCCCCCCATATATAACATCCAGCCCCGTAGACCCCAGGTGTAAAGCATCCGGCCCCCTACATCTCCAGTGTATACCATCCAGCACCGCACACCCCCTTCCTGATGTAAAAAATCAGGCCCCATCGCCCCTCGCCTGCTGTGTTCCTTTACTACCATGTGGCAGAACGTTGCAGAGTTCACCGATACCAGCGCGGTCCTATAATAGGAGCCACCAGGGTAACAAGTCCGTTCATGACATTTCTTCCTCCTGAATCTTCCCCCATCTCCTGTGAGTGATATTACTGAGAAGTGGAAGGAACCGCAGCAACTCAACCACAAAATAGAGACCCCTTAATGTTACAGAGCGGAGGGCCGAGTGCTGAAGAGCAGAGAGCAGAAAAGTCACCACCGCTCTGCTGACCCCATAATTGCAGAGTCCAGACCTCCTCTGGTATAACATCAGCACAAACACTGCGCCCCCGCCGGGATCTTCATGGCCGAGCAGCTGCATGCAGCCGTACATCACCAAGCACAATGCCGAGCAGCGGATGCAGTGGTGTAAAGCCACCACCAGTGGACTCTGGAGGAGACGTGTTCTGTGCAGTGATGGATCACACTTCTCTATCTGCGTCTGATGGAGGAATCTGGGTTTGGTCACACCAGGAGGACGTTACCCCCTGACTACATTGTGCCCCCTGTACAGATGGTGGAGGAGGATAATGCTATGGGCTGTTACCAGGGGGCGGCCTCGGCCCTTAGTTCCAGTGAAAAGAAATCTAAATCTTCAGCACAAGACATTGTGGACAATTGTAGCTTCAGCTTTGTGGGAACAGTTTGGGGAAGACCCTTATCTGCCCCCATGACCGACCCCAGTGCACAAGCTCCATACAGACATGAGGGAGCGGCCGCACAGACCTCAGCCCCTTCCTATAATGGTGATTAAGAGCTCGGCCTCCCCCAACATCAGGGTCTGACCCCACGACTGCTCTTCCAGATGAAGGGACAAAAATTCCCACAGACGCCTCCAAAATCTTGTATAAATCCTCCCCAGAAGAGCGGGAGCCGATATATTTGCAGAGGGGCAACTCCATATTAATGTCTATGGATGTAGGATGGGGCGTGAGAGAAGCTCCTGGAGGGGGATTGTGGGGGGCACTTACTTTTGTGTATAGAGATTTGTGTATAGAGCATGTGAGCTGAGTGGAGTGTCTCTAAAGAAAGTCACTGAGATCCAGAAACATGACATTTATGTGACCTGTGAGTGAGCGGCTGCCAAATACTCACCCAGCTGACCCCACACAGACTTCTCTATGGCGGCATCCAGCATTGGCTGCTTCCGGGCGATGCTGACCTTCACCGAGACGTCCTCTATCATTGTGTTATTAAGCTGAAAAAACATGGAGAGTGGAAGAAAAAATAAAATTATATCAAATGTATCACATCACAGTTATAACACAGAGCAAGTTTGTTTCGTCACTTTTACCACTTTTTTTCCTCTTAAATTAAAGGGAACCTGTCACCCCCAAAATCGAAGATGAACTAAGGCCACCGGCATCAGGGGCTTATCTACAGCATTCTGTAATGCATTCTGTAATGCTGCAGATAAGCCCCGATGTATCCTGAAAGATGAGAAAAAGAGGTTAGATTATACTCACCCAGGGGCGGTCCGATCCGGTGGGCGTTGCGGTCCGGGGCCTCCCATCTTCTGACGATCACGTCCTCTTCTGGTCTTCACGCTGCGGCTCCGGTGCAGGCATACTGATTTGCCCTGTTGAAGGCAGAGCAAAGTACTGCAGTGCGCAGGCGCTGGGCCTCTCTGACCTTTCCCGGCACCAGCGCACTGCAGTACTTTGCTCTGCCCTCAACAGGGCAAATCAGTACGCCTGCGCCGGAGCGTGACTACAAGAAGAGGACGTCATCGTCAGAAGATGGGAGGCCCCAGACCGGATAGCGACACCCATCGGACGGGACCGCACCGGGACCGCCCCTGGGTGAGTATAGTCTAACCTCTTTTTCTCATCTTTCAGGGTACATCGGAGGCTTATCAACAACATTACAGAATGCTGTAGATAAGCCCATGATGCTGATTTTTAAGCTCAGGCCACCTGCAGTCACCACTAGAGGGAGCTCTATTATTGAATGCATACAGACTATTCCGTGAGCTCATTTGCTCCCCCTAGTGGTGACTGTAGGGAGATGAACTCTATCACTTCATATTGGCTCCTCTGTCCTCCGTATGACTAGAGCATTAGAGCCCCATTAAATCTCTATGAAACAAAAGGTCCCATAAACGCTGCATGGAGCAGTACTGCACATGTGACCACCACGTCATCCAAATTGGGCACATGGGACTCCTTGTGGACAGAAGGACCCCAATACATTTATCGCTTATCCTGTGAATATGTAATAGATCTGGGTTTTTGTAGGTTAACCACTTTGATTCTCTAACTATGTAGGGGATTTAGAAGCAGATCCAAGCCCTTCCGTCTTCTTCTCTAGTGCCCCCTGGTCCAATCTCACCTCTTGGATCGCCTGATCTGCTGATTCCATCTTCTCAAATGTGACAAAAGCGCAGCTGTACGGGACAAAACAGAAGCTCGGATTATGTCTGCTTGTTCTCCCCAGCACGACGGACGAGCATCTCTGCGCACTTACTTCCGCTGAGCGTCAGTTGCGAGGTCTATGATCTTCCCAAACTTGGAGAAAGCGTCAGTGAGCATCTGCTTCTTCATGCCCACGCCGTTAACGTACACCGTGTTTCCTTTCCTCGGTGCTCGACGTTCTGGAAAAGAATCTGATCCTGTGTACACCAGGGATGAGAAATGGAGAACAATTAATCTACAGCCTAGGTTTACACGGAAGCCCACCCTGCCACCTAATAAACAACACGGGGGTCGCAGTGATGGGGTTAGTACATTTTCCAAAAACAGCACCACTCTAGTACACTGGTTGAGTCTGGAATTACACCTTAGCCCAATTCAATTGGCTGTAATACCAGAACCAGTCAATGGATAATAGTGGAGCTGGTTCTGGAAGAAAGCTGCCATGTTGTTCTTCTTTTGTCTAAGGTAATTGGATTGTGAGCTCCTGGGGTCACTGTGTAATGTGGTTACGATCCCTGCAGTCACACAAGTGTACGTACTCCGGTGGAAGCCTTCTCGGTCTCGCTCCCTCTCCCGATCTCTATCACTTCTGTCTCTCTCCCTCTCTCTCTCGCGGTCTCGCTCTCTGCCGCGGTCTCGTTCGTAAGGCTCCCTGTCGCCTACGCGATGGCCTTCTCTGTCGTTCTCTCGGTCCTCTGTCTCCCTCTCGGGTTCTCGCATACGTTCACTGGAGCTGACAAAACTGAGAAGGGCCGAAAATCAGATCAATAAGAGGATAGAAAGGTCAGAGGCCACGGATGGGGGGAGACTCACCTGTCGTACAGAGACTTCCTTTGGTTGCGCCTTGAACTCTGGAGAGAGAAGAAGAGATGACGTGTTAGGAGCGAGGGTCTCAGATTGGATGGTTCCTATAGTAAAAAAAAAAAAAAAAAGAAGTTCCAAGAGTGCCGACCTCCGCCTGCTCCTCGTCTACAGAGACACTGCGCTGGAAAGGCTGGAAAGTGGGTGCTGGGCCCTTATCGGGGTCCTAAGGGAGAGAAAAAAAGGCGTCAAACAATTAGACAGTCATTAAAATTAAGAGGTGAATTCCTATCTTGATGGTCTGTGGGAGTCCAACCCCTGCGGCCCCCCGACAATCCCAAAAATGATAGAGACCAGGGCTGTGGAGTCAGAGTCGTGGAGTCGGAGCCCATTTTGGTGGCGTCGGAGTTGGTGTCAGGGAAATTGAGGAGTCGGAGGTTCGGCTTACTGACTTCACATACCTGTCAGGGCTGTGGAGTCAGAGCCCATTTTGGTGGAGTCGGAGTCAGAGTCAGTGTCATGGAAATTGAGGAGTCGGAGCCCATTTTGGTGGAGTCGGAGTCAGAGTCGGTGTCATGGAAATTGAGGAGTCGGAGGTTTGGCTTACCAACTCCACAGCCCCGATAGAGACACAGTCATGGACTCCCACTTGACTGCATGAGTAAAGACTTTAAGCCGAGGCCATACATTACGTGCAATGTCATAGTGTGTGTAGGTCATATAGGGACCAGCAGGGCCCCTCATAGACCAGCCAAGAATAAAAAGACCCCGTGGGGTCACATATAGACGTCACCTTCAGTTTGCCCTCTAGTGTCCGGGAACGCTTGAATCCGCTGTTTTTGGTCCCGGATTTAATCGCGCTGATGGCGCCGGTCTTCACCAGCATCTTGGCTTGTTCTGTCGCTGTGGCCGTGTCCACTGCTGGTTGGTCTGATAAAGCTGGAAAAGACAAGTTCCCCAGAAAAATAAATAAATGGTAACAGCGCCGCGCAGGTCTCCGGGCTGTGCCTGGTATCGCAGCTCAGAGGGGTCGTCTTGCTTTCTTTTTTTTAGGCATGGATCGATTAAGAATAAGTAATGCCGACATAATCACCTTCCAGCACCCCCGAACATTCAGCACAGGCTGCTCTGGGGGTCTACCCATTAGAATGTCAAAGTACTGCTGCAGCGGTTAGGTGACGAGGATAGCACGTCACCAGAGAAACATCTTCTTGTCACCTAACCGCTGCAGCCAATCACCGTCTGCAGCGGTCCTGCGACTCCAAACAAGGCAGACCCGGCTTCTGCCTCTGGTGCAAACCTTCGGAGCAGCCTGCACTTCATCCCAGAGGGCGCTGGAAGGGGAGTCTATGCCTTTAATCCATGCCTTTATAGAAATTAATAAAACAAAATGACATATTTTACTGTCAGACAAGTGATTGCTGCAGTACCAGACACGACCACTGGAGAGCGGCGACTCTTTAAATATGGAGAGTAACTATCTGAGCTGCCTCACATCTCTTGATGCCGGCCTGGATCGTCTGGTTGGTGGACGTTTGCTTCTTCAGAGCCAACAAGGCTTTTTTCTAGTAGAAGACAGGAAATAAAATACATTAAAAGAAAGATCCTGCAAAACATGGCGGCTTTCTCTCATAAACAGCGCCACCCCTGTCCGCGGGTGGTATCTGGTAATGCAGCGTGGCTCCACTGCCCTAGCTGCAATACCACAGACAACCCCTGGACCGGTGTGGCGCTGTTCCTGTCCTATAACACTACAGGAAATCATATGATGCGATGTAGAAACACAATACCGGAATCATAACGTTGTGTGTAGCCCTCATATAATCCATCCATGTGACCGCTGCAGCCAATCACTGGCATCAGCCATCTTGGACCGTACATCTTACCTGAGATCTGTCATTGGCTGCGGTGGTTGCATGGATGTACTTTAAAAAAAAAAAAAGGAAATCCATGAATCCATGTGACCACTGCAGCCAATAATAGGCCTCAGCTAGCGTGGACATACCAAGATCGCTGATGCTAGTGATTGGCTGCAGCGGTCACACGGATTTATTTTTTTTCAAATCCTGAACATCCCCTTTAATTACTCCCAAACCCCTTTAACAAACCTTCTTTTTCAGCTTGGCAAACTTCCTCTGTAGAGCCTCCTCTTCATCCGTCAAGACGGGTGGCAACAAAACCATGGTGCTTGGGGGAGGGAAGGAAAAAAAAGAGGAGAGCGGGGGGTTAATACTAAATAGGTACAAGCAAAACAGAGTCACTCATTTACATAATTAAAGGGGTTGTGCCCATGTAAAGGGTTGGTACCATCAGATGCTCATACTGGCGGACCACTACCATAGTGATGATTTACATCTAGGACCCCAAAAATACAGAAGTAGAAGCTCTTTGGACCTTTTCCTGGGCAGAGGGAGCATTTCTGTACAGATAAAGGAGCCATGCAGATATTTAACCCTTTGATCTGAGGTTCGGGTTGATGACCCCCATCCTGCAGGCTTCTATTTTTTTTTATTATTATTATTATTGTACATTTTTATGGCGCCATTTATTCCATGGTGCTTTACATGTGAAAAAAGGGGGCAAATATAGACAATTACATTAAACATGAGCAATACAAGGCACACAGGTACATAAGGGGGGAGGACCCTGCCCACGAGGGCTCACAGTCTGCGGGGGATGGGTGAGGATACACTGGGAGAGGGTAGAGCTGGTCATGCGGTGGTTCAGTAGGTTGAGGATCACTGCAGGCTGTAGGCTTGGCGGAAGAGGTCGGTCTTCAGGTTCTTTTTGAAGGTTTCTACGGTAGGCGAGAGTTTGAGGTGTTGGGGTAGAGAGTTCCAGAGTAGGGAGGAAGCACGGGAGAAGTCTTGGATGCGATTGTGGGAAGAGGAGATAAGAGGGAAGTAGAGAAGGAGATCTTGAGAAGATCGGAGGTTGCGGGTAGGTAAGTACCGGGAGACGAGGTCACAGATGTATGGAGGAGACAGGTTGTGGATGGCTTTGTATGTCATTGTATTTTGAACTGGAGTCTCTGGGCAATAGGAAGCCAGTGAAGAGCTTGGCATAGGGGAGAGGCTGAGGAATAGCAGGGAGACAGGTGGAATAGTCGGGTAGCAGAGTTTAGGATGGTCTGGAGTGGGGCCAGAGTGCTAGAGGGGAGGCCAGAGAGTAGGAGGTTGCAGTAGTTGAGGCGGGAGAAGATAAGGGCGTGCACTAATGTTTTTGTGGTGTCGCGGTCAATGAATGTGCGGATCCGGGAAATATTTTTGAGTTTGAGAAGGCAGGAGGAGGCAAGGGCTTGGATATGTGACTTGAAAGAGAGTGCAGAGTCGAGGATCACCCCGAGGCACCGGGCGTGTGGGACTGGAGAAAGTGAGCAGCCATTGACATTGATGAGAACCAGAATAGGGCAAGTCTGTGATGCCAAGAGATGAGAGGATCTGTAGCAGAAGGGAGTGGTCCACTGTGTCAAAGGCAGAAGACAGGTCCAGGAGGAGGAGGACAGAGTAGTGTCGCTTGCTCCTGGCAGTTAGTAGGTCATTGGTGACTTTAGTTAGGGCAGTTTCAGTTGAGTGTTGGAGTTGGAAGCCTGACTGTAACCGGTCAAAGAGGGAGCAGGAGGAGAGGTGGGAGGACAGTTAAAGATGGACGTGTTGCTCCAGTAATTTGTAGGTATAAAGGAGAAGAGATATCGGGCGATAGCTGGACACAGAGGATGGGTCGAGGGAGGGCTTTTTGAGGATGGGTGTGATCTTGGCATGTTTGAAGGATGAGGGGAAGAGACCTGTTGTGAGTGAGAGGTTGAAGAGGTGCGTTAGGGTTGGGATGAAGACCGTGGAAAGGTTAGGGATGAGGTGGGATGGGAGCGGGTCAAGCGTGCAGGTGGTGAGGTGTGATCTTGACAGGAGGGTGGAGAGCTGATCCTCTGTCATGGTGGAGAAGCTGGTTTTGGAGGAGCAGGGTTGAGCAGCTAAGAGGGGCAGTGGGCGTTGTGGGCCAAAGCTTTCTCTGATTGATTCTTTCTTTAAACAGAAGATCGATACAAAGTCTTCAGCAGAAATGAGAGGAGGGGGAGGGGGTGCAGGGGGACGGAGGAGAGAATTGAAAGTGTTGAAAAGCTGTTTAGGGTTGTGAGACAGGGAGGATATGAGAGATGAGAAGTTTGTCCACAGTGAGTGTGGACTTGAAGCTGGCGAGGGACTGCTTGTATGCAGTGAAATGGTCGGCAGAGCGGGATCGCTTCCTTCTCCGCTCAGCGACCCTGGAAGCCCGTGTCAGTTCTGTGGTCAGGCTGGTCAGCCAGGGCTGCCTGTTGAGTGTACGAGTTTTGCTATGCATGAGCGGGGCGGGCGAATCGAGTGTTGCTGTTATAAAAAGTGGCAGCAGCATCTGTGTCATGAAGGGAGGCTATGTCTTTAAGGCCGGGTTCACATTGCGTTAAAGCAGCAATTTCAACACATGTAATAAACAGGCCGCGTTAACGCAAGTACCGAAATGTGATCGTGCTAGTGCAGATAGAGCTAGCAGAGCGCTAGCGGTGACGGACCCGGAAACGCTGCTGCCTGCGTCCGTCACGCAATGATGGTACATCGCTAGCACACGCCCATTTTGGGCATGCGATGCGTCCGACATAGGACTTAATGGCGGCGTTAACGGACTGTGGAAATGTAATATGAACCCAGCCTACGAGGGAGAAGGGACTCAGAGAGAGGTTGTAAATTGAGGGGTTTGAGATTTCTGCGAGAGTGGGTCAGTTTGTAACTGACTATATGTCTCAATTTGTGGCCATATATGAGATCTCTGCTTGCTGTCAGTCACATATACGAGATCTCTGCTTGCTGTCAGTGACATATACGAGATCTCTGCTTGCTGTCAGTGACATATACGAGATCTCTGCTTGCTGTCAGTGACATATACGAGATCTCTGCTTGCTGTCAGTGACATATACGAGATCTCTGCTTGCTGTCAGTCACATATACGAGATCTCTGCTTGCTGTCAGTCACATATACGAGATCTCTGCTTGCTGTCAGTGACATATACGAGATCTCTGCTTGCTGTCAGTGACATATACGAGATCTCTGCTTGCTGTCAGTGACATATACGAGATCTCTGCTTGCTGTCAGTCACATATACGAGATCTCTGCTTGCTGTCAGTGACATATACGAGATCTCTGCTTGCTGTCAGTGACATATACGAGATCTCTGCTTGCTGTCAGTGACATATACGAGATCTCTGCTTGCTGTCAGTCACATATACGAGATCTCTGCTTGCTGTCAGTCACATATATACGAGATCTCTGCTTGCTGTCAGTCACATATATGCGAGATCTCTGCTTGCTGTCAGTGACATATACGAGATCTCTGCTTGCTGTCAGTCACATATATACGAGATTTCTGCTTGCTGTCAGTCACATATATGCGAGATCTCTGCTTGCTGTCAGACACATAGAGATCTCTGCTTGCTGTCAGTGAGTGGAAACAGTCACATTTTCGCCCGAGGATTTACCGCCTGTCCGGATACGATCAGCAGCAGCGTCGTCTGTAGTCGTGCAGCAGGTTTATCACCTCCGGTCACTGACAACAAGCAGAGGTGGTGCAAACAGTGGAGAATGATGACACAGAGCCGGTGATGACATAAAAGCAGAAATCTGGGAGAAATGGAGACAATATGAGCAGAATGCAGGCAAATATGAGCTGTACATGTAAGAAGAGGCGGAGAGACCCCGGGAGCATCACTGGTCACTGAGCTGCCCACAGCAGCGGATTACACCGGCTTCACACAGCGGCAACAACCGAACTGAGAGCAAATTTAGAATAAGAAACGTGAAATTAGAAAGCTTATATTTACCTCCTCGGTCGCACTTTTTAGACGTCACCGTCAGATTTTTTTTTTCTGTTCCCGGATGTTACCAACCACCTGAACGGCGCATGCCAACCACTGACGTCATCATTGCATTTCAACCAATCACAGCGGACTTTCGGTAATATATTTCCGCCCCAACTTGTCTTGACTGGTCACATGACTAAAATCGTTTCCGCCACACTTTTCAAGCCCTTTGACCAATCAGCAGATAGAAGTAGTCGGCTGTGATTGGCTGGTCGTTGTCACCGCCCTCCGTTTGCTGTATTTACGTCTTGTTAATCGGCGGCACTTGGCACTTGCTGCTTTTTGTGTGTGTAGTAGTTGTGCTGTGAGTGTGTTCGGACAGGACGCCCATGGTTATAAAGCTGCCGCCAGCTGGTAATGGGCCATCAAATGAGTAATAAATGATGAGAACGTGAACATGCGCACTAATTCCTGGAAAGCAAAGCAACTTGGGGAACAAAAGAGCCAATTAACAGCCACAGCCCACAATATATGGGTCAGACCCCACTGATCATGTATGTAGGGGGCTTCTGTGACCACTTCTGTCATAGGTACCGACTAGTGCGGTGGTCGCGTCACTGCACCGTACATGGGGGGGCATATATAGCCTGCCCTGTCCTTCAAACCACACATCCAAGCTCTTTCCACCTCCTGTTGCCTCCAGCTCAAAAATATCTCCAGGATCCGTCCTTTCCTCAACCCCCAATCTACTAAAATGCTTGTGCACGCCCTCATCATTTCCCGCCTTGACTACTGCAACATCCTTTTCTGCGGCCTCCCTGCTAACACCCTTGCACCTCTCCAGTCCATCCTTAACTCTGCTGCCCGACTAATCCATCTCTCTCCTCGCTACTCCTCCGCTTCCCCCCTCTGCAAATCTCTTCACTGGCTCCCATTCCCTCAGCGTATCCAGTTCAAATTACTAATACTGACCTACAAAGCCATCGACAACCTGTCTCCTCCATATATCTCTGAACTAATCTCCCGATATCTTCCCTCACGTGACCTCCGATCCTCCCAAGACCTCCTCCTCTCCTTCACACTTATTCGCTCCTCATCCAATCGCCTCCAAGACTTCTCCCGAATATCCCCCATCCTCTGGAACTCTCTGCCCCAACACATCCGACTATCAACCACAGTCGGATCCTTTAGACGGAACCTGAAAACCCATCTCTTCAGGAAAGCCTACAGCCTGCACTGACACCGCTGCTGCCTCATCACCAACGAAGCTACCGCCTCACCAACACCGGAGCTACCACCTCACCAACACCGGAGCTACCGCCTCACCAACACCGGAGCTACCGCCTCACCAACACCGGAGCTACCGCCTCACCAACACCGGAGCCACCGCCTCACCAACGCCGGAGCTACCGCCTCACCAACACCGGAGCTACCGCCTCACCAACACCGGAGCTACCGCCTCACCAACACCGGAGCTACCGCCTCACCAACACCGGAGCCACCGCCTCACCAACGCCGGAGCTACCGCCTCACCAACACCGAAGCTACCGCCTCACCAACACCGGAGCTACCGCCTCACCAACACCGGAGCTACCGCCTCACCAACACCGGAGCCACCGCCTCACCAACGCCGGAGCTACCGCCTCACCAACACCGGAGCTACCGCCTCACCAACACCGGAGCTACCGCCTCACCAACACCGGAGCTACCGCCTCACCAACACCGGAGCTACCGCCTCACCAACACCGGAGCTACCGCCTCACCAACACCGGAGCTACCACCTCACCAACATCGGAGCTACCACCTCACCAACACCGGAGCTACCACCTCACCAACACCGGAGCTACCACCTCACCAACACCGGAGCTACCACCTCACCAACACCGGAGCTACCACCTCACCAACACCGGAGCTACCACCTCACCAACACCGGAGCTACCGCCTCACCAACACCGGAGCTCCTGCAACCCTCAACCTACTGTCTCCTTCCCCATAATCCTGTAGAATGTAAGCCCGCAAGGGCAGGGTCCTCGCCCCTCTGTATCAGTCCGTCATTGTTAGTTTGTTTACGTGATATGTGATATTATGTGATATTTGTAACTTGTATGTAACCCCTTCTCATGTACAGCACCATGGAATCAATGGTGCTATATAAATAAATAATAATAATAATAATATAGTCATGGATATCCCTTCTCATGGTCAGCGGGGGGGGCATATTTAGTACATGGGACCCCCATTCTCATGGTCAGCGGAGGGCATATATAGGACATGGACCCCTGTTCTCATGGTCAGCGGGGGCATATATAGTAATGGATATCCCTTCTCATGGTAAGCGGGGGCATATATAGTCATGGATACCCCTTCTCATGGTCAGCGGGGAGCTTATATAGGACATGGGACTCCCATTCTCATGGTCAGCGGGGGGCATATATAGTCATGGATACCGCTTCTCATGGTCAGCGGGGGGGGTGTTGTGAATTCTGTTGTCAAGCTCCCTCCTGTGGTCGTGAATGGTACTTCGGCGAGTTCCGTCTATGGGCTCCCTCTGGTGGCTATGAGTGAAGCTGCGGCTTCTGAGGTTCCTTACACAGGTGACGTGGTTTATCCTTTGGTTGGCTGTTCTATTTAACTCCTCTCAGATCGTTACTCCATGCCAGCTATCAATGTTTTTGCATTTGTTCAGTTCGCTCCTGGATCTCTCTGGTGACCTGCCTTCTCCTGCAGAAGCTAAGTTCCTGATAGTCTTTATTTGTTCACTGTTTTCTTGTCCAGCTGGTTATCATGATTTTGTCTTGCTAGCTGGAAGCTCTGGGATGCACAGTGGCCCCTTCCGCACCGTGAGTCAGTGCGGAGGTCTTTTTTGCACACTCTGCGTGGTCTTTTGTAGGTTTTTGTGCTGATCGCAAAGTTACCTTTCCTATCCTCTGTCTATTTAGTTAGTCTAGCCTCCCTGTGCTGTAACCTGTTTCATTTCTGCGTTTGTGACTTTCATCTTTACTCACAGTCAATATATGTGGGGGGCTTCCTTTACCTTTGGGGAATTTCTCTGAGGCAAGGTAGGCTTTATTTTCCTTCTCTAGGGCTAGATAGCCCTTAGGCTGTGACGAGGCGCCTAGGTCTGGTCAGGAGCGCTCCACGGCTATTTCTAGTGTGTGTGATAGGATTAGGGCTTGCGGTCAGCAGAGTTCCCACATCCCAGAGTTCGTCCTGTATGTGGTTTAACTATCAGGTCATTCCGGGTGCTCCTAACCACCAGGTCATAACAGGGGGGCATATATAGGACATGGGACTCACACTGTAAACAAGCAAACAGCAGTGCATAGGAGACGGCGGACAATGTCCCACCGTATCTCCTACACTGTGGCTGCCTCAGCTGTGAATTGGGCACCCCCCAGAGCTGTCCAGTTCTCAGCTGTGGGGGAAGCAAGGCACCATTTCATGTGCAAGCGGTGACAGGAAGTCTGGGCAGCGGCGGTGAGAAGAGCACCAGGGCATTGGTGGTAAGAGGAACACCAGGTCAGCGACGGTGAGAAGAGCACCAGGGCAGTGGTGGTGAGAAGAACACCAGGGTAGTGGTGGTGAGAGGAGCACCAGGTCATTGGTGGTGAGAGGTACACCAGGTCAGCAGTGGTGAGAAGAGCACCAGGGTAGAGGTGGTGAGAAGAGCACCAGGGCAGTGGTGATGAGAGGAACAGCAGGGCAGCGGTGGTGAGAAGAGCACCAGGGTAGTGGTGGTGAGAAGAGCACCAGGGCAGTGGTGATGAGAGGAACAGCAGGGCAGCGGTGGTGAGAAGAGCACCAGGGTAGTGGTGGTGAGAAGAACACCAGGGCAGCGGTGGTGAAAAGAGCACCAGGGTAGTGGTCGTGAGAAGAACACCAGGTCAGCAGTGGTGAGAAGAACAGCAGTTCAGCGGTGGTGAGAAGAGCACCAGGGCAGTGGTGGTGAGAAGAGCACCAGGGTAGTGGTGGTGAGAAGATCACCAGGGCAGTGGTGAGCAGTGCTGAGAAGAGCACCAGGGCAGTGGTGATGAGAGGAACAGCAGGGCAGCGGTGGTGAGAAGAGCACCAGGGTAGTGGTGGTGAGAAGAACACCAGGGCAGCGGTGGTGAAAAGAGCACCAGGGTAGTGGTCGTGAGAAGAACACCAGGTCAGCAGTGGTGAGAAGAACAGCAGGTCAGCGGTGGTGAGAAGAGCACCAGGGCAGTGGTGGTGAGAAGAGCACCAGGGTAGTGGTGGTGAGAAGATCACCAGGGCAGTGGTGGTGAGAAGAGCACCAGGGCAGTGGTGGTGAGAAGATCACGAGGGCAGTGGTGGTGAGAAGAGCACCAGGGTAGTGGTGGTGAGAGGAACACCAGGGCAGCGGTGGTGAGTAGAACCCAGGGTAGTGGTGGTGAGAGTTACCAGGTCAGCGGCGGGGAGAAGAGCACCAGTGCAGCGGCGGTGAGTACCGGTTGTCAGTCTGGATTGTACTATTGTACTACTAATACCAGGATACTGAGCTGTTCTCATCGCTGAAGGAAAGACTGTGGCGGATTCTCCATCCAGTGGTGAGGAAAGCTCGGTAGCCGGGGATTAGTGGTACAATGCCAGGTTACAGAGTCAGCTTTCCGTCTTTTGCCGGTTCACCTATCATGCTACCATATCTTGGGTTGCATGTTGGATGTGCTGCGCCCCAGAGTACTGGTCGTTGCAGTAATGTTATTCTTCCACCAGGGGGAGTGATGTTATGTCTGAAGGCAATGAAGGAGATCTTCTGTCCAGGTATCACAACCACAAAACAAACTTCACACTCCAGTCCGCCAGGGGGAGCTAAGCTTCTATCTACTAGGGCACTCCTCACACTTCGGTAAAACTGGTGGGTTGGTTAGGAAGTTAGACAGAAGCTGACTGGAGGGAGTAGGGGTCAGTCAGTCAGTCCCGACCGAGTTTGGCAGCGGCTGGTTGGAGGGTACACGGAGCTGCGCCTGCATCCCATGCGGCAGCATCCCAAGAAAGAGACATTGAAAGGAATTGTGTTGCAGTGAGTGAGAAACTAAGTCATAGCAAAAGGAGAGGAATATCAGCAGGAGACCAGCTAGAAGCAGGCTGCCTCCTTCTGAAGCGCAGTACCAGTAGCCAGAACACTGAGGGAGTAAGGATCTCTACGCCATTACTTCAGAGACTGGCAGGATAGTTGATTCCACGTTGGCTGCCCGACCATATACCCAGGAGGCACGGTGGCAACTTGTGGAGGCTGGGGTGTCTCTAGGGTCCCTATAAAAAGCCTCAGGCCACCAGTCATAGGGGTTTGTCCTAACCGTCAGGGGGACAGAGAGAAAGAGACTTAACATCTGCCATAGTTGTGAGGACCTTACCGAGTTGCTCAGCAGGGAGGAACTACAACACTCAGGCGCTAGAGGAAGGCTATTGAATTCCACCTGGATAAGGGGACTCTGGATTTGCCTTCAGACCGGCCGGACTCTGCCTACCCTGTGGTCCCTACCCTGGACTGTGGATGCTGAAGCCTTCAGTAAAGGTAAAGAGACTGCAACCTTGTGTCCTCGTTATTCACTGCACCTTACATCATCCACCATCCACCATCTACACTCTGGGAAGCCCTGGGGATATACTCCACCTGTGGGAAGGTATACCATCTAGCTGCCATCACATCACCCCAGCGGACCCCTAAGCAGCGTCGGTCACCCTGACCGAATACCACAGGTGACGTCACGAACATCCCTTTTAAAACCTTTTCCCCATTTCATCAACGGACGACCCCTAGGGCCACGGACTGGGTCAGCCAACGTGACATCCCCACCGAGAACAGAAGGGACCGGTACTGAGTTCCCCACAGCCCTTGGGGGCGCTGCAAACTTTGGCGTCACGAACAGGATCTACTTAAGCCTGAAAAATCGGGTCATGTGCGCCTAAGAACTGTGCCAGAATCGTATTTGAACTGGTTGTGCTTAAAGACTGTATTGCCATTTACCGCCAAAATTCCCGCCAAAACTGCTGCCATTACCGCGCCACGAGGAGCACAGGAGAAGAAGAAGAAGGGCCAACATGGGAGGAGACTACCAAAGCGGCGCCAAAAGTGACGACCACCCCCTCCGACTACGGCTGCAGGATGATGATGAGCTCAGAAATCAAGGAGCTCAGACCCCAGAACATGGAGGAACAGCATGAGTGTGCTACCGAAGGTCCAGGAGCAGAGATAGCGACCAGCGGGTACCTGAACGACGACGAAGTGACCCAGGACCATCTCAGGCAGCTGGAGGTGAACCCGAACTTGCCGCTGCTGGAGGAGCCGAGCCATCCCCTCCCGGACGCAGAGCCGACAGCAGTGAAGAAATGGAAGTCGGAGCTGTGCCGGAAGGTCGCACTGGAAGAACCGCAGTTCGAGCGGCAGCCGACTCCAGCGTCCTCATCAGCGGAGCGGATCGTCATCGGTGGAACTGCAGCCCCCCAGAGACCTGGTCGTTGCAGTATGACGCTCTGTCGCTAAGGGGAGTGATGGTACGTCTGATGGCACTAAGGAGTTCTTCTGACCAGGTATCACCAGCACACATTACACTTCACACTCCGGCCACTAGGGGGAGAAAAAGGCTTTATTTATTGGGCCACTCCTCACACTGGTAAAACTAGGGGTTGGATAGGAAGTTAGTCAGAAGCTGACTGGGTTGGAACCAGGCAACATCCCGTGGCAGGGGGTGTTGCAGGGAGAAGACACAGGGGGGTCCCTGTCAGGCGTGGGAACCTGGCAGGCACCTAGCGAACAGAACAGAACGTTACGGAACCGCGCCTGCACTACCTTGCGGCGGTATCCTAAGAAAGAGACACGAAGCGAAGGATATTGTGGAACAGTGAGAAACGAGATCAAGCACAAAGGAGAGCCAGTAGGAGTCGTGTCCCGAGAACGGCAACATCCTACTGAGGAGCGTAGCCGGTGGCCAGAACACGAGGAAGTAACTGACTCTATGCCTTACTTCAAACTCCACAGGACAGTTAATTATAGGTTGGCTGTCTACCTTAAATTTCCTACAAAGACATAGGGGGCAACGCGTGGAGAGGGGCGTCTCTAGGGTTCCAGAAGAGCTCCGAGCCTTCCCGTCATACGGGTGCGTCCTAGCCATAACATACTGGGGGACGAGAAACTAGTAACATCCGGAACGAAAGAGAGAATTAGAAAGAACTAGAAAGAACGAACGAACGAGAACAGAAGTTGTGAGGACTATTCCGAATGCTCAGCAGGGAAGCACTACAACACACAGACGCTAGTGGTAGGCAACGATTTCCACCTGCAAAGGGAACTCTGGATGTGCCCACCGGACCGGCCGGTCTCAGACAGCCCTGTTAACTGTGCTCTGGATTGAGGATCCTGAAGCCTTCAGTAAAGAGGTAAAGAGACTGCAACCCTGTGTCCTCGTTATTGACTGCACCTCACACCATTACCATCCACCTTACTGGGAAGCCCTGGGGACATACTTCACCTGTGGGAAGGTATACCATCCAGCTGCCATTCCATCACCCCAGTGGACCCCACAGCAGCGTCGGTCACCCTGACCGAACACCACAGGTGGAGTCACGAATCCCTGACAAACTGTACCACCTTTATTGGACGCCCCTTAGCAGGGTCGCGGACCGGGTCTAACCACCGTGACAACCCCAGAACTGAGACAGAGAGGCCCGGTACCGAGAACGCGTGGCCCTGTGTCTGGGGGCGCTCCAACTTGGCATCACGAACAGGATCGTACTTAAGCCTGAAGAATTGGGTCATTTGTGCCTTGGAACTGTGATTTATTGAAAGGACTGTGTATTGCTGATTGTCGCATGATTCCTGTCAAAACCGCCGCGATTGCCTCGCCACGAGGAGCACAGGAGAAGAAGGAGGGCGTGTCATGGGAGTAGATCAAGAAAGCGGCGCCAAAAGTAGCGACCGCCCCCTCCGACTACAGCTACAGGATGACGAGTTCAGGAATGGAGGAGCTCAAACACCAGAAAATGGAGGAGCCTCGTGTGTGTGCTGCCACAGATCCCGGAGTGGGGATGACAACCAGCGGGTACCCGAACGACGAAGGAGTGATCCTGGTCTGTCCCCGTCAGCCGGAGGTGGACCCGGACTCGAATCTGCCGTGGCTGGAGGGTCCAGACTTCTTGGAGCCGCGGGCGGAGGAGCCGAGTCAGCCTATCCCCAGCGTGGAGCCAGCCGATGTGAAGCAATGGAGATCGGAGCCATCACCGAGGGCCGCACCGCGGTCCGAGCCGCAGCCGACTCCAGCGTCCTTATCAATGGAACTGATCGGCAACGGTGGAACCACATCAGACGGAGGTATGGAAAACGCCCCTGCTCTCCTGACCGATCCTGCTCACATGACCGCTCCCCATCCCGACAGTGATTGATTGCTCCTGAGCTGGTGGTTATAGCCCCCGGCACTATGGAGAAGCTGGTGCCTCCGCTACCGACAACTATGGGGGAACCACTAGATGTAAGCTCAGAGGGGGTGATCTTCCAATGGGATACCCCGAGGATTGGGCCAGACGGGACCAGACAGGAGGGCCTCAGCATCGCTGCGCTCACTTGGGAACAATATAAACAATGCCTAATTTTACACTGGAAAGACCGAAAAGAGACAGAACAAAGTGACCCACCGAAAGTACAAGGACCAAAGACAGAACGCAGTAAAGGGAGTCCGGTAAAGCAGGGGACTGTGCTGGCCTTTCACCCAAAGCGGGGTTGAGGCTCTATACAGGAACCGGAACTACCGACGGAAGTCTTCTTTACTATCGACAATGTGAAGACCCCGTTCCGCAATAGATGTGATAATCAGCTGCTATATAGAGGGGACCAGGTGACATACACCCGCCATCGGAGTGCGCAAGGGTGGTGCGCTCGGAACATCCAACGATGCGAGCCGGCAGTGGCGCCACCTGCTGTCCTGACTACAACTAACCCTGATTTGACGAATTCCATCCCTATTATCACAGTGTGCATTATCGCCGCTACTGAACTTGCAACCAAAGCTGAAATTCGGATCCAGACACCGGCTGACCTGGCCGCACCTGAGAGATGAACCCACTGACACTGCATCAGGCGAGAACACGGAACCAGGGCTTCCACGGCCGGGAAGTGTTCACCACCGGCTGATGTCCTGTCACCTGCTATAGAAACAAACCTCGAACCCCCGACAGATAGTTATTTAACTGTTTCCTGTTTCCTGTTTTGCTGCTAAAACCCGTAGGGGTTAGAGAGAGAGTCCTCCTGAGAACTATAGAACGATAGCTGGTTGCTGAAAGAGAGACAATGTCAGTAGGCCCAGCCAGGAGCTAGGCGGTCCTGCATTGGTGAAGCCAGGAAAGAAAAAGTTGAGTTTGTTAGATAGTATTTTATAGTAGGCCTTTAGTGGGTTCAGCTTATACGACCTTAAGGGAAAAGTTAAATTATTGTTCAGAATTTGCACTTAGTAGAATACCCGGCAGGGTACCAGAAGTCATTTATAGTCAAGATGTTATTTAAAAATATTTAACCTTGTTTTGTTTGTAACGTTTAAGTGTCTTCACCTCCCATAAAGGGAAGCTTTGTTATATTTACTTAAGAGCAAGGAGAAGAAAAGATCAAGACCACAGAAATGGGAGCACCTCAAACAAATTTCAAAAAATACAACGTTTTTATTGATAAACATAACAACAATATACCACACAAAAAAAACAAGGCTAAAAACATTTAAAAGTGCAAAATATAACACAGAAGAACACAGCAGTCATATCCTAATATAGGGAAAATGACGACCCACAACCCTATCCCCTCCCAAAAGACAGAAATATATATAGAGCGTGGTGACCTAAAACACGGTCATGTATCCATATATAATGTAAACAATACAGAGAAGCATTGTCCATGTAATACTCTGAAACCTCAGCTGAAAAGGTGCAGTGCATACATACGCATAGATCTACTAATATCACAGTACCGTATAGTCCTAAAAAAATATTTTATAAATCAAGAAAAAATGCAAGGAGAAATGCTAACCGGCATGTAACAATCCATGCCCAGGCGGCTGCTGAAAAAGGCTCATTATTATTATTATTATTATACATTTTTATAGCGCCATTTATTCCATGGCGCTTTACATGTGAATACGGGGCAAATATAGACAAATACATTAAACATGAGCAGATAACAAGGCACACGAGTACATAAGGAGGGAGGACCCTGCCCGATTACACACAGATTTAAAACATACGAGACATGGTGATCTCATACATGTCTGAATTGAGCATATACCTAAAGAGATACATATACGCATGAAAAACCAGGGTCATATGCAGGCTAATGAGGGAGAGAAATAGGAGAGAGGGAGAGGGCTGTGGGGTGCAACCCACGCGTATCGCCGCAGCTGTGGCGGCTTCCTCAGGGAAAGAATAGCATACTGTGTAACATGCTGAACAGAAATATATACCAGATCGTGATAAAATAAATGGTGTTCACCTGTTTAGAGGCGGCAGCGAAGAAGCACATGGAGCAAGATGGTCGCGGCCATAATGTTAATCCTGGGTAGCGGCGTTTTGCTAATAAAGTTGTGTGATGGCCAAACCCACGCATGCGCACTGGGCGCGACAGACCTACACAAGCGCGCCTGTAACTAATCCTCGGCGGCCTGGTTCCATACATGAGTGCGCCGGCGCGCTAAGTCGAGAAATACATGAAAGTGCGCACACCTGTTACAATAATGGTCCAAAGAAACACGGCACCCAACTCAGCAGCCCGATCGTCATACTAGACAGCTGCTGTTTTAAATATAGCTGCATTATAAACAAATCCACGCATGTACATAAAGGAACAAGGGAACAAGTAAATACGGCACAGACATAACTCCACCAGTGCTAGCCCAGCTGTTGCCACGAACGACCACACTCTTGTCCAGATTATTAAAAAACCTTTTTGACACACGCAGCATCACAGGGGAATGAAGAAGGCGCAGTATAGTCATAAAGACTATACGTATTAGTCCACATGAATCCCACAGATGTCACATATATTTCGTATATTTATTAATTAAAGGTCAACTATAGCAATATAGATACACAAAAAGTGTGTATACAGAACTATCCATATGCAGAATGCGAAATGCAGTACAGTGATATGTATATACAGAAGATGTTAGCAAAACTGTCTATATACAGGAAACAAAATACGAAGTTGGACTGATCACATAATATGGAAACAGAGCAACCGACCCTATAAAGCGTTTGTCCATATATGTGTATCTTGACGGAGAACTTGTAAAAACGCATAAATGGCAATTGAATACGCGCACACATAGCCGCAAGTATACGTTTATCCGCATAAATATACATGGCCACAAAATGTACTGTAGCCCCAAGGCCAACTCAAAAGGTGGCCTAAACATATTAAAGAAACAAATAAATAAATAAATAAATAAGTTGAGGCCCAGGGACAATGCACTTGATACTATAAGGTACTGTGATATACATAATATTTATATAGTGTATCAAAATCCTATCAAAAAGTTGCCCTGTAAAGACCGTGCCAATAGCGAACCAACAATAAGAAAAGGGTCCCGAACAGGACCCATAGATATAGGCACACATATTCAGGCATACATGAACCAGGGACCTAAAAAACACACCAGATGCTGTATGGTACTGTGATATAGACTGAACCCCCTAGATATATACCAACCAAACTAAATGTATTAAGCATAGAACCCAGTGAATAAAAGTTCTTCATTTAGTCCATTTGGCGATGTACTCCTTAGGTCATAGATCCAACATGACTCTCGTCGTAGGAGTTCCTTAGTTAAATCCCCCCCCCCCCCGAATGTTGCCCAGAACTTGGTCGACAACCATAATCCGCATACCCTGATGCCTGCTGTTGTGAAATTCCATGAAATGGGAAGCAACAGATGAGATGGTTTTGGCTTTAGCAATGTCCGCCTTAGCATTTGCAATGTTCGACATATGCTGTTGGACCCTCCGTCTTACTTCCTGGGTTGTCTGTCCAACGTATAGCTTCGGGCATGAACAAATCAACACGTAGACCAAATTCCTTGACCTGCAGTTGGAGTATCTCCTCGCTTTCAGTTCTCCTGGAAAAATTGGCAGGGTTAGAGAATTAGTGGCAGCCATGTAAGGACAAACATTGCATTTACCGCACGGGAAAGTTCCCTTCATCCTGTTTCCTGATCCCAATCTCACAGTTGGCCTTTTGAAATGGCTGTTGGTAAGAACATCTTTGAGATTCCTGGCCCTCCTAGCAATAATCCTTGGTCTATCTGATAGGAAAGGCCTCAATTTGTTCTCATTCAACAATATCCCCCAGTGCTTACCCAGAATATTATAGACATCCTGCCACTGATTGTCATATGCCGTAATTAGATTAATAGTTGGCATGCCTTTAGGAGCTTTTTGCTCCAAAAGACTCAGTCTATTGCTCTTCCGTGAATGCTCAAAAGCACGTGCTATGGTCTTTTGCGGGTACCGTCTTTTTGACAGGCGAGTGCTAAGATCATGTGCCCCCTCCCGAAAATCCAAATCCGAGCTGCAGTTACGCCTTACCCTTAGAAATTGGCCTTTCGGGAGATTATTGCGTAAGTGCTGAGGGTGAAAACTTGAATAATGAAGGACGTTATTTGTAGCTGTAGTCTTGCGAAAAATCTTAGTTTGAATCTGGTTGCCAACCTTCATCACCTTCAAGTCCAAAAAGTCCACTGACGTCATAGATAAGGAAACTGTTAAGGAGATATTAAGCTCATTACTATTCAGTGTGGTAATAAAATTCCTACAGTCAACTTCAGAGCCCGTCCAAAAGAACAGCAAGTCGTCAATATATCGAAACCAACGAAAAACGTTGATTTTGAATTCCTGCAAAGGGCACACCTGTGTTTCCTCCCACCAACCCATGAAAAGGTTGGCATAGGAGGGTGCACAGCGGGCACCCATAGCTGTGCCAACAATTTGTTTAAAAAACACTCTGTCAAAAACGAAATAGCTGTTAGATAAAACAAACGACAGGAGATCCAAGATGAAGGATTGATGTCTGCGGTCACCTGTGATCTGCTGGTTCAAAAAGAATGAGACCGCCTCGATGCCCAACGCATGTCAAATGCAAGTGTACAGTGATGTAACATCCATCGTGACAAGAATGGTGTTCTCTGGAACCGTCAGATCTTGCAGCTGTCGAATCAGATGGGAGGTATCCTGGATATAAGAACCTAAACGAATGACAAGCGGTTGCAAAAAATAATCCAGATAGATACAAGGCCTCTCATACAAACCGCCAATACCCGCCACAATTGGCCTACCAGGTGGTTCCTGCATCGATTTGTGTATCTTTGGAAGAAGATATAAGGTAGGGACGACCGGAGACACCGTGGTCAGGAATTTAAGTTCTTTATTATCCAAGATATTATTATGCTTAGCAGAAGTGAGAAGACGGTCCAGCTTCCTCTTGAAGATACCTGTGGGATCAGAGGGCAAGACTTGGTAGCATTTGGCATCACTGAGTTGACGCCGAGCTTCTTTTAGGTACATATCGGTAGGCCAAAGAACAATATTCCCACCCTTATCCGCCTCCTTTATGATAAAGGACGTATTTTCTTTAAGTCTGGTCAAGATCTGTCTTTCTCTGGTACCCAAGTTTTCACCCTGATGTTTATTGAGCTGGAGTCTAGCCACATCGTGACTTACCATGTCATAAAAGATTTGGATAGCTGGAGATACTGCAAAAGATGGCTTAACTTGTGAGGGCAAATGCCAGGACTTCTGACCATCCCGGGCAACAGAGCACTCATTTTCCTCCAAGAGTTGTACAAGGTCACTGAAAACCTGTCTCTCATCCTGCGGCAGGGAATCAACAATCGAGGGCTGGTGATATTTGAGTTTAAATACCAATTTTCTGCAAAATAAATACACATCCTTAATAAGGGTGAATTTATCCAGCCTATTCATGGGGGAAAAGGACAAACCTAGTGCCAAAACACGCCTTTCTTCATCTGACAGGACATATTCCGATAGGTTTATGATTTGCAAATTACCTGTATCTTTGATGTCCGTCCCTGAGGTTACTTCCTCCTGTTGTGCCTTTGTTATATTTACTTGTTTCAAGCATTCCAAAATTTTGTATGTCTTTTGCTGATATGTATTGTTGTTCTTCTTCCCAGTCCAGGAGTACTGGATTTAACTGGGGGGGAGTGCAGCGCCCCAGAGACCTGGTCGTTGCATTATGACGCTCTGCCGCTAAGGGGAGTGATGGTACGTCTGATGGCACTAAAGGAGTTCTTCTGACCAGGTATCACCAGCACACATTACACTTCACACTCCAGCCACTAGGGGGAGAAAAAGGCTTTATTTATTGGGCCACTCCTCACACTGGTAAAACTAGAGGTTGGATAGGAAGTTAGCCAGAAGCTGACTGGGTTGGATTCAGGCAACATCCCGTGGCAGGGGGTGTTGCAGGGAGAAGATTCAGGAGGGTCCCTGTCGGGTGTGGGAACCTGGAAGGCACCTAGGGAACAGAACAGAACGTTACGGAACCGCGCCTGCACTACCTTGCGGCGGTATCCTAAGAAAGAGACACGAAGCGAAGGATATTGTGGAACAGTGAGAAACGAGATCAAAAACAAAGGAGAGCCAGTAGAAGTCGTGCCCCGAGAACGGCAACATCCTACTGAGGCGCGTAGCCGGTGGCCGGAACACCGAGGAAGTAACTGACTCTATGCCTTACTTCAAATTCCGCAGGACAGTTAATTATAGGTTGGCAGTCTACCTTAAATTTCCTACGAAGACATAGGGGGCAACGCGTGGAGAGGGACGTCTCTAGGGTCCCGGAAGAGCTCCGAGCCTTCCCGTCATACGGGTGCGTCCTAGCCATAACATACCTGAGGGACGAGAAACTAGAAACATCTGGAACGAAAGAGAAAGAATTAGAAAGAACTAGAAAGAACGAACGAACGAGAACAGAAGTTGTGAGGACTATTCCGAATGCTCAGCAGGGTAGCACTACAACACACAGGCGCTAGTGGTAGGCAACGATTTCCACCTGCAAAGGGAACTCTGGATGTGCCCATCGGACTGGCCAGTCTCAGACAGCCCTGTTAACTGTGCTCTGGATTGAGGATCCTGAAGTCTTCAGTAAAGAGGTAAAGAGACTGCAACCTTGTGTCCTCGTTATTGACTGCACCTCACACCATCACCATCCACCTTACTGGGAAGCCCTGGGGACATACTTCACCTGTGGGAAGATATACCATCCAGCTGCCATTCCATCACCCCAGCGGACCCCACAGCAGCGTCGGTCACCCTGACCGAACACCACAGGTGGCGTCACGAATCCCTGACAAACTGTACCACCTTTATTGGACGCCCCTTAGCAGGGTCGCGGACCGGGTCTAGCCACCGTGACAACCCCAGAACTGAGACAGAGAGGACCGATACTGAGAACTCGCGGCCCTGTGTCTGGGGGCGCTCCAGAACCACATCAGACGCAGGTACAGAAAGCGCCCCTGCCCCACCAACCGCTCCCCGCCTGGACTGTGACCAACCCCCAGCCACCGTTCTGGTCCTAACGACTCCCAACACGGCCAATGAGACGCTGCCCCCGCTACCGACATCCCTGGGGATACCGCTGGACGTAAGCCCTGAGGGGGTGATCTTCAAATGGGACGCTCCAAGGACTAGACCAGACGGGTCCAAACAAGAGGGTTCCTATATTGTGATCCTCACATGGGAAGAATACAAACAATGCCTAGTGTCGCAATGGAGGGAGCGGAATAAACAGAACGCTCAAGGGGACACATCGACCGCTAAAACTCAGCGAGGCGACAGTCCCCCGGTGAGCTATGGCATAGTAGTGACCTACCACCTCCAAAGAGGGAGGGGTTTCATTCAGGAATCCGGGATAGTACCCAAGGTTCGGGTTGACAGAAGTGAAGTGGAGTCTCTCCTTGGAAGGGGGCATCCGGACCGAAGCCTGCGTCCCGGAGATCCGGTGACTTACACCCGTCACTGGGGGGATAAAGGTTGGTACGCTCGGGACTTTAAGAGGTGCGCGCCACCAACAGCGCCACATTGTGTCAAAGAAACGACTTCGACCACTGCAGCCGCTGAACCATCGAGAGTCCTGCAGGTTAACATCACCCCCATTGTATCTCCAACTATCATTTCTGCATCTGCTGCCGCGGCCAATGCCGAAGCTAACACTTGTTATCAGGCCACGCAAACTTTAATAGCAGCCAACAATTTGACAATACATGAATAGCAGACCCATGACGTTTATTTGAAACCAGAGGAAGATCCAGACACCCACCTTCCCAAGCCAGGAAGTTTTCGGCCTCGGTTTGTGCCTTGGAAGGTCTTGCAACCCTGGATGCAGTTATTTAAATAAACCTCAAAAACCTGAAGACTGTAAATAGTTTAAAAACTTTTCCCTGTTTCTTTGCTGCTTGAACCCATCTAGGGTTATTCCTTAAAGTGCTCCCCTGTCTAAAGGGATCCTATATTTCGGTTGCACCTGTTTTTGCACAAGTTTCTACTTTTATACCAAAGAACTGCAGAATCATGAACTGTGCATGATCACAAACTGTCCACTGTATATAGTTTGCATGTTCTTAAAGGTGCTCCCTACTGGTTTTACAAGAAGAGCTTTTTCGAAGAGACTGTTCCTGATGACATCGTGAAACTTTTTGCTGTTTTAAAGTTAATAAGTGACTTGTGTATTGATACTTTGCACTACCTCAGAGAATGACTTGACTTTGCCCTTAAAGGGATTGTTTACTAGTTGAACTGTGCTAAAAAGTTAATATAATAGATAGTAAGTTAATGCAATAAAGAGAAAGTAGATAGTAATAATGTTTACATAGCCGATAGTATGTAGCTAGAAAGTTAGATAGTGATAAAATGTTTGATAATGTTCAGAATAAAATGTTAGATGGTGTACCTTAAATAAAATTGAGGTTTTAGGAAAGGAAATGCAGTAGGCCCGTGGGGGTAGACAGATAGTCCTGCATGTGTAGCAGAGAGATAAAGAAAATGTTGATTTGTGCTTTAAGGGTTAATGATAGTATACCCTTAGAGGGTACTTGCACTAAGTAGAGAGAATACCTGTACGGGTAATTGTGTTTTATAGTTAGATAGTAATTGTTTTCAATTTGCCTTTAAAAGTCGTAGAAACAATGTAAATATGGTATTGTTTGCATGTTTGCAACGTTCAAGTGTTCTCACCTCCCATAAAGGGAAGCTTAGTATATATTAACTTGTTTTATAGCATTTCAAAAATTTTGCATGTCTTTTGCTGATGCATTGTTGTTTTCTTTTTTCCCAGTCTGGGAGTACTGGATTTAACGGGGGGGTGTAGCGCCCCAGAGTCCTGGTCATTGCAGTAATGTTATTCTTCCACCAGGGGGAGTGTGTTGTGAATTCTGTTGTCGAACTCCCTCCTGTGGTCGTGAATGGTACTTCGGCGAGTTCTGTCCATGGACTCCCTCTAGTGGCTGTGAGTGAAGCTGCTGCTTCTGAGGTTCCTTACACAGGTGACGTGGTTTATCCTTTGGTTGGCTGCTCTATTTAACTCCACTCAGATCGTTACTCCATGCCAGCTGTCAATGTTCCCGCATTGGTTCAGTTCGCTCTTGGATCTTTCTGGTGACCTGTCTTCTCCAGCAGAAGCTAAGTTCCTGATAGTTATTATTTGTTCATTGTTTCCTTGTCCAGCTGGTTATCGTGATTTTGTCTTGCTAGCTGGAAGCTCTGGGATGCAGAGTGGCATCTCCGCACCGTTAGTCGGTGCGGAGGTCTTTTTGCACACTCTGCGTGGTCTTTTGTAGTTTTTTTGTGCTGACCGCAAAGATACCTTTCCTATCCTCTGTCTGTTTAGTAAGTCTGGCCTCCCTTTGCTGAAACCTGTTTCATTTCTGCGTTTGTGACTTTCATCTTTACTCACAATCAATATATGTGGGGGGCTGCCTTTTCCTTTGGGGAATTTCTCTGAGGCAAGGTAGGCTTTATTTTCTATCTCTAGGGCTAGCTAGCTCTTAGGCTGTGAAGAGGCATCTAGGGAGAGTCAGGAACTCTCCACGGCTATTTCTAGTTGTTGTGATAGGATTAGGGCCTGCGGTCAGCAGAGCTCCCACATCCCAGAGCTTGTCCTGTGTGAGTTTAACTATCAGGTCGTGCCTGGTGCTCCTAACCACCAGGTCATAACAGGAGTGATGTTACTTCTGAAGGCAATGAAGGAGATCATCTGTCCAGGTATCACAACCACAAAACACACTTCACACTCCAGTCCGCCAGGGGGAGCTAAGCTTCTATCTATTAGGGCACTCCTCACACTTCGGTAAAACTGGTGGGTTGGTTAGGAAGTTAGACAGAAGCTGACTGGAGGGAGTAGGGGTCAGTCAGTGAGTCCATACCGAGTTTGGCAGAGGCTGGTTGGAGTGGGTTCCAGCCAGCTCCAGACTGCGGCCTGCGGAAGACGAGGGTACGCGGAGCTGCACCTGCATCCCATGCGGCAGCATCCCATGAAAGAGACATTGAAAGAAATTGTGTTGCAGTGAGTGAGAAACAAAGTCATAGCAAAAGGAGAGGAATATCAGCAGGAGACCAGCTAGAAGCAGGCTGCCTCCTTCTGAAGCGCAGTACCGGTAGCCAGAACACCGAGGGAGTAAGGATTTCTATGCCATTACTTCAGAGACTGGCAGGACAGTTGATTCCACGTTGGCTGCCCGACAATATACCCAGGAGGCAGGGTGGCAACTTGTGGAGGCCGGGGCGTCTCTAGGGTCCCTATAAAAAGCCTCAGGCCACCAGTCATACGGGTTTGTCCTATCCGTCAGGGGGACAGAGAGAAAGAGACTTAACATCTGCAATAGTTGTGAGTTGCTCAGCAGGGAGGAACTACAACACTCAGGCGCTAGAGGAAGGCTATTGAATTCCACCTGGATAAGGGGACTCTGGATTTGCTTTCAGACCAGCCGGACTCTGCCTACCCTGTGGTCCCTACCCTGGACTGTGGATGCTGAAGCCTTCAATAAAGGTAAAGAGACTGCACCCTTGTGTCCTCGTTATTCACTGCGCCTTACATCATCCACCATCCACCATCTACACTCTGGGAAGCCCTGGGGACATACTTCACCTGTGGGAAGGTATACCATCTAGCTGCCATAACATCACGTCAGCGGACCCCTAAGCAGCGTCGGTCACCCTGACCGAATACCACAGGTGGCGTCACGAACATTATCCCTTTAAAGACCTTTTCCCTATTTCATCAATGGACCTCCCGAGGGCCACGGACCGGGTTCGCCACCGTGACATCCCCCACTGAGAACCGAAGGGGCCCGGCTCCAAGTTCCCCACAGCCCTTGGGGGCGCTCCAGATGATTGCTATTTTGTGGATATGTTTTGCCTATTGGATGCTCCATCTCCTGCTAGTATTTTGAGGTTTTTACTTCCTTGAGTGGATGGTGCATTTTGAGTTGGACATCCCATCGGTCATACATTATCTAGAAGACTTTCTCTTTATCGGCTCTGGCAAAGATAACACTTGGGCTCATCTGTTGCACGTCTTCCGCCGTTTGATGAATAAAATAGGGGTTCCAATTGGGAGTGAAAAGACTGAAGGTCCGGTTACAAATCTTTCTTTCTTAGACACTGAGCTGGACACAGCGGCTATGGTTTTTTCGTTTACCAGATAAGAAATTGGTAAGGCTGGCCTCTGTTATAGATCAGATTGTGATGGCGAGGAAAGCCAGGTTAAAGCAGGTTCAATCCCTTTTAGGTTTGCTGGTTTTTGCCTGTAGGATTATCCCTATTGGCCATGTTTTTTTCTAGAAGTTTGTCTCTGGCGACGAGGGGTGTAGAGAGTCCGAACCATTTTGTCAGAATTTTTAAGTCCATAAAGGAGGATTTGTTGGTATGGAAAACTTTTTTACACTCTTTTGATGGAAACGTGATATGCCAGGAGGACGAAGTGTCAAATTTTGATTTACAGTTAGTTACGGACACGTCGGGTTGTTGCGGTTTTGGTGCAGTTTTTGGTTCGCAGTGGTGCAGAGCAGATTGGCCACCTGCGTGGCATGACTTCCTTAATGAATGTTACTGTCACGACACAGCTGTCGAGTGACCTGGGACCAGGGGCTCCATTCCTGGCCCTAACACTAGGGGGCACCCTAGCTCGCCCTGTTCCCCGGGAAACTTAAGATGGCGAAGGCGTCAGGGCCTCTTCCCTCACCTTATCTCCTAAGTTAGGCCCTTCGTCTGGCCCCTTCCTCCACCCAGGGAAAAGTGTGCACTGCAGTGCATCAGCCCGACAAACAGGGCAACACAGACAAGCGGAAACTGAAAACTCCACACACACAAAATATTCACTCACATATAACAGAGGAATCCACCAGGGTGTGCAGGAAGGGGAAGAAAGCAAAACAGGGAAGAATAAGGAATTACCAAGATACCAAACTCCTCCAGCTCTCCTTCTCACACAACCTCTCTCCCTCTTTTTGTCATGAAGCAAGAGCTAACTCTGGCAAGGACTAGGTAATAGAGCCCAGATTTTATAGGGAAAAGGAGCGACAAACCGAGCACAGCTGAACACAAGGATTTCCAACATGCCCGATTAACCCCCTGTTCTGCTGGAAGAAATAAACACGCTTAATAAACAGGAGAAGTGCTTCTTCTCAGCGGCGCAGTAGGAGCAACCAGACGCTGTGGTCTTCTGGGTCCGCTCCGTTGCGGTAACCCCGTGACAGTTACTTTGAAAGAGTTGTTTCGTATCATTGTTGCTATCGAGATTTGGGGTCAGGTCTTAAAAAATAGACGGATGCGTTTTTGGTCCAATAATTTGGCTGTAGTCAATGCTGTTAATTCTTTGTCATCCTTTTCCTTATCGGTGTTAGCTTTGCTACAGCATTTAGTTCTCCGGTGCCTTCAGCTGGATATATGGTTCAGAGTGCGTCACGTGTCGGACGTGGATAATAAAGTTGCTGATGCTTCGTCTCATTCGCAGATGGAGCTTTTCTGGGAGCTGCATCCATGGGCAGAAGGGACAGGTTTCAGTTGCCAGACCACTTGTGGATCATCGTAGAGCGGAGTTGACGCTCTTATTGCCAACATCGGTGGCTCACTCGATGTGGAATGAGTGAATGATGTTTGCCGGGGGCAAGTTTCCTGCGAGTGATGGGTCTCATTTGGACACTACTCTGTCATTGTTGGAATTGTAGAGGAGGAGAAGCCTGTCGGCTTGTGCCCAATTTTTGGTTCTTGAATCCGCTGCGTCTCTGACTTTGTATCAGTTCAAGACTGTATTCAAAGCATGCTTAACGCAGGTTGGTAAGGATTCATCGGAGTTTGCTGTCGAAGTGGAAATCTTCATGTTTTCTGACGTATGTGAGACCGGACTTGTTGTAATTAGGATATAGTAATTTTTGTTTTTGGCTTATTTTGCAGATACATCAACGCCTCATATATGGATCATCGGCCAATGGCCATTCGTTTATATATTGGGCGGAGAGATGGGCGAGTGTGCACCTTTTGGAGCCATTTTTCATTGGGAAGGTTATTGTAGTCTGAGGTGGTTTCAGATGCTTGGTAGGATAGAAGTAATAAGCAAGTTATGAGCAGACCCCATCGTCTTAGTCATACATGCAGAGGGTAACGATTTTGGAAAAATAAAGTTGGCTGAACTCATTGAGATCATAAAATCTGATTTCACAAGGTTTAGAAGATTGTTTCCTCAAAAATTTTTTTAGTTTGGTCCGAAGTGGTGCTTCGTAAATGTTGGAGGGTAGCACGTGACTTGGTGGTTCTAGAGAGGGCACGGAGGTCCCGTTTTGTGTGTTCTACAGGAGTGGTGGCCATTCTGCATTGTATGCTGGAGGGCGATAATGGAGATCTTCTGATGGCCGAATGTGTTCACGTGAACATTATAGGTAACAATATATTGTTAAACGGTTTGCAGGAAGGTGAGGAACATGCGTTATCCTTGTTGGGTGGTGGTGGTCGAAGAGGCTTTTCGGCCTCCTCACTTGGCGGTAAATTTTGGCCCATTGTAATGACATGTGTGACACCCCAGGTTGTAACCGGTTGTTGCAGTGATGTTGTCTTCCTATCGGGGAGGACAATATCGTGCTTGGAGGCAAGGAGGATTCCTTTCACCAGGTAAGGCACCCACCCACAACACATTCCAAATCCAGGCCAGAAGGGGAAGCTCAGGACCCGGATTCAGAGGAGCTTCCCTCAGCTTTAAGTCTTCTGGTCTGGAGGAGGAGGGAGGTCAGTTGTAGAGAGACACTGAGGAGAAAGGAAGTCTGGAGCAGAGTGGAAACTACGGAGCCATGCAGCCAGGACTGAGCTGCAGCTCCAGGAAAGGACCAGAACCCGAAGGATTGTTCTGTGCAGTGGAGCAATTGAGGGAAGAAGTACAGGAGTGGAAGAGGGCTCAGAAGGGAACTGTGACCGGGCACTCTCAGAGCCGAAGCGCAGAAACCAGGTACCGAGAGAACCGAGGCTTTAGTGGGACTCTAGGACACTTAGCAGAACCGGATGGCTTAGAACTGTAAGTGATTTGCCCACACTACACCTGAAGACGAAGCAGCACCTGAAGAGCCCTGGTCGTGATAGAGACCCTGTAAAACGACTCAAGCTGCCCGCCATACAGGTACCTGTCCCAGGACAGGAGAAGAAAGGGGTACTTTGCCAGCAAGCTTCAGGCAGCAGGGACCCCACACACCAGCGCGAGTAGGAAGGCTTGCGGACCTCCCCTGGGAGAGGGATCACCTTTGCCTCCAAGCCGGCGGGACCACACCACCACCTGTGCCTGGTATCCTGGACTGTGGATTGCTCCTACCAGTAAACCAGATAAAGACTTAACAACTCTGTGTCCTCCACTTATTTACCAGCATACATCATCCTTGCCATATACCTTGGGGGCCTGGGGACCCCGTTTCAACTGTGGGAAGCGTCACCATCTTGCTGCAACAACATCACCCCAGAGGACCCCTTTAAGCAGCGTCGGTCCCACTGAGCAAGAACCACAGGTGGCGTCACGAATAGACTTTATTACCAATTCCCCTTTCAAAGGCTTTTCCCCTTTTATTGAGTACCCCAGGGCCACGGACCGGGTCGCAGCCACCGTGACATCCCCTTTAAGAGTGACCGGACCTGGTACTGAGTATCCCCATCGCCCTGGTGGGCGACTCACATGCTCATTGTGATCACACGCTGTCGGCAGAGATACAGCATTCAGAAGATATCTCTTTCCAAAGGTCGGACAGGAAAGTCTGATTTTTTTTCTATGACTTGTTTTTCACAGCTGAGAAAATGTCCTAATATAGTAATTTACAGTTTCCACATAAAATAAAAATGTGAGGGGAATTTTCCAGCAGGTTTCTCCACCTAATCTGAGCACAGCATAATGTAGAGGCAGAGACCCTGATTCCTGCGATGTGTCACTTACTGGGCTGCATTCTGCAGTTTTGATAAAATTACTGTTTTTTTTCAGCAGGAAATGATCACTAGACGACTAGTTGTCTCCTGCCGTGTAGTCCAACCACGCCCCCACCACTGATTGGCAGCTTTCTGCCTACTCACAGTGTACACAGAAGGCAGCCAATCCGTGGTGTGTGTTCGAAGGTATACACAGTTCAGCATTCAGAGAACTGCTAGATCTGCAACAGATAAAACAGGGATTTTACCAAAACTACAGCAAGCAGCCTAGTAAGAGATATATCGATGGAATCAGGGTCTCTGCTCCTACAACATGCTGCTCTCAGATTCAATGGCAAAAAAAATCTATATGCTCAAAACTATCTCTTTATAAGCTGATCACAGAAAGGTTGAAACCTCTGGTTATTATTAACAATAAGTGTCTGATTTACCAACACTGCCCCCAAAGGGGAGATGAGGCATTACATAGTGCTCAGCTAAAACAGTCTGTGTCATGCAGGTACTTCTGGTTCCTCCAAAGCATTTATTTAGCAATTTTTTGGCTATTCTGTGAGGGTCCAGAATGTGCTCCTGGGACCCCTCTAACACTCCCTATTACATAATAAGGTTTATATATAGAACATGTTCGATTTATTCGCAGCTGTTATCTTGGCTGTGAGCGGCTCCCGGGTGATCGGAGTTGACTGGAGCCTTAGTCATGCGATTCACTCACTGTCAACAAGGTTTGTAAGAAGGATCAGCAGAGTTTATACTGCGGAGCGCAGAGTTCTGATATCAAAGAATTATTACGATGTCACCACATCGAGTGTCCAATGTTCCCTCACGTTCAGCTTGGGCACCGGTCTGTTTTGGCTGTTGATGGATGGGTCACCTCAGGACACTGTGTGTAGCGTCGCCGGCTGTGGAGCACTGCCAGCATCAATGTAGTTTACATGGAGTTTGGTGGGTGGTCTCTGGCGGTGGCCATGTAGGAGCTCTCCCTCTTCCCCTCCCACCATATTCAGCAGTCTTGTCTATCTCATTTACAAAGCTGCTTCCATTCTTTTCTTTATAAAATGTGTGCCGGAGAGCAGTGAGGTAACTAGAGTCCAATGGGCCCTGTGCATAATTTGGACCTGGGCCCCCAACTGTATGTTCGTCAGATGGATGGGCCCCATGAAGCATTCCAGAACCTGTGAAGACTTACATATTCGCGTCCCCCCATCTAACAATGTACCCCATCCTGTAATAATATCCCCCATCCTGGGCCCCTTCCAGGTATAATGCCCTCCATGCTTAGCATTTTTTTAATATAATGTCCCACATCCTGAGCCCCTTCCAGTAATGAACTCCCCTATCCTGGGCCCATTCCGGTAATTATGTCTCCATCCTGGCCCAGTTTTTGTAATAATGTCCTCTGTCCTGTCACCTTTCTGTAATAATGTCCCACATCATGCACCACTTCCAGTAATAATGTCTCCATCCTGGCACCTTTCTCAAATAATATGTCCCATCTTGGCCACTTCCAGTAATAATGTCCTTCATCCTGGTCCCTTCCTGAAATAATGTCCTAAAAATGCACTCCCCATAGGCCTCAATACAGTATAATGCACTCCCCATAGGCCTCAATACAGTATAATGCACTCCCCATAGGCATACTCTATAGAGTATAGTGCACTCCCATAACCAGACTCTATATAGTGGAAAATACCCCCATAGGCAGGCTCTATATAGTCTATTGCACCCCCATAGGCAGACTCTATATAGTCTAATGCACCCCCATAGGCATACTCTATAGAGTATAGTGCACTCCCATAACCAGACTCTATATAGTGGAAAATACCCCCATAGGCAGGCTCTATATAGTCTAATGCACCCTCATAGGCAGACTCTATATAGTCTTATGCACCCCCATAGTCAGAATCCATATAGTATAATACACTCCCCTTATTCCTCCATATAATATAATACACTTCCCATAGACAGACTCAAAATAGTATAATGCACTACCCATAGGCAGGCTCTATATAGTATAATTCACTCCCATATGCAGGCTCTGTATAGTATAGTGCCCCCCATAGGCTGACTCTATATAGTATAATCCATTCCCCATAGGCCTGTATAGTATAATGCACTCCCCACAGGCCTCCATACAGTATAATGCACTCACCAAAGGAAAATACTCTATAGACTCTATAGTATAGAGTATAGTGCACTCCCGTAAGCAGACTCTATATAGTGTAAGGCACCCCTATAGTCAGACTCCATCTATATAATTGTCTAAGGGGTACTTCCGTCTTTCTGTCGGCAACTTCCGTAATGGAAATCCCGCGTTGCTGATTGGTCTCGCCAGCTGCCTGTCATGGCTGCCGTGACCAATCATCGACGGACACAGTCCGATTAGTCCCTCCCCTACTCCCCTGCAGTCAGTGCCCGGCGCCCGCTCCGTAAGCCCCTCCAGTCACCGCTCACACAGGGTTAATGCCAGCGGTAACGGGCCGTGGGTAACACACTCCGTTACCGCTCCTATTAACCCTGTGTGTCCCCAATTTTTTTTACTATTGATGCTGCCTATGCGGCATCAATAGAAAAAAGATCTAATGTTAAAAATAATAAAAAAAAAACAAAAACCTGCTATTCTCACCTTCCGTAGTGCGATGATGCGCTCGCACCGGCCGCCATCTTCCATTACCAGAGATGCATTGTGAAATTACCCAGAAGACTTAGCGGTCTCCCGAGACCGCTAAGTCATCTGGGTAATTTCGCAATGCATCCTGGGAACAGAAGATGTCGGCAGCCGCACGCGCATCGCCAGAGTTTCGCTGGATCCTAGGGGGTGAGTATATAACTATTTTTTATTTTAATTATTTTTTTGAACAGGGATATGGTGCCCACACTGCTAAATACTGCATGGGCAGTGTTATATACCGCGTGACTGCTATATACTACATGGGCAGTGTTATATACTATGTGGGCTGTATGATATACTCTGTGGGCTGTGCTATATACTACGTGCCCTATGTTATATGTTAGGTGGGCTGTATTATATACTGCATCGCCTGTATTATATACTGCGTCGCCTGTGTTATATACTGCATGGCTGCTATATACTGCGTGGGCTGTGCTATATACTACGTGCCCTGTGTTATATACTGTGTGGCCTGTGTTATATACTGCGTGGCTGCTATATACTGTGTGGGTTGTGTTATATACTGTTTGGGCTGTGTTATATACTGCGTGGCCACTGTTATATACTGCGTGGCCTGTGTTAACGCATCGGGTATTCTACAATATGTATGTATGTATATAGCAGCCACATAGAATATAGCACAGGCCACGTAGTATTTGCTATATACTACGTGGCCTCAGCTATATACTATGTGGTTGCTATATACATACATACATATTCTAGAATACCCGATGCGTATTCTAGTCCATCTAGTATAATGCACTCACCAAAGGAAAATACTCTATAGGGTATAATGCACTCCCATAAGCAGACTCTATAGAGTGTAAAGCACCCCTATAGTTAGACTTCATATAGTATAATGCACTCCCATAGACCCCCATATAGTATAATGCACTTCCATAGACCTCCATATAGTATAATGCACCAGTTATAGGCAGAGTCTATATAGTACAATGCACTCCTCATAGGCCTGTAAAGCACTGTCCATAGGCCTCCATACAGTATAATGCACTCCCCATAGGCAGACTCTATATATTATATTGCACTCCCATAAGCAGACTCTCTATAATATAAAGCACCTCCATAGGCAGACTCTATAGAATCTGACTATGGGGGTGCATTATACTATATAGAGTCTGCCTATGGAGGTGCCTTACATTATAGAGAGTCTGCTTATGGGAGTGCAGTGTAATATATAGTCTGCCTATGGGGAGTGCATTATACTGAATAAAGGGCTATGGGGAGTGTATTATACTATACAGGCCTATGAGGAGTGCATTATACTATATAGACTCAGCCTATGGAGAATACATTATACTATATAGAGTCTGCCTATGACTAGTGCATTATACTATATGGAGGTCTGTGGGAGTGCATTATACTATATGGAGGTCTATGGGAGTGCATTATACTATATGAAGTCTAACTATAGGGATGCTTTACACTCTATAGAGTCTGCTTATGGGAGTGCACTATACCCTATAGAGTATTTTCCTTTGGTGAGTGCATTATACTGTATGGAGGCCTATGGGGTGTGCATTATACTGGTGCATTATAATATTTAGAGTGTGCCTATGGGGGTGCTTTATACTATATAGAATCTGATTATGGGGGTGCATTATACTATATATAATATAAAGCACCCCCATAGACATACTGTATATAGTATAATGCACCCCCATAGGCACACTCTAAATAGTATAATGCACCAGTATAATGCACTCCCATAGACTTCTATATAGCATAATGCACCGCCATAGTCAGACTCTATATAGTATAAAGCACCCCCATAGAAATACTCCATATAGTATAAATCACCCCCATAGGCATACTCTATATAGTATAATGCACTCCCATAAGCCTCTATAGTATAATGCACTCCCCATAGGCCTCCATACAGTATAACGCACTCCTGTAAGCAGACTCTTTATAGTGTAAAGCACTCCATAGGCAGACTCTATAAAATATAATGCACCCTGATAGGCAGACTTCACACAGTATAATGCACTCCCCATAGGCCTCCATACAGTATAACGCACTCCTGTAAGCAGACTTTTTATAGTGTAAAGCACTCCATAGGCAGACTCTATAAAATATAATGCACCCCGATAGGCAGACTTCACACAGTATAATGCACTCCCCATAGGCCTCCATACAGTATAACGCACTCCTGTAAGCAGACTCTTTATAATGTAAAGCACACCATAGGCAGACTCTATAAAATATAATGCACCCTGATAGGCAGACTTCACACAGTATAATGCACTCCCCATAGGCATCCATATAGTATAATGCACTCCCATAGACCTCCATATAGTTGATAGTCAACAGACTCCATGGATGGAGAAGAAGGGCTGCTATACTGCTATATTGGTCACTGATTTTTTTTTTTATGTAAATGTCAAAAATGTGTTTTCTACATCTTGAGTTGATTAGATCTTATTCAGATATTCTCCTAAGACAAAAGCGGACTGTGACTTTCTTAAATATTCAGGTTTCAGATTTTAATAACCTTTTGGACTGATAACGGCTCTGGAGATGTTCAATAATAAGATCAATCATCAGAAATACCAATTGCCTAATAATTCTGGACGCAGTGTCTGTATAGAAACAAGAAAAATGTGACATTTATTTCACCTGTAGACATAAAACAGGCTCATAAAACAGTAAAAGTCGCTTGTCTCATTATCTTCAAGTTCTCTGGCCGTGAAAGTTACCGTACTCTGCGATTTCTCATCCAAAAGTCAAAAATGAACCTCCTCCCCCCCCGCTATCCTATCATTCCGGCTATATAATGCGATCGATACCATCCCGTGCGTTGGGAGAAGTTATTTCAGTTTATTATCGACTGTAAAAGTGAAGTGACTAAAGATCAAGTGCTGACTAATGTCGACATTTCTAAGGAATTAAAGGGAACCGGTCACGGGATTCATGGTGGCCGAACCACGAGCTGCACAGACCGGAGACCGGCTTATGTAACAAACAGAAATGCTGCGGGCGTCCTCCTCGTCATCGTCACGGGTGGGGATTCTTCACTGTTCGAGCAATGAGACTATGAAACACTATTGCAGCATGCTGTAATCCACCCCTGCATTCCTCGGGGGCCGCAAACAGGTCATGTTTTCAGGATTTCCTTGCATTGCACAGGTGATAATTTAATCACCTGCAGACAATAATTCCAGCACCTTGTGCAATGCTAAGGAAATCCTGGAAACAGGCACGGTCTGACCCCCCTGCTGTAACGGACCATTCACTACACTCCTTCATAATTTATTGATAAATATAAGATTATGCCTTATCATGGCGCCAGATTCTGGAGATGGGACGGACGGACGATCATCCAGGGAATTAGTCTGCCATATATGAGGTTGGAGTAGGGATCAGCCGCTCTGGCCGAGGGGTTAAATATAAGTATAGGCTTTGTGGTGACAGGTGGTGGCACAACACTTGTGAAAAACGCGACATTTACATGTTACAGGCTTGGGCCCTCTATGTACCAAGTCCTTCTGCCTTTGGCCTGCAGCCCACCTTATCACAGCACCCATGTCCCCTCCTGGGAAGCCCAGTATTCGCCACCAGCACTTCCTACACCTTGCCTCACTCCCTACCTTTTCTCGCTGTCTCAGGGTCCCCACAGCTGCACCTTCCTACACCTTGCCTCACTCCCTACCTCTTCTCGTTATCTCGGGGTACCCACAGCTGCACCTTCCTACACCTTGCCTCACTCCCTACCTCTTCTCGTTATCTCAGGGTCCGCACAGCTGCTCCTTCCTACACCTTGCCTCACTCCCTACCTCTTCTCGTTATCTCGGGGTCCCCACAGCTGCACCTTCCTACACCTTGCCTCACTCCCTACCTCTTCTCGTTATCTCAGGGTCCGCACAGCTGCTCCTTCCTACACCTTGCCTCACTCCCTACCTCTTCTCGTTATCTCAGGGTCCCCACAGCTGCTCCTTCCTACACCTTGCCTCACTCCCTACCTCTTCTCGTTATCTCGGGGTCCCCACAGCTGCACCTTCCTACACCTTGCCTCACTCCCTACCTCTTCTCGTTATCTCAGGGTCCGCACAGCTGCTCCTTCCTACACCTTGCCTCACTCCCTACCTCTTCTCGTTATCTCAGGGTCCCCACAGCTGCTCCTTCCTACACCTTGCCTCACTCCCTACCTCTTCTCGTTATCTCGGGGTCCCCATAGGTGCACCTTCCTACACCTTGCCTCACTCCCTACCTTTCCTCGCTGTCTCAGAGTCCCCACAGCTGCACCTTCCTACACCTTGCCTCACTCCCTACCTTTTCTCGCTGTCTCAGGGTCCCCACAGCTGCACCTTCCTACACCTTGCCTCACTCCCTACCTTTCCTCGCTGTCTCAGAGTCCCCACAGCTGCACCTTCCTACACCTTGCCTCACTCCCTACCTTTTCTCGCTGTCTCAGGGTCCCCACAGCTGCACCTTCCTACACCTTGCCTCACTCCCTACCTTTTCTCGCTGTCTCAGGGTCCCCACAGCTGCACCTTCCTACACCTTGCCTCACTCCCTACCTTTTCTCGCTGTCTCAGGGTCCCCACAGCTGCACCTTCCTACACCTTGCCTCACTCCCTACCTTTTCTCGCTGTCTCAGGGTCCCCACAGCTGCTCCTTCCTACACCTTGCCTCACTCCCTACCTTTTCTCGTTATCTCAGGGTCCCCACAGCTGCACCTTCCTACACCTTGCCTCACTCCCTACCTTTTCTCGCTGTCTCAGGGACCCCACAGCTGCACCTTCCTACACCTTGCCTCACTCCCTACCTTTTCTCGCTGTCTCAGGGTCCCCACAGCTGCACCTTCCTACATCTTGCCTCACTCCCTACCTTTTCTCGCTGTCTCAGGGTCCCCACAGCTGCACCTTCCTACACCTTGCCTCACTCCCTACCTCTTCTCGTTATCTCGGGGTCCCCACAGCTGCACCTTCCTACACCTTGCCTCACTCCCTACCTCTTCTCGTTATCTCAGGGTCCGCACAGCTGCTCCTTCCTACACCTTGCCTCACTCCCTACCTTTCCTCGCTGTCTCAGGGTCCCCACAGCTGCACCTTCCTACACCTTGCCTCACTCCCTACCTTTTCTCGCTGTCTCAGGGTCCCCACAGCTGCACCTTCCTACACCTTGCCTCACTCCCTACCTTTTCTCGCTGTCTCAGGGTCCCCACAGCTGCACCTTCCTACACCTTGCCTCACTCCCTACCTCTTCTCGTTATCTCAGGGTCCGCACAGCTGCTCCTTCCTACACCTTGCCTCACTCCCTACCTCTTCTCGTTATCTCAGGGTCCCCACAGCTGCACCTTCCTACACCTTGCCTCACTCCCTACCTCTTCTCGTTATCTCAGGGTCCGCACAGCTGCACCTTCCTACACCTTGCCTCACTCCCTACCTCTTCTCGTTATCTCGGGGTCCCCATAGGTGCACCTTCCTACACCTTGCCTCACTCCCTACCTTTCCTCGCTGTCTCAGAGTCCCCACAGCTGCACCTTCCTACACCTTGCCTCACTCCCTACCTTTTCTCGCTGTCTCAGGGTCCCCACAGCTGCACCTTCCTACACCTTGCCTCACTCCCTACCTTTTCTCGCTGTCTCAGGGTCCCCACAGCTGCTCCTTCCTACACCTTACCTCACTCCCTACCTTTTCTCGCTGTCTCAGGGACCCCACAGCTGCACCTTCCTACACCTTGCCTCACTCCCTACCTTTTCTCGCTGTCTCAGGGTCCCCACAGCTGCTCCTTCCTACACCTTGCCTCACTCCCTACCTTTTCTCGCTGTCTCAGGGACCCCACAGCTGCACCTTCCTACACCTTGCCTCACTCCCTACCTTTTCTCGCTGTCTCAGGGTCCCCACAGCTGCACCTTCCTACATCTTGCCTCACTCCCTACCTTTTCTCGCTGTCTCAGGGTCCCCACAGCTGCACCTTCCTACACCTTGCCTCACTCCCTACCTTTTCTCGCTGTCTCAGAGTCCCCACAGCTGCACCTTCCTACACCTTGCCTTACTCCCTACCTTTTCTCGCTGTCTCAGAGTCCCCACAGCTGCACCTTCCTACACCTTGCCTCACTCCCTACCTTTTCTCGCTGTCTCAGAGTCCCCACAGCTGCACCTTCCTACACCTTGCCTCACTCCCTACCTTTTCTCGCTGTCTCAGGGTCCCCACAGCTGCACCTTCCTACACCTTGCCTCACTCCCTACCTTTTCTCGCCGTCTCAGGGTCCCCACAGCTGCACCTTCCTACACCTTGCCTCACTCCCTACCTTTTCTCGCTGTCTCAGAGTCCCCACAGCTGCACCTTCCTACACCTTGCCTCACTCCCTACCATTTCTCGCTGTCTCAGGGACCCCACAGCTGCACCTTCCTACACCTTGCCTCACTCCCTACCTTTCCTCGCTGTCTCAGAGTCCCCACAGCTGCACCTTCCTACACCTTGCCTCACTCCCTACCTTTTCTCGCTGTCTCAGAGTCCCCACAGCTGCACCTTCCTACACCTTGCCTTACTCCCTACCTTTTCTCGCTGTCTCAGAGTCCCCACAGCTGCACCTTCCTACACCTTGCCTCACTCCCTACCTTTTCTCGCTGTCTCAGAGTCCCCACAGCTGCACCTTCCTACACCTTGCCTCACTCCCTACCTTTTCTCGTTATCTCAGAGTCCCCACAGCTGCACCTTCCTACACCTTGCCTCACTCCCTACCTTTCTTCGCTGTCTCAGGGTCCCCACAGCTGCACCTTCCTACACCTTGCCTCACTCCCTACCTTTCCTCGCTGTCTCAGGGTCCCCACAGCTGCACCTTCCTACACCTTGCCTCACTCCCTACCTTTTCTCGCTGTCTCAGAGTCCCCACAGCTGCACCTTCCTACACCTTGCCTCACTCCCTACCTTTTCTTGCTGTCTCAGAGTCCCCACAGCTGCACCTTCCTACACCTTGCCTCACTCCCTACCTTTTCTCGCTGTCTCAGGGTCCCCACAGCTGCACCTTCCTACACCTTGCCTCACTCCCTACCTTTTCTCGCTGTCTCAGGGTCCCCACAGCTGCACCTTCCTACACCTTGCCTCACTCCCTACCTTTTCTCGCTGTCTCAGAGTCCCCACAGCTGCACCTTCCTACACCTTGCCTCATTCCCTACCTTTTCTCGCTGTCTCAGAGTCCCCACAGCTGCACCTTCCTACACCTTGCCTCACTCCCTACCTTTTCTCGCTGTCTCAGAGTCCCCACAGCTGCACCTTCCTACACCTTGCCTCACTCCCTACCTTTTCTCGCTGTCTCAGGGTCCCCACAGCTGCACCTGCCTACACCTTGCCTCACTCCCTACCTTTCCTCACTGTCTCAGGGTCCCCACAGCTGCACCTTCCTACACCTTGCCTCACTCCCTACCTTTCCTCGCTGTCTCAGGGTCCCCACAGCTGCACCTTCCTACACCTTGCCTCACTCCCTACCTTTTCTCCCTGTCTCAGGGTCCCCACAGCTGCACCTTCCTACACCTTGTCTCACTACCTACCTTTTCTCGCTGTCTCAGGGTCCCCACAGCTGCACCTTCCTACACCTTGTCTCACTCCCTACCTTTTCTCGTTATCTCAGAGTCCCCACAGCTGCTCCTGCCTACACCTTGCCTCACTCCCTACCTTTCTTCGCTGTCTCAGGGTCCCCACAGCTGCACCTTCCTACACCTTGCCTCACTCCCTACCTTTCCTCGCTGTCTCAGGGTCCCCACAGCTGCACCTTCCTACATCTTGCCTCACTCCCTACCTTTTCTCGCTGTCTCAGGGTCCCCACAGCTGCACCTTCCTACACCTTGCCTCACTCCCTACCTTTTCTCGCTGTCTCAGAGTCCCCACAGCTGCACCTTCCTACACCTTGCCTCACTCCCTACCTTTTCTCGCTGTCTCAGGGTCCCCACAGCTGCACCTTCCTACACCTTGCCTCACTCCCTACCTTTTCTCGCTGTCTCAGGGTCCCCACAGCTGCACCTTCCTACACCTTGCCTCACTCCCTACCTTTTCTCGCTGTCTCAGAGTCCCCACAGCTGCACCTTCCTACACCTTGCCTCATTCCCTACCTTTTCTCGCTGTCTCAGAGTCCCCACAGCTGCACCTTCCTACACCTTGCCTCACTCCCTACCTTTTCTCGCTGTCTCAGAGTCCCCACAGCTGCACCTTCCTACACCTTGCCTCACTCCCTACCTTTTCTCGCTGTCTCAGGGTCCCCACAGCTGCACCTGCCTACACCTTGCCTCACTCCCTACCTTTCCTCACTGTCTCAGGGTCCCCACAGCTGCACCTTCCTACACCTTGCCTCACTCCCTACCTTTCCTCACTGTCTCAGGGTCCCCACAGCTGCACCTTCCTACACCTTGCCTCACTCCCTACCTTTCCTCGCTGTCTCAGAGTCCCCACAGCTGCACCTTCCTACACCTTGCCTCACTCCCTACCTTTTCTCGCTGTCTCAGGGTCCCCACAGCTGCACCTTCCTACACCTTGTCTCACTCCCTACCTTTTCTCGTTATCTCAGAGTCCCCACAGCTGCACCTTCCTACACCTTGCCTCACTCCCTACCTTTCTTCGCTGTCTCAGGGTCCCCACAGCTGCACCTTCCTACACCTTGCCTCACTCCCTACCTTTTCTCGCTGTCTCAGGGTCCCCACAGCTGCACCTTCCTACACCTTGCCTCACTCCCTACCTTTTCTCGCTGTCTCAGGGTCCCCACAGCTGCTCCTTCCTACACCTTACCTCACTCCCTACCTTTTCTCGCTGTCTCAGGGACCCCACAGCTGCACCTTCCTACACCTTGCCTCACTCCCTACCTTTTCTCGCTGTCTCAGGGTCCCCACAGCTGCTCCTTCCTACACCTTGCCTCACTCCCTACCTTTTCTCGCTGTCTCAGGGACCCCACAGCTGCACCTTCCTACACCTTGCCTCACTCCCTACCTTTTCTCGCTGTCTCAGGGTCCCCACAGCTGCACCTTCCTACATCTTGCCTCACTCCCTACCTTTTCTCGCTGTCTCAGGGTCCCCACAGCTGCACCTTCCTACACCTTGCCTCACTCCCTACCTTTTCTCGCTGTCTCAGAGTCCCCACAGCTGCACCTTCCTACACCTTGCCTTACTCCCTACCTTTTCTCGCTGTCTCAGAGTCCCCACAGCTGCACCTTCCTACACCTTGCCTCACTCCCTACCTT
The DNA here is from genome assembly GCF_032444005.1 of Ranitomeya imitator. Classification (NCBI taxonomy): domain Eukaryota; kingdom Metazoa; phylum Chordata; class Amphibia; order Anura; family Dendrobatidae; genus Ranitomeya; species Ranitomeya imitator. The sequence continues at coordinate 31,351,574 of NC_091283.1, forward strand.
TTCTCGCTGTCTCAGAGTCCCCACAGCTGCACCTTCCTACACCTTGCCTCACTCCCTACCTTTTCTCGCTGTCTCAGGGTCCCCACAGCAGCACCTTCCTACACCTTGCCTCACTCCCTACCTTTTCTCGCTGTCTCAGGGTCCCCACAGCTGCACTTTCCTACACCTTGCCTCACTCCCTACCTTTTCTCGCTGTCTCAGAGTCCCCACAGCTGCACCTTCCTACACCTTGCCTCACTCCCTACCATTTCTCGCTGTCTCAGGGACCCCACAGCTGCACCTTCCTACACCTTGCCTCACTCCCTACCTTTCCTCGCTGTCTCAGAGTCCCCACAGCTGCACCTTCCTACACCTTGCCTCACTCCCTACCTTTTCTCGCTGTCTCAGAGTCCCCACAGCTGCACCTTCCTACACCTTGCCTTACTCCCTACCTTTTCTCGCTGTCTCAGAGTCCCCACAGCTGCACCTTCCTACACCTTGCCTCACTCCCTACCTTTTCTCGCTGTCTCAGAGTCCCCACAGCTGCACCTTCCTACACCTTGCCTCACTCCCTACCTTTTCTCGTTATCTCAGAGTCCCCACAGCTGCACCTTCCTACACCTTGCCTCACTCCCTACCTTTCTTCGCTGTCTCAGGGTCCCCACAGCTGCACCTTCCTACACCTTGCCTCACTCCCTACCTTTTCTCACTGTCTCAGGGTCCCCACAGCTGCACCTTCCTACACCTTGCCTCACTCCCTACCTTTTCTCGCTGTCTCAGAGTCCCCACAGCTGCACCTTCCTACACCTTGCCTCACTCCCTACCTTTTCTTGCTGTCTCAGAGTCCCCACAGCTGCACCTTCCTACACCTTGCCTCACTCCCTACCTTTTCTCGCTGTCTCAGGGTCCCCACAGCTGCACCTTCCTACACCTTGCCTCACTCCCTACCTTTTCTCGCTGTCTCAGGGTCCCCACAGCTGCACCTTCCTACACCTTGCCTCACTCCCTACCTTTTCTCGCTGTCTCAGAGTCCCCACAGCTGCACCTTCCTACACCTTGCCTCATTCCCTACCTTTTCTCGCTGTCTCAGAGTCCCCACAGCTGCACCTTCCTACACCTTGCCTCACTCCCTACCTTTTCTCGCTGTCTCAGAGTCCCCACAGCTGCACCTTCCTACACCTTGCCTCACTCCCTACCTTTTCTCGCTGTCTCAGGGTCCCCACAGCTGCACCTGCCTACACCTTGCCTCACTCCCTACCTTTCCTCACTGTCTCAGGGTCCCCACAGCTGCACCTTCCTACACCTTGCCTCACTCCATACCTTTCCTCGCTGTCTCAGGGTCCCCACAGCTGCACCTTCCTACACCTTGTCTCACTACCTACCTTTTCTCGCTGTCTCAGGGTCCCCACAGCTGCACCTTCCTACACCTTGTCTCACTCCCTACCTTTTCTCGTTATCTCAGAGTCCCCACAGCTGCTCCTGCCTACACCTTGCCTCACTCCCTACCTTTCTTCGCTGTCTCAGGGTCCCCACAGCTGCACCTTCCTACACCTTGCCTCACTCCCTACCTTTCCTCGCTGTCTCAGGGTCCCCACAGCTGCACCTTCCTACATCTTGCCTCACTCCCTACCTTTTCTCGCTGTCTCAGGGTCCCCACAGCTGCACCTTCCTACACCTTGCCTCACTCCCTACCGTTTCTCGCTGTCTCAGAGTCCCCACAGCTGCACCTTCCTACACCTTGCCTCACTCCCTACCTTTTCTCGCTGTCTCAGGGTCCCCACAGCTGCACCTTCCTACACCTTGCCTCACTCCCTACCTTTTCTCGCTGTCTCAGGGTCCCCACAGCTGCACCTTCCTACACCTTGCCTCACTCCCTACCTTTTCTCGCTGTCTCAGAGTCCCCACAGCTGCACCTTCCTACACCTTGCCTCATTCCCTACCTTTTCTCGCTGTCTCAGAGTCCCCACAGCTGCACCTTCCTACACCTTGCCTCACTCCCTACCTTTTCTCGCTGTCTCAGAGTCCCCACAGCTGCACCTTCCTACACCTTGCCTCACTCCCTACCTTTTCTCGCTGTCTCAGGGTCCCCACAGCTGCACCTGCCTACACCTTGCCTCACTCCCTACCTTTCCTCACTGTCTCAGGGTCCCCACAGCTGCACCTTCCTACACCTTGCCTCACTCCCTACCTTTCCTCGCTGTCTCAGGGTCCCCACAGCTGCACCTTCCTACACCTTGCCTCACTCCCTACCTTTCCTCGCTGTCTCAGAGTCCCCACAGCTGCACCTTCCTACACCTTGCCTCACTCCCTACCTTTTCTCGCTGTCTCAGGGTCCCCACAGCTGCACCTTCCTACACCTTGTCTCACTCCCTACCTTTTCTCGTTATCTCAGAGTCCCCACAGCTGCACCTTCCTACACCTTGCCTCACTCCCTACCTTTCTTCGCTGTCTCAGGGTCCCCACAGCTGCACCTTCCTACACCTTGCCTCACTCCCTACCTTTCCTCGCTGTCTCAGGGTCCCCACAGCTGCACCTTCCTACACCTTGTCTCACTCCCTACCTTTTCTCGTTATCTCAGAGTCCCCACAGCTGCACCTTCCTACACCTTGCCTCACTCCCTACCTTTCTTCGCTGTCTCAGGGTCCCCACAGCTGCACCTTCCTACACCTTGCCTCACTCCCTACCTTTCCTCGCTGTCTCAGGGTCCCCACAGCTGCACCTTCCTACACCTTGCCTCACTCCCTACCTTTCCTCTCTGTCTCAGGGTCCCCACAGCTGCACCTTCCTACACCTTGCCTCACTCCCTACCTTTCTTCGCTGTCTCAGGGTCCCCACAGCTGCACCTTCCTACACCTTGCCTCACTCCCTACCTTTCCTCGCTGTCTCAGGGTCCCCACAGCTGCACCTTCCTACACCTTGCCTCACTCCCTACCTTTCCTCTCTGTCTCAGGGTCCCCACAGCTGCACCTTCCTACACCTTGCCTTACTCCCTACCTTTTCTCGCTGTCTCAGAGTCACCACAGCTGCACCTTCCTACACTTTGCCTTACTCCCTACCTTTTCTCGCTGTCTCAGAGTCCCCACAGCTGCACCTTCCTACACCTTGCCTCACTCCCTACCTTTTCTCGCTGTCTCAGGGTCCCCACAGCTGCACCTTCCTACACCTTGTCTCACTCCCTACCTTTTCTCGCTGTATCAGGGTCCCCACAGCTGCTCCTTCCTACCCCTTGCCTTACTCCCTACCATTTCTCGCTCTCTCAGGGTCCCCACAACTGCACCTTCCTACACCTTGCCTCACTCCCTACTTTTTCTCGCTGTCTCAGGGTCCCCACAGCTGCTCCTTCCTACACCTTGCCTCACTCCCTACCTTTTCTCGCTGTCTCAGGGTCCCCACAGCTGCACCTTCCTACACCTTGCCTCACTCCCTACCTTTTCTCGCTGTCTCAGAGTCCCCACAGCTGCACCTTCCTACACCTTGCCTCACTCCCTACCTTTTCTCGCTGTCTCAGGGTCCCCACAGCTGCACCTTCCTACACCTTGCCTCACTCCCTACCTTTCCTCTCTGTCTCAGGGTCCCCACAGCTGCACCTTCCTACACCTTGCCTCACTCCCTACCTTTTCTCGCTGTCTCAGGGTCCCCACAGCTGCACCTTCCTACACCTTGTCTCACTCCCTACCTTTTCTCGCTGTCTCAGGGTCCCCACAGCTGCTCCTTCCTACCCCTTGCCTTACTCCCTACCATTTCTCGCTCTCTCAGGGTCCCCACAACTGCACCTTCCTACACCTTGCCTCACTCCCTACCTTTTCTCGCTGTCTCAGAGTCCCCACAGCTGCACCTTCCTACACCTTGCCTCACTCCCTACCTTTTCTCGCTGTCTCAGGGTCCCCACAGCTGCACCTTCCTACACCTTGCCTCACTCCCTACCTTTTCTCGCTGTCTCAGGGTCCCCACAGCTACACCTTCCTACACCTTGCCTCACTCCCTACCTTTTCTCGCTGTCTCAGGGACCCCACAGCTGCTCCTTCCTACACCTTGCCTCACTCCCTACCTTTTCTCGCTGTCACAGGGACCCCACAGCTGCTCCTTCCTACACCTTGCCTCACTCCCTACCTTGACTCGCTGTAACAGGGTCCCCACAGCTGCACCGTCTTACACCTTGCCTCACTCCCTACCTTTTCTCGCTGTCTCAGGGACCCCACAGCTGCACCTGCCTACACCTTGCCTCACTCCCTACCTTTTCTCGCTGTCTCAGGGTCCCCACAGCTGCACCTTCCTACACCTTGCCTCACTCCCTACCTTTTCTCGCTGTCTCAGAGTCCCCACAGCTGCACCTTCCTACACCTTGCCTCACTCCCTACCTTTTCTCGCTGTCTCAGGGTCCCCACAGCTGCACCTTCCTACACCTTGTCTCACTCCCTACCTTTCCTCGCTGTCTCAGAGTCCCCACAGCTGCACCTGCCTACACCTTGCCTCACTCCCTACCTTTCCTCGCTGTCTCAGGGTCCCCACAGCTGCACCTTCCTACACTTTGTCTCACTCCCTACCTTTTCTCGCTGTCTCAGGGTCCCCACAGCTGCACCTGCCTACACCTTGCCTCACTCCCTACCTTTTCTCGCTGTCTCAGGGTCCCCACAGCTGCACCTTCCTACACCTTGCCTCACTCCCTACCTTTCCTCTCTGTCTCAGGGTCCCCACAGCTGCACCTTCCTACACCTTGCCTTACTCCCTACCTTTTCTCGCTGTCTCAGAGTCCCCACAGCTGCACCTTCCTACACCTTGCCTCACTCCCTACCTTTTCTCGCTGTCTCAGGGTCCCCACAGCTGCACCTTCCTACACCTTGTCTCACTCCCTACCATTTCTCGCTCTCTCAGGGTCCCCACAACTGCACCTTCCTACACCTTGCCTCACTCCCTACCTTTTCTCGCTGTCTCAGGGTCCCCACAGCTGCTCCTTCCTACACCTTGCCTCACTCCCTACCTTTTCTCGCTGTCTCAGGGTCCCCACAGCTGCACCTTCCTACACCTTGCCTCACTCCCTACCTTTTCTCGCTGTCTCAGAGTCCCCACAGCTGCACCTTCCTACACCTTGCCTCACTCCCTACCTTTTCTCGCTGTCTCAGAGTCCCCACAGCTGCACCTTCCTACACCTTGCCTCACTCCCTACCTTTTCTCGCTGTCTCAGGGACCCCACAGCTGCACCTTCCTATACCTTGCCTCACTCCCTACCTTTTCTCGCTGTCTCAGGGTCCCCACAGCTGCACCTTCCTACACCTTGCCTCACTCCCTACCTTTTCTCGCTGTCTCAGTGTCCCCACAGCTGCACCTTCCTACACCTTGCCTCACTCCCTACCTTTTCTCGCTGTCTCAGGGACCCCACAGCTGCTCCTTCCTACACCTTGCCTCACTCCCTACCTTTTCTCGCTGTCTCAGAGTCCCCACAGCTGCACCTTCCTACACCTTGCCTCACTCCCTACCTTTTCTCGCTGTCTCAGGGACCCCACAGCTGCTCCTTCCTACACCTTGCCTCACTCCCTACCTTTTCTCGCTGTCTCAGAGTCCCCACAGCTGCACATTCCTACACCTTGCCTCACTCCCTACCTTGTCTCGCTGTAACAGGGTCCCCACAGCTGCACCGTCTTACACCTTGCCTCACTCCCTACCTTTTCTCGCTGTCTCAGGGTCCCCACAGCTGCACCTTCCTACACCTTGCCTCACTCCCTACCTTTTCTCGCTGTCTCAGATTTCCCACAGCTGCTCCTTCCTACACCTTGTCTCACTCCCTACCTTTTCTCGCTGTCTCAGGGTCCCCACAGCTGCACCTTCCTACACCTTGCCTCACTCCCTACCTTTTCTCGCTGTCTCAGGGTCCCCACAGCTGCACCTTCCTACACCTTGCCTCACTCCCTACCTTTCCTCGCTGTCTCAGAGTCCCCACAGCTGCACCTGCCTACACCTTGCCTCACTCCCTACCTTTCCTCGCTGTCTCAGGGTCCCCACAGCTGCACCTTCCTACACCTTGCCTCACTCCCTACCTTTTCTCGCTGTCTCAGAGTCCCCACAGCTGCACCTTCCTACACCTTGCCTCACTCCCTACCTTTTCTCGCTGTCTCAGGGACCCCACAGCTGCACCTTCCTATACCTTGCCTCACTCCCTACCTTTTCTCGCTGTCTCAGGGTCCCCACAGCTGCACCTTCCTACACCTTGCCTCACTCCCTACCTTTTCTCGCTGTCTCAGTGTCCCCACAGCTGCACCTTCCTACACCTTGCCTCACTCCCTACCTTTTCTCGCTGTCTCAGGGACCCCACAGCTGCTCCTTCCTACACCTTGCCTCACTCCCTACCTTTTCTCGCTGTCTCAGAGTCCCCACAGCTGCACCTTCCTACACCTTGCCTCACTCCCTACCTTTTCTCGCTGTCTCAGGGACCCCACAGCTGCTCCTTCCTACACCTTGCCTCACTCCCTACCTTTTCTCGCTGTCTCAGAGTCCCCACAGCTGCACATTCCTACACCTTGCCTCACTCCCTACCTTGTCTCGCTGTAACAGGGTCCCCACAGCTGCACCGTCTTACACCTTGCCTCACTCCCTACCTTTTCTCGCTGTCTCAGGGTCCCCACAGCTGCACCTTCCTACACCTTGCCTCACTCCCTACCTTTTCTCGCTGTCTCAGAGTTCCCACAGCTGCTCCTTCCTACACCTTGTCTCACTCCCTACCTTTTCTCGCTGTCTCAGGGTCCCCACAGCTGCACCTTCCTACACCTTGCCTCACTCCCTACCTTTTCTCGCTGTCTCAGGGTCCCCACAGCTGCACCTTCCTACACCTTGCCTCACTCCCTACCTTTCCTCGCTGTCTCAGAGTCCCCACAGCTGCACCTGCCTACACCTTGCCTCACTCCCTACCTTTCCTCGCTGTCTCAGGGTCCCCACAGCTGCACCTTCCTACACCTTGCCTCACTCCCTACCTTTTCTCGCTGTCTCAGAGTCCCCACAGCTGCACCTTCCTACACCTTGCCTCACTCCCTACCTTGTCTCGCTGTCTCAGAGTCTCCACAGCTGCATCTTCCTACACCTTGCCTCACTCCCTACCTTTTCTCGCTGTCTCAGGGTCCCCACAGCTGCACCTTCCTACACCTTGCCTCACTCCCTACCTTGTCTCGCTGTCTCAGAGTCTCCACAGCTGCATCTTCCTACACCTTGCCTCACTCCCTACCTTTTCTCGCTGTCTCAAGGTCCCCACAGCTGCACTTTCCTACACCTTGCCTCACTCCCTACCTTTTCTCGTTATCTCAGGGTCCCCACAGCTGCACCTTCCTACACCTTGCCTCACTCCCTACCTTTTCTCGTTTTCTCAGGGTCCCCACAGCTGCAGCTTCCTACACCTTGCCTCACTCCCTACCTTTTCTCGCTGTCTCAGAGTCCCCACAGCTGCACCTTCCTACACCTTGCCTCACTCCCTACCTTTTCTCGCTGTCTCAGGGTCCCCACAGCTGCACTTTCCTACACCTTGCCTCACTCCCTACCTTTTCTCGCTGTCTCAGGGTCCCCACAGCCGCACCTGCCTACACCTTGCCTCACTCCCTACCTTTTCTCGCTGTCTCAGGGTCCCCACAGCTGCACCTGCCTACACCTTGCCTCACTCCCTACCTTTTCTCGCTGTCTCAGTGTCCCCACAGCTGCACCTTCCTACACCTTGCCTCACTCCCTACCTTTTCTCGTTATCTCAGAGTCCCCACAGCTGCACCTTCCTACACCTTGTCTCACTCCCTACCTCTTCTCGTTATCTCAGGGTCCCCACAGCTGCACCTTCCTACACCTTGTCTCACTCCCTACCTCTTCTCGTTATCTCAGGGTCCCCACAGCTGCACCTTCCTACACCTTGCCTCACTCCCTACCTTTTCTCGCTATCTCAGGGTCCCCACAGCTGCTCCTTCCTACACCTTGCCTCACTCCCTACCTTTTCTCGCTGTCTCAGTGACCCCACAGCTGCACATTCCTACACCTTGCCTCACTCCCTACCTTTTCTCGCTGTCTCAGGGTCCCCACAGCTTCACCTTCCTACACCTTGCCCCACTCCCTACCTTTTCTCGTTATCTCAGGGTCCCCACAGCTGCACCTTCCTACACCTTGCCTCACTCCCTACCATTTCTCGTTATCTCAGGGTCCCCACAGCTGCACCTGCCTACACCTTGCCTCACTCCCTACCTTTTCTCGCTGTCTCAGGGTCCCCACAGCTGCACCTGCCTACACCTTGCCTCACTCCCTACCTTTTCTCGCTGTCTCAGGGTCCCCACAGCTGCACCTGCCTACACCTTGCCTCACTCCCTACCTTTTCTCGCTGTCTCAGGGTCCCCACAGCTGCACCTTCCTACACCTTGCCTCACTCCCTACCTTTTCTCGCTGTCTCAGGGTCCCCACAGCTGCACCTTCCTACACCTTGTCTCACTCCCTACCTCTTCTCGTTATCTCAGGGTCCCCACAGCTGCACCTTCCTACACCTTGCCTCACTCCCTACCTTTTCTCGCTATCTCAGGGTCCCCACAGCTGCACCTTCCTACACCTTGCCTCACTCCCTACCTTTTCTCGCTGTCTCAGTGACCCCACAGCTGCACATTCCTACACCTTGCCTCACTCCCTACCTTTTCTCGCTGTCTCAGGGTCCCCACAGCTTCACCTTCCTACACCTTGCCCCACTCCCTACCTTTTCTCGTTATCTCAGGGTCCCCACAGCTGCACCTTCCTACACCTTGCCTCACTCCCTACCATTTCTCGTTATCTCAGGGTCCCCACAGCTGCACCTGCCTACACCTTGCCTCACTCCCTACCTTTTCTCGCTGTCTAAGGGTCCCCACAGCTGCACCTGCCTACACCTTGCCTCACTCCCTACTTTTTCTCGCTGTCTCAGGGTCCCCACAGCTGCACCTGCCTACACCTTGCCTCACTCCCTACCTTTTCTCGCTGTCTCAGGGTCCCCACAGCTGCACCTTCCTACACCTTGCCTCACTCCCTACCTTTTCTCGCTGTCTCAGGGACCCCACAGCTGCACTTTCCTACACCTTGCCTCACTCCCTACCTTTTCTCGCTGTCTCAGGGTCCCCACAGCTGCACCTGCCTACACCTTGCCTCACTCCCTACCTTTTCTCGCTGTCTCAGGGTCCCCACAGCTGCACCTTCCTACACCTTGCCTCACTCCCTACCTTTTCTCGCTGTCTCAGGGACCCCACAGCTGCACTTTCCTACACCTTGCCTCACTCCCTACCTTTTCTCGCTGTCTCAGGGTCCCCACAGCTGCACCTGCCTACACCTTGCCTCACTCCCTACCATTTCTCGCTGTCTCAGGGTCCCCACAGCTTCACCTTCCTACACCTTGCCCCACTCCCTACCTTTTCTCGTTATCTCAGGGTCCCCACAGCTGCACCTTCCTACACCTTGCCTCACTCCCTACCTTTTCTCGTTATCTCAGGGTCCCCACAGCTGCACCTTCCTACACCTTGCCTCACTCCCTACCTTTTCTCGTTATCTCAGGGTCCCCACAGCTGCACCTTCCTACACCTTACCTCACTCCCTACCTTTTCTCGCTGTCTCAGGGTCCCCACAGCTGCACCTTCCTACATCTTGCCTCACTCCCTACCTTTTCTCGCTGTCTCAGGGTCCCCACAGCTGCACCTAACTACACCTTGCCTCACTCCCTACCTTTTCTCGCTGTCTCAGAGTCCCCACAGCTGCAGCTTCCTACACCTTGCCTCACTCCCTACCGTTTCTCGTTATCTCAGGGTCCCCACAGCTGCACCTTCCTACACCTTGCCTCACTCCCTACCTTTTCTCGCTGTCTCAGAGTCCCCACAGCTGCACCTTCCTACACCTTGCCTCACTCCCTACCTTTTCTCGCTGTCTCATGGTCCCCACAGCTGCACCTTCCTACACCTTGCCTCACTCCCTACCTTTTCTCGCTGTCTCAGGGTCCCCACAGCTGCACCTTCCTACACCTTGCCTCACTCCCTACATTTTCTCGCTGTCTCAGAGTCGCCACAGCTGCACCTTCCTACACCTTGCCTCACTCCCTACCTTTTCTCGTTATCTCAGGGTCCCCACAGCTGCACCTTCCTACACCTTGCCTCACTCCCTACCTTTTCTCGCTGTCTCAGGGTCCCCACAGCTGCAGCTTCCTACACCTTGCCTCACTCCCTACCTTTTCTCGCTGTCTCAGAGTCCCCACAGCTGCACCTTCCTACACCTTGCCTCACTCCCTACCTTTTCTCGCTGTCTCATGGTCCCCACAGCTGCACCTTCCTACACCTTGCCTCACTCCCTACCTTTTCTCGCTGTCTCAGGGTCCCCACAGCTGCACCTTCCTACACCTTGCCTCACTCCCTACATTTTCTCGCTGTCTCAGAGTCGCCACAGCTGCACCTTCCTACACCTTGCCTCACTCCCTACCTTTTCTCGTTATCTCAGGGTCCCCACAGCTGCACCTTCCTACACCTTGCCTCACTCCCTACCTTTTCTCGCTGTCTCAGGGTCCCCACAGCTGCTCCTTCCTACACCTTGCCTCACTCCCTACCTTTTCTCGCTGTCTCAGGGTCCCCACAGCTGCAGCTTCCTACACCTTGCCTCACTTCCTACCTTTTCTCGCTGTCTCAGAGTCCCCACAGCTGCACCTTCCTACACCTTGCCTCACTCCCTACCTTTTCTCGCTGTCTCAGGGACCCCACAGCTGCACCTTCCTACACCTTGCCTCACTCCCTACCTTTTCTCGCTGTCTCAGAGTCCCCACAGCTGCACCTGCCTACACCTTGCCTCACTCCCTACCTTTTCTCGTTATCTCAGGGTCCCCACAGCTGCAGCTTCCTACACCTTGCCTCACTCCCTACCTTTTCTCGCTGTCTCAGGGACCCCACAGCTGCACCTTCCTACATCTTGCCTCACTCCCTACCTTTTCTCGCTGTCTCAGAGTCCCCACAGCTGCACCTTCCTACACCTTGCCTCACTCCCTACCTTTTCTCGCTGTCTCAGGGTCCCCACAGCTGCACCTGCCTACACCTTGCCTCACTCCCTACCTTTTCTTGCTGTCTCAGGGTCCCCACAGCTGCACCTGCCTACACCTTGCCTCACTCCCTACCTTTTCTCACTGTCTCAGGGTCCCCACAGCTGCACCTTCCTACACCTTGCCTCACTCCCTACCTTTTCTCGCTGTCTCAGGGTCCCCACAGCTGCACCTGCCTACACCTTGCGTCACTCCCTACCTTTTCTCGCTGTCTCAGGGTCCCCACAGTTGCACCTTCCTACACCTTGCTTCACTCCCTACCTTTTCTCGCTGTCTCAGAGTCCCCACAGCTGCACTTTCCTACACCTTGCCTCACTCCCTACCTTTTCTCGCTGTCTCAGGGACCCCACAGCTGCACCTTCCTACATCTTGCCTCACTCCCTACCTTTTCTCGCTGTCTCAGAGTCCCCACAGCTGCACCTTCCTACACCTTGCCTCACTCCCTACCTTTTCTCGCTGTCTCAGGGTCCCCACAGCTGCACCTGCCTACACCTTGCCTCACTCCCTACCTTTTCTTGCTGTCTCAGGTTCCCCACAGCTGCACCTGCCTACACCTTGCCTCACTCCCTACCTTTTCTCACTGTCTCAGGGTCCCCACAGCTGCACCTTCCTACACCTTGCCTCACTCCCTACCATTTCTCGCTGTCTCAGGGTCCCCACAGCTGCACCTGCCTACACCTTGCCTCACTCCCTACCTTTCTTCGCTGTCTCAGGGTCCCCACAGCTGCTCCTTCCTACACCTTGCCTCACTCCCTACCTTTTCTCGTGGTCTCAGGGTCTCCACAGTTGCATCTTCCAACACCTTGCCTCACTCCCTACCTTTTCTCGCTGTCTCAGGGTCCTCACAGCTGCACCTTCCTACACCTTGCCTCACTCCCTACCTTTTCTCGCTGTCTCTGGGTCCCTACAACTGCACCTTCCTACACCTTGCCTCACTCCCTACCTTTTCTCGCTGTCTCTGGGTCCCTACAACTGCACCTTCCAACACCTTGCCTCACTCCCTACCTTTTCTCGCTGTCTCAGGGTCCTCACAGCTGCACCTTCCTACACCTTGCCTCACTCCCTACCTTTTCTCGCTGTCTCAGAGTCCCCACAGCAGCACCTTTCTACACCTTGCCTCACTCCCTACCATTTCTCGCTGTCTCAGGGTCCCCACAGCTGCACCTTCCTACACCTTGCCTCACTCCCTACCTTTTCTCGCTGTCTCAGAGTCCCCACAGCAGCACCTTTCTACACCTTGCCTCACTCCCTACCATTTCTCGCTGTCTCAGGGTCCCCACAGCTGCACCTTCCTACACCTTGCCTCACTCCCTACCTTTTCTCGCTGTCTCAGGGTCCCCACAGCTGCACCTTCCTACACCTTGCCTCACTCCCTACCTTTTCTCGCTGTCTCAGGGACCCCACAGCTGCACCTTCCTACATCTTGCCTCACTCCCTACCTATTCTCGCTGTCTCAGAGTCCCCACAGCTGCACCTTCCTACACCTTGCCTCACTCCCTACTTTTCTCGCTGTCTCAGGGTCCCCACAGCTGCACCTGCCTACACCTTGCCTCATTCCCTACCTTTTCTCGCTGTCTCAGGGTCCCCACAGCTGCACCTGCCTACACCTTGCCTCACTCCCTACCTTTTCTCACTGTCTCAGGGTCCCCACAGCTGCACCTTCCTACACCTTGCCTCACTCCCTACCTTTTCTCGCTGTCTCAGGGTCCCCACAGCTGCACCTGCCTACACCTTGCCTCACTCCCTACCTTTTCTCGCTGTCTCAGGGTCCCCACAGTTGCACCTTCCTACACCTTGCCTCACTCCCTACCTTTTCTCGCTGTCTCAGAGTCCCCACAGCTGCACTTTCCTACACCTTGCCTCACTCCCTACCTTTTCTCGCTGTCTCAGGGTCCCCACAGCTGCACCTGCCTACACCTTACCTCACTCCCTACCTTTTCTCGTGGTCTCAGGGTCTCCACAGTTGCATCTTCCAACACCTTGCCTCACTCCCTACCTTTTCTCGCTGTCTCAGGGTCCTCACAGCTGCACCTTCCTACACCTTGCCTCACTCCCTACCTTTTCTCGCTGTCTCTGGGTCCCTACAACTGCACCTTCCTACACCTTGCCTCACTCCCTACCTTTTCTCGCTGTGTCAGAGTCCCCACAGCAGCACCTTTCTACACCTTGCCTCACTCCCTACCATTTCTCGCTGTCTCAGGATCCCCACAGCTGCACCTTCCTACATCTTGCCTCACTCCCTACCTTTTCTCGCTGTCTCAGGGTCCCCACAGCTGCAGCTTCCTACACCTTGCCTCACTCCCTACCTTTTCTCGCTGTCTCAGGGTCCCCACAGCTGCACCTGCCTACACCTTGTCTCACTCCCTACCTCTTCTCGTTATCTCAGGGTCCCCACAGCTGCACCTTCCTACACCTTGCCTCACTCCCTACCTTTTCTCGCTGTCTCAGGGTCCCCACAGTTGCACCTTCCTACACCTTGCCTCACTCCCTACCTTTTCTTGCTGTCTCAGAGTCCCCACAGCAGCACCTTTCTACACCTTGCCTCACTCCCTACCATTTCTCGCTGCCTCATAGTCCCCACAGCTGCACCTTTCTACACCTTGCCTCACTCCCTACCTTTTCTCGCTGCCTCATAGTCCCCACAGCTGCACCTTTCTACACCTTGCCTCACTCCCTACCTTTTCTCTCTGTCTCAGGGTCCCCACAGCTGCACCTTCCTACACCTTGCCTTACTCCCTACCTTTTCTCGCTGCCTCAGAGTCCCCACAGCTGCACCTTCCTACACCTTGCCTCACTCCCTACCTTTTCTCGCTGTCTCAGGGTCCCCACAGCTGCACCTTCCTACACCTTGCCTCACTCCCTACCTTTTCTCGCTGTCTCAGGGTCCCCACAGCTGCACCTTTCTACACCTTGCCTCACTCCCTACCTTTTCTCTCTGTCTCAGGGTCCCCACAGCTGCACATTCCTACACCTTGCCTCACTCCCTACCTCTTCTCGTTATCTCGGGGTCCCCACAGCTGCACCTTCCTACACCTTGCCTCACTCCCTACCTCTTCTCGTTATCTCAGCGTCCCCACAGCTGCACCTTCCTACACTTTTTCTCACTCCCTACCTTTTCTCTCTGTCTCAGGGTCCCCACAGCTGCACATTCCTACACCTTGCCTCACTCCCTACCTCTTCTCGTTATCTCGGGGTCCCCACAGCTGCACCTTCCTACACCTTGCCTCACTCCCTACCTCTTCGCGTTATCTCAGCGTCCCCACAGCTGAACCTTCCTACACTTTGTCTCACTCCCTACCTTTTCTCTCTGTCTCAGGGTCCCCACAGCTGCACATTCCTACACCTTGCCTCACTCCCTACCTTTTCTCGCTGTCTCAGGGTCCCCACAGCTGCACCTTCCTACACCTTGCCTCACTCCCTACCTTTTCTCACTGTCTCAGAGTCCCCACAGCTGCACCTTCCTACACCTTGCCTCACTCCCTACCTTTTCTCGCTGTCTCAGGGTCCCGACAGCTGCACCTTCCTACACCTTGCCTCACTCCCTACCTTTTCTCGCTGTCTCAGGGTCCCCACAGCTGCACCTTCCTACACCTTGCCTCACTCCCTACCTTTTCTCGCTGTCTCAGGGTCCCCACAGCTGCACCTTCCTACACCTTGCCTCACTCCCTACCTTTTCTCGCTGTCTCAGAGTCCCCACAGCTGCACCTTCCTACACCTTGCCTCACTCCCTACCTTTTCTCGCTGTCTCAGGGTCCCCACAGCTGCACCTTCCTACACCTTGCCTCACTCCCTACCTTTTCTCGCTGTCTCAGGGTCCCCACAGCTGCACCTTCCTACACCTTGCCTCACTCCCTACCTTTTCTCGCTGTCTCAGAGTCCCCACAGCTGCACCTTCCTACACCTTGCCTCACTCCCTACCTTTTCTCCCTGTCTCTGGGTCCCCCACAGCTGCTCCTTCCTACACCTTGCCTCACTCCCTACCTTTTCTCGCTGTCTCAGGGTCCCCACATCTGCACCTTCCTACACCTTGCCTCACTCCCTACCTTTTCTCGCTGTCTCAGGGACCCCACAGCTAAACATTCCTACACCTTACCTCACTCCCTACCTTTTCTCACTGTCTCAGGGTCCCCACAGCTGCTCCTTCCTACACCTTGCCTCACTCCCTACCTTTTCTCGCTGTCTCAGAGTCCCCACAGCTGCACCTGCCTACACCTTGCGTCACTCCCTACCTTTTCTCGCTGTCTCAGAGTCCCCACAGCTGCACCTTCCTACACCCTGCCTCACTCCCTACCTTTTCTCGCTGTCTCAGGGACCCCACAGCTGCTCCTTCCTACACCTTGCCTCACTCCCTACCTTTTCTCTCTGTCTCAGGGTCCGCACAGCTGCACCTTCCTACACCTTGCCTCACTCCCTACCTTTTCTCTCTGTCTCAGGGTCCCCACAGCTGCACCTTCCTACACATTGCCTCACTCCCTACCTTTTCTCTCTGTCTCAGGGTCCCCACAGCTGCTCCTTCCTACACCTTGCCTCACTCCCTACCTTTTCTCGCTGTCTCAGGGTCCCCACAGCTGAACCTTCCTACACCTTGTCTCACTCCCTACCTTTTCTCGCTGTCTCAGGGTCCCCACAGCTGCACCTTCCTACACCTTGTCTCACTCCCTACCTTTCCTCACTGTCTCAGGGTCCCCACAGCTGAACCTTCCTACACTTTGTCTCACTCCCTACCTTTTCTCGCTGTCTCAGGGTCCCCACAGCTGCACCTTCCTACACCTTGTCTCACTCCCTACCTTTCCTCACTGTCTCAGGGTCCCCACAGCTGAACCTTCCTACACTTTGTCTCACTCCCTACCTTTTCTCGCTGTCTCAGGGTCCCTACAGCTGAACCTTCCTACACCTTGCCTCACTCCCTACCTTTTCTCGTTATCTCAGGGTCCCCACAGCTGCACCTTCCTACACCTTGTCTCACTCCCTACCTTTTCTCGCTGTCTCAGGGTCCCCACAGCTGCACCTTCCTACACCTTGCCTCACTCCCAACCTTTTCTCGCTGTCTCAGAGTCCCCACAGCTGCACCTTCCTACACCTTGCCTCACTCCCTACCTTTCCTCACTGTCTCAGGGTCCCCACAGCTGCACCTTCCTACACCTTGCCTCATTCCCTACCTTTTCTCGCTGTCTCAGGGTCCCCACAGCTGCACCTTCCTACACCTTGCCTCACTCCCTACCTTTTCTCGCTGTCTCAGGGTCCCCACAGCTGCACCTGCCTACACCTTGCCTCATTCCCTACCTTTTCTCGCTGTCTCAGGGTCCCCACAGCTGCACCTGCCTACACCTTGCCTCACTCCCTACCTTTTCTCACTGTCTCAGGGTCCCCACAGCTGCACCTTCCTACACCTTGCCTCACTCCCTACCTTTTCTCGCTGTCTCAGGGTCCCCACAGCTGCACCTGCCTACACCTTGCCTCACTCCCTACCTTTTCTCGCTGTCTCAGGGTCCCCACAGTTGCACCTTCCTACACCTTGCCTCACTCCCTACCTTTTCTCGCTGTCTCAGAGTCCCCACAGCTGCACTTTCCTACACCTTGCCTCACTCCCTACCTTTTCTCGCTGTCTCAGGGTCCCCACAGCTGCACCTGCCTACACCTTACCTCACTCCCTACCTTTTCTCGTGGTCTCAGGGTCTCCACAGCTGCACTTTCCTACACCTTGCCTCACTCCCTACCTTTTCTCGCTGTCTCAGAGTCCCCACAGCTGCACTTTCCTACACCTTGCCTCACTCCCTACCTTTTCTCGCTGTCTCAGGGTCCCCACAGCTGCACCTGCCTACACCTTGCCTCACTCCCTACCTTTTCTCGCTGTCTCAGGGTCCCCACAGTTGCATCTTCCAACACCTTGCCTCACTCCCTACCTTTTCTCGCTGTCTCAGGGTCCTCACAGCTGCACCTTCCTACACCTTGCCTCACTCCCTACCTTTTCTCGCTGTCTCTGGGTCCCTACAACTGCACCTTCCTACACCTTGCCTCACTCCCTACCTTTTCTCGCTGTGTCAGAGTCCCCACAGCAGCACCTTTCTACACCTTGCCTCACTCCCTACCATTTCTCGCTGTCTCAGGGTCCCCACAGCTGCACCTTCCTACATCTTGCCTCACTCCCTACCTTTTCTCGCTGTCTCAGGGTCCCCACAGCTGCAGCTTCCTACACCTTGCCTCACTCCCTACCTTTTCTCGCTGTCTCAGGGTCCCCACAGCTGCACCTGCCTACACCTTGTCTCACTCCCTACCTCTTCTCGTTATCTCAGGGTCCCCACAGCTGCACCTTCCTACACCTTGCCTCACTCCCTACCTTTTCTCGCTGTCTCAGGGTCCCCACAGTTGCACCTTCCTACACCTTGCCTCACTCCCTACCTTTTCTTGCTGTCTCAGAGTCCCCACAGCAGCACCTTTCTACACCTTGCCTCACTCCCTACCATTTCTCGCTGCCTCATAGTCCCCACAGCTGCACCTTTCTACACCTTGCCTCACTCCCTACCTTTTCTCGCTGCCTCATAGTCCCCACAGCTGCACCTTTCTACACCTTGCCTCACTCCCTACCTTTTCTCTCTGTCTCAGGGTCCCCACAGATGCACCTTCCTACACCTTGCCTTACTCCCTACCTTTTCTCGCTGCCTCAGAGTCCCCACAGCTGCACCTTCCTACACCTTGCCTCACTCCCTACCTTTTCTCGCTGTCTCAGGGTCCCCACAGCTGCACCTTCCTACACCTTGCCTCACTCCCTACCTTTTCTCGCTGTCTCAGGGTCCCCACAGCTGCACCTTTCTACACCTTGCCTCACTCCCTACCTTTTCTCTCTGTCTCAGGGTCCCCACAGCTGCACATTCCTACACCTTGCCTCACTCCCTACCTCTTCTCGTTATCTCGGGGTCCCCACAGCTGCACCTTCCTACACCTTGCCTCACTCCCTACCTCTTCTCGTTATCTCAGCGTCCCCACAGCTGCACCTTCCTACACTTTTTCTCACTCCCTACCTTTTCTCGTTATCTCAGGGTCCCCACAGCTGCACCTTCCTACACCTTACCTCACTCCCTACCTTTTCTCGCTGTCTCAGGGTCCCCACAGCTGCACCTTCCTACATCTTGCCTCACTCCCTACCTTTTCTCGCTGTCTCAGGGTCCCCACAGCTGCACCTTCCTACATCTTGCCTCACTCCCTACCTTTTCTCGCTGTCTCAGAGTCCCCACAGCTGCAGCTTCCTACACCTTGCCTCACTCCCTACCGTTTCTCGTTATCTCAGGGTCCCCACAGCTGCACCTTCCTACACCTTGCCTCACTCCCTACCTTTTCTCGCTGTCTCAGAGTCCCCACAGCTGCACCTTCCTACACCTTGCCTCACTCCCTACCTTTTCTCGCTGTCTCATGGTCCCCACAGCTGCACCTTCCTACACCTTGCCTCACTCCCTACCTTTTCTCGCTGTCTCAGGGTCCCCACAGCTGCACCTTCCTACACCTTGCCTCACTCCCTACATTTTCTCGCTGTCTCAGAGTCGCCACAGCTGCACCTTCCTACACCTTGCCTCACTCCCTACCTTTTCTCGCTGTCTCAGGGTCCCCACAGCTGCAGCTTCCTACACCTTGCCTCACTCCCTACCTTTTCTCGCTGTCTCAGAGTCCCCACAGCTGCACCTTCCTACACCTTGCCTCACTCCCTACCTTTTCTCGTTATCTCAGGGTCCCCACAGCTGCACATTCCTACACCTTGCCTCACTCCCTACCTCTTCTCGTTATCTCGGGGTCCCCACAGCTGCACCTTCCTACACCTTGCCTCACTCCCTACCTCTTCTCGTTATCTCAGCGTCCCCACAGCTGAACCTTCCTACACTTTGTCTCACTCCCTACCTTTTCTCTCTGTCTCAGGGTCCCCACAGCTGCACATTCCTACACCTTGCCTCACTCCCTACCTTTTCTCGCTGTCTCAGGGTCCCCACAGCTGCACCTTCCTACACCTTGCCTCACTCCCTACCTTTTCTCGCTGTCTCAGGGTCCCGACAGCTGCACCTTCCTACACCTTGCCTCACTCCCTACCTTTTCTCGCTGTCTCAGGGTCCCCACAGCTGCACCTTCCTACACCTTGCCTCACTCCCTACCTTTTCTCGCTGTCTCAGGGTCCCCACAGCTGCACCTTCCTACACCTTGCCTCACTCCCTACCTTTTCTCGCTGTCTCAGAGTCCCCACAGCTGCACCTTCCTACACCTTGCCTCACTCCCTACCTTTTCTCGCTGTCTCAGGGTCCCCACAGCTGCACCTTCCTACACCTTGCCTCACTCCCTACCTTTTCTCGCTGTCTCAGGGTCCCCACAGCTGCACCTTCCTACACCTTGCCTCACTCCCTACCTTTTCTCGCTGTCTCAGGGTCCCCACAGCTGCACCTTCCTACACCTTGCCTCACTCCCTACCTTTTCTCGCTGTCTCAGGGTCCCCACAGCTGAACCTTCCTACACTTTGTCTCACTCCCTACCTTTTCTCGCTGTCTCAGGGTCCCCACAGCTGCTCCTGCCTACACCTTGCCTCACTCCCTACCTTTTCTCGCTGTCTCAGGGTCCCCACAGCTGCACCTGCCTACACCTTGCCTCACTCACTACCTTTTCTCGCTGTCTCAGAGTCCCCACAGCTGCACCTTCCTACACCTTGCCTCACTCCCTACCTCTTCTCGTTATCTCAGGGTCCCCACAGCTGCACCTGCCTACACCTTGCCTCACTCCCTACCTTTTCTCGCTGTCTCAGTGTCCCCACAGCTGCACCTTCCTACACCTTGCCTCACTCCCTACCTTTTCTCGTTATCTCAGAGTCCCCACAGCTGCACCTTCCTACACCTTGTCTCACTCCCTACCTCTTCTCGTTATCTCAGGGTCCCCACAGCTGCACCCTCCTACACCTTGTCTCACTCCCTACCTCTTCTCGTTATCTCAGGGTCCCCACAGCTGCACCTTCCTACACCTTGCCTCACTCCCTACCTTTTCTCGCTATCTCAGGGTCCCCACAGCTGCACCTTCCTACACCTTGCCTCACTCCCTACCTTTTCTCGCTGTCTCAGTGACCCCACAGCTGCACATTCCTACACCTTGCCTCACTCCCTACCTTTTCTCGCTGTCTCAGGGTCCCCACAGCTTCACCTTCCTACACCTTGCCCCACTCCCTACCTTTTCTCGTTATCTCAGGGTCCCCACAGCTGCACCTTCCTACACCTTGCCTCACTCCCTACCATTTCTCGTTATCTCAGGGTCCCCACAGCTGCACCTGCCTACACCTTGCCTCACTCCCTACCTTTTCTCGCTGTCTCAGGGTCCCCACAGCTGCACCTGCCTACACCT
This sequence comes from Ranitomeya imitator, assembly GCF_032444005.1. Lineage (NCBI taxonomy): Eukaryota > Metazoa > Chordata > Amphibia > Anura > Dendrobatidae > Ranitomeya > Ranitomeya imitator. The sequence continues at coordinate 31,371,954 of NC_091283.1, forward strand.
TGCCTCACTCCCTACCTTTTCTCTCTGTCTCAGGGTCCCCACAGCTGCACCTGCCTACACCTTGCCTCACTCCCTACCTTTTCTCGCTGTCTCAGGGTCCCCACAGCTGCACCTTCCTACACCTTGTCTCACTCCCTACCTCTTCTCGTTATCTCAGGGTCCCCACAGCTGCACCTTCCTACACCTTGCCTCACTCCCTACCTTTTCTCGCTATCTCAGGGTCCCCACAGCTGCACCTTCCTACACCTTGCCTCACTCCCTACCTTTTCTCGCTGTCTCAGTGACCCCACAGCTGCACATTCCTACACCTTGCCTCACTCCCTACCTTTTCTCGCTGTCTCAGGGTCCCCACAGCTTCACCTTCCTACACCTTGCCCCACTCCCTACCTTTTCTCGTTATCTCAGGGTCCCCACAGCTGCACCTTCCTACACCTTGCCTCACTCCCTACCATTTCTCGTTATCTCAGGGTCCCCACAGCTGCACCTGCCTACACCTTGCCTCACTCCCTACCTTTTCTCGCTGTCTCAGGGTCCCCACAGCTGCACCTGCCTACACCTTGCCTCACTCCCTACTTTTTCTCGCTGTCTCAGGGTCCCCACAGCTGCACCTGCCTACACCTTGCCTCACTCCCTACCTTTTCTCGCTGTCTCAGGGTCCCCACAGCTGCACCTTCCTACACCTTGCCTCACTCCCTACCTTTTCTCGCTGTCTCAGGGACCCCACAGCTGCACTTTCCTACACCTTGCCTCACTCCCTACCTTTTCTCGCTGTCTCAGGGTCCCCACAGCTGCACCTGCCTACACCTTGCCTCACTCCCTACCTTTTCTCGCTGTCTCAGGGTCCCCACAGCTGCACCTTCCTACACCTTGCCTCACTCCCTACCTTTTCTCGCTGTCTCAGGGTCCCCACAGCTGCACCTGCCTACACCTTGCCTCACTCCCTACCTTTTCTCGCTGTCTCAGGGTCCCCACAGCTGCACCTGCCTACACCTTGCCTCACTCCCTACCTTTTCTCGCTGTCTCAGGGTCCCCACAGCTTCACCTTCCTACACCTTGCCCCACTCCCTACCTTTTCTCGTTATCTCAGGGTCCCCACAGCTGCACCTTCCTACACCTTGCCTCACTCCCTACCTTTTCTCGTTATCTCAGGGTCCCCACAGCTGCACCTTCCTACACCTTGCCTCACTCCCTACCTTTTCTCGTTATCTCAGGGTCCCCACAGCTGCACCTTCCTACACCTTACCTCACTCCCTACCTTTTCTCGCTGTCTCAGGGTCCCCACAGCTGCACCTTCCTACATCTTGCCTCACTCCCTACCTTTTCTCGCTGTCTCAGGGTCCCCACAGCTGCACCTAACTACACCTTGCCTCACTCCCTACCTTTTCTCGCTGTCTCAGAGTCCCCACAGCTGCAGCTTCCTACACCTTGCCTCACTCCCTACCGTTTCTCGTTATCTCAGGGTCCCCACAGCTGCACCTTCCTACACCTTGCCTCACTCCCTACCTTTTCTCGCTGTCTCAGAGTCCCCACAGCTGCACCTTCCTACACCTTGCCTCACTCCCTACCTTTTCTCGCTGTCTCATGGTCCCCACAGCTGCACCTTCCTACACCTTGCCTCACTCCCTACCTTTTCTCGCTGTCTCAGGGTCCCCACAGCTGCACCTTCCTACACCTTGCCTCACTCCCTACATTTTCTCGCTGTCTCAGAGTCGCCACAGCTGCACCTTCCTACACCTTGCCTCACTCCCTACCTTTTCTCGTTATCTCAGGGTCCCCACAGCTGCACCTTCCTACACCTTGCCTCACTCCCTACCTTTTCTCGCTGTCTCAGGGTCCCCACAGCTGCAGCTTCCTACACCTTGCCTCACTCCCTACCTTTTCTCGCTGTCTCAGAGTCCCCACAGCTGCACCTTCCTACACCTTGCCTCACTCCCTACCTTTTCTCGCTGTCTCAGGGTCCCCACAGCTGCACCTTCCTACACCTTGCCTCACTCCCTACATTTTCTCGCTGTCTCAGAGTCGCCACAGCTGCACCTTCCTACACCTTGCCTCACTCCCTACCTTTTCTCGTTATCTCAGGGTCCCCACAGCTGCACCTTCCTACACCTTGCCTCACTCCCTACCTTTTCTCGCTGTCTCAGGGTCCCCACAGCTGCTCCTTCCTACACCTTGCCTCACTCCCTACCTTTTCTCGCTGTCTCAGGGTCCCCACAGCTGCAGCTTCCTACACCTTGCCTCACTTCCTACCTTTTCTCGCTGTCTCAGAGTCCCCACAGCTGCACCTTCCTACACCTTGCCTCACTCCCTACCTTTTCTCGCTGTCTCAGGGACCCCACAGCTGCACCTTCCTACACCTTGCCTCACTCCCTACCTTTTCTCGCTGTCTCAGAGTCCCCACAGCTGCACCTGCCTACACCTTGCCTCACTCCCTACCTTTTCTCGTTATCTCAGGGTCCCCACAGCTGCAGCTTCCTACACCTTGCCTCACTCCCTACCTTTTCTCGCTGTCTCAGGGACCCCACAGCTGCACCTTCCTACATCTTGCCTCACTCCCTACCTTTTCTCGCTGTCTCAGAGTCCCCACAGCTGCACCTTCCTACACCTTGCCTCACTCCCTACCTTTTCTCGCTGTCTCAGGGTCCCCACAGCTGCACCTGCCTACACCTTGCCTCACTCCCTACCTTTTCTTGCTGTCTCAGGGTCCCCACAGCTGCACCTGCCTACACCTTGCCTCACTCCCTACCTTTTCTCACTGTCTCAGGGTCCCCACAGCTGCACCTTCCTACACCTTGCCTCACTCCCTACCTTTTCTCGCTGTCTCAGGGTCCCCACAGCTGCACCTGCCTACACCTTGCGTCACTCCCTACCTTTTCTCGCTGTCTCAGGGTCCCCACAGTTGCACCTGCCTACACCTTGCCTCACTCCCTACCTTTCCTCGCTGTCTCAGGGTCCCCACAGCTGCTCCTTCCTACACCTTGCCTCACTCCCTACCTTTTCTCGTGGTCTCAGGGTCTCCACAGTTGCATCTTCCAACACCTTGCCTCACTCCCTACCTTTTCTCGCTGTCTCAGGGTCCTCACAGCTGCACCTTCCTACACCTTGCCTCACTCCCTACCTTTTCTCGCTGTCTCTGGGTCCCTACAACTGCACCTTCCTACACCTTGCCTCACTCCCTACCTTTTCTCGCTGTCTCTGGGTCCCTACAACTGCACCTTCCAACACCTTGCCTCACTCCCTACCTTTTCTCGCTGTCTCAGGGTCCTCACAGCTGCACCTTCCTACACCTTGCCTCACTCCCTACCTTTTCTCGCTGTCTCAGAGTCCCCACAGCAGCACCTTTCTACACCTTGCCTCACTCCCTACCATTTCTCGCTGTCTCAGGGTCCCCACAGCTGCACCTTCCTACACCTTGCCTCACTCCCTACCTTTTCTCGCTGTCTCAGAGTCCCCACAGCAGCACCTTTCTACACCTTGCCTCACTCCCTACCTTTTCTCGCTGTCTCAGGGTCCCCACAGCTGCACCTTCCTACACCTTGCCTCACTCCCTACCTTTTCTCGCTGTCTCAGAGTCCCCACAGCAGCACCTTTCTACACCTTGCCTCACTCCCTACCTTTTCTCGCTGTCTCAGGGTCCCCACAGCTGCACCTTCCTACACCTTGCCTCACTCCCTACCTTTTCTCGCTGTCTCAGAGTCCCCACAGCAGCACCTTTCTACACCTTGCCTCACTCCCTACCATTTCTCGCTGTCTCAGGGTCCCCACAGCTGCACCTTCCTACACCTTGCCTCACTCCCTACCTTTTCTCGCTGTCTCAGAGTCCCCACAGCAGCACCTTTCTACACCTTGCCTCACTCCCTACCATTTCTCGCTGTCTCAGGGACCCCACAGCTGCACCTTCCTACACCTTGCCTCACTCCCTACCTTTTCTCGCTGTCTCAGGGTCCCCACAGCTGCACCTTCCTACACCTTGCCTCACTCCCTACCTTTTCTCGCTGTCTCAGGGACCCCACAGCTGCACCTTCCTACATCTTGCCTCACTCCCTACCTTTTCTCGCTGTCTCAGAGTCCCCACAGCTGCACCTTCCTACACCTTGCCTCACTCCCTACTTTTCTCGCTGTCTCAGGGTCCCCACAGCTGCACCTGCCTACACCTTGCCTCATTCCCTACCTTTTCTCGCTGTCTCAGGGTCCCCACAGCTGCACCTGCCTACACCTTGCCTCACTCCCTACCTTTTCTCACTGTCTCAGGGTCCCCACAGCTGCACCTTCCTACACCTTGCCTCACTCCCTACCTTTTCTCGCTGTCTCAGGGTCCCCACAGCTGCACCTGCCTACACCTTGCCTCACTCCCTACCTTTTCTCCCTGTCTCAGGGTCCCCACAGTTGCACCTTCCTACACCTTGCCTCACTCCCTACCTTTTCTCGCTGTCTCAGAGTCCCCACAGCTGCACTTTCCTACACCTTGCCTCACTCCCTACCTTTTCTCGCTGTCTCAGGGTCCCCACAGCTGCACCTGCCTACACCTTACCTCACTCCCTACCTTTTCTCGTGGTCTCAGGGTCTCCACAGTTGCATCTTCCAACACCTTGCCTCACTCCCTACCTTTTCTCGCTGTCTCAGGGTCCCCACAGCTGCACCTGCCTACACCTTACCTCACTCCCTACCTTTTCTCGCTGTCTCAGGGTCCCCACATCTGCACCTTCCTACACCTTGCCTCACTCCCTACCTTTTCTCGCTGTCTCAGGGTCCTCACAGCTGCACCTTCCTACACCTTGCCTCACTCCCTACCTTTTCTCGCTGTCTCTGGGTCCCTACAACTGCACCTTCCTACACCTTGCCTCACTCCCTACCTTTTCTCGCTGTGTCAGAGTCCCCACAGCAGCACCTTTCTACACCTTGCCTCACTCCCTACCATTTCTCGCTGTCTCAGGATCCCCACAGCTGCACCTTCCTACATCTTGCCTCACTCCCTACCTTTTCTCGCTGTCTCAGGGTCCCCACAGCTGCAGCTTCCTACACCTTGCCTCACTCCCTACCTTTTCTCGCTGTCTCAGGGTCCCCACAGCTGCACCTGCCTACACCTTGTCTCACTCCCTACCTCTTCTCGTTATCTCAGGGTCCCCACAGCTGCACCTTCCTACACCTTGCCTCACTCCCTACCTTTTCTCGCTGTCTCAGGGTCCCCACAGTTGCACCTTCCTACACCTTGCCTCACTCCCTACCTTTTCTTGCTGTCTCAGAGTCCCCACAGCAGCACCTTTCTACACCTTGCCTCACTCCCTACCATTTCTCGCTGCCTCATAGTCCCCACAGCTGCACCTTTCTACACCTTGCCTCACTCCCTACCTTTTCTCGCTGCCTCATAGTCCCCACAGCTGCACCTTTCTACACCTTGCCTCACTCCCTACCTTTTCTCTCTGTCTCAGGGTCCCCACAGCTGCACCTTCCTACACCTTGCCTTACTCCCTACCTTTTCTCGCTGCCTCAGAGTCCCCACAGCTGCACCTTCCTACACCTTGCCTCACTCCCTACCTTTTCTCGCTGTCTCAGGGTCCCCACAGTTGCACCTTCCTACACCTTGCCTCACTCCCTACCTTTTCTCGCTGTCTCAGGGTCCCCACAGCTGCACCTTTCTACACCTTGCCTCACTCCCTACCTTTTCTCTCTGTCTCAGGGTCCCCACAGCTGCACATTCCTACACCTTGCCTCACTCCCTACCTCTTCTCGTTATCTCGGGGTCCCCACAGCTGCACCTTCCTACACCTTGCCTCACTCCCTACCTCTTCTCGTTATCTCAGCGTCCCCACAGCTGCACCTTCCTACACTTTTTCTCACTCCCTACCTTTTCTCTCTGTCTCAGGGTCCCCACAGCTGCACATTCCTACACCTTGCCTCACTCCCTACCTTTTCTCGCTGTCTCAGGGTCCCCACAGCTGCACCTTCCTACACCTTGCCTCACTCCCTACCTTTTCTCACTGTCTCAGAGTCCCCACAGCTGCACCTTCCTACACCTTGCCTCACTCCCTACCTTTTCTCGCTGTCTCAGGGTCCCGACAGCTGCACCTTCCTACACCTTGCCTCACTCCCTACCTTTTCTCGCTGTCTCAGGGTCCCCACAGCTGCACCTTCCTACACCTTGCCTCACTCCCTACCTTTTCTCGCTGTCTCAGGGTCCCCACAGCTGCACCTTCCTACACCTTGCCTCACTCCCTACCTTTTCTCGCTGTCTCAGAGTCCCCACAGCTGCACCTTCCTACACCTTGCCTCACTCCCTACCTTTTCTCGCTGTCTCAGGGTCCCCACAGCTGCACCTTCCTACACCTTGCCTCACTCCCTACCTTTTCTCGCTGTCTCAGGGTCCCCACAGCTGCACCTTCCTACACCTTGCCTCACTCCCTACCTTTTCTCGCTGTCTCAGAGTCCCCACAGCTGCACCTTCCTACACCTTGCCTCACTCCCTACCTTTTCTCCCTGTCTCTGGGTCCCCCACAGCTGCTCCTTCCTACACCTTGCCTCACTCCCTACCTTTTCTCGCTGTCTCAGGGTCCCCACATCTGCACCTTCCTACACCTTGCCTCACTCCCTACCTTTTCTCGCTGTCTCAGGGACCCCACAGCTGCACATTCCTACACCTTACCTCACTCCCTACCTTTTCTCACTGTCTCAGGGTCCCCACAGCTGCTCCTTCCTACACCTTGCCTCACTCCCTACCTTTTCTCTCTGTCTCAGGGTCCCCACAGCTGCTCCTTCCTACACCTTGCCTCACTCCCTACCTTTTCTCGCTGTCTCAGAGTCCCCACAGCTGCACCTGCCTACACCTTGCGTCACTCCCTACCTTTTCTCGCTGTCTCAGAGTCCCCACAGCTGCACCTTCCTACACCCTGCCTCACTCCCTACCTTTTCTCGCTGTCTCAGGGACCCCACAGCTGCTCCTTCCTACACCTTGCCTCACTCCCTACCTTTTCTCTCTGTCTCAGGGTCCGCACAGCTGCACCTTCCTACACCTTGCCTCACTCCCTACCTTTTCTCTCTGTCTCAGGGTCCCCACAGCTGCACCTTCCTACACATTGCCTCACTCCCTACCTTTTCTCTCTGTCTCAGGGTCCCCACAGCTGCTCCTTCCTACACCTTGCCTCACTCCCTACCTTTTCTCGCTGTCTCAGGGTCCCCACAGCTGCACCTTCCTACACCTTGTCTCACTCCCTACCTTTTCTCGCTGTCTCAGGGTCCCCACAGCTGCACCTTCCTACACCTTGTCTCACTCCCTACCTTTCCTCACTGTCTCAGGGTCCCCACAGCTGAACCTTCCTACACTTTGTCTCACTCCCTACCTTTTCTCGCTGTCTCAGGGTCCCCACAGCTGCACCTTCCTACACCTTGTCTCACTCCCTACCTTTCCTCACTGTCTCAGGGTCCCCACAGCTGAACCTTCCTACACTTTGTCTCACTCCCTACCTTTTCTCGCTGTCTCAGGGTCCCTACAGCTGAACCTTCCTACACCTTGCCTCACTCCCTACCTTTTCTCGTTATCTCAGGGTCCCCACAGCTGCACCTTCCTACACCTTGTCTCACTCCCTACCTTTTCTCGCTGTCTCAGGGTCCCCACAGCTGCACCTTCCTACACCTTGCCTCACTCCCTACCTTTTCTCGCTGTCTCAGAGTCCCCACAGCTGCACCTTCCTACACCTTGCCTCACTCCCTACCTTTCCTCACTGTCTCAGGGTCCCCACAGCTGCACCTTCCTACACCTTGCCTCATTCCCTACCTTTTCTCGCTGTCTCAGGGTCCCCACAGCTGCACCTTCCTACACCTTGCCTCACTCCCTACCTTTTCTCGCTGTCTCAGGGTCCCCACAGCTGCACCTGCCTACACCTTGCCTCATTCCCTACCTTTTCTCGCTGTCTCAGGGTCCCCACAGCTGCACCTGCCTACACCTTGCCTCACTCCCTACCTTTTCTCACTGTCTCAGGGTCCCCACAGCTGCACCTTCCTACACCTTGCCTCACTCCCTACCTTTTCTCGCTGTCTCAGGGTCCCCACAGCTGCACCTGCCTACACCTTGCCTCACTCCCTACCTTTTCTCGCTGTCTCAGGGTCCCCACAGTTGCACCTTCCTACACCTTGCCTCACTCCCTACCTTTTCTCGCTGTCTCAGAGTCCCCACAGCTGCACTTTCCTACACCTTGCCTCACTCCCTACCTTTTCTCGCTGTCTCAGGGTCCCCACAGCTGCACCTGCCTACACCTTACCTCACTCCCTACCTTTTCTCGTGGTCTCAGGGTCTCCACAGCTGCACTTTCCTACACCTTGCCTCACTCCCTACCTTTTCTCGCTGTCTCAGAGTCCCCACAGCTGCACTTTCCTACACCTTGCCTCACTCCCTACCTTTTCTCGCTGTCTCAGGGTCCCCACAGCTGCACCTGCCTACACCTTGCCTCACTCCCTACCTTTTCTCGCTGTCTCAGGGTCCCCACAGTTGCATCTTCCAACACCTTGCCTCACTCCCTACCTTTTCTCGCTGTCTCAGGGTCCTCACAGCTGCACCTTCCTACACCTTGCCTCACTCCCTACCTTTTCTCGCTGTCTCTGGGTCCCTACAACTGCACCTTCCTACACCTTGCCTCACTCCCTACCTTTTCTCGCTGTGTCAGAGTCCCCACAGCAGCACCTTTCTACACCTTGCCTCACTCCCTACCATTTCTCGCTGTCTCAGGGTCCCCACAGCTGCACCTTCCTACATCTTGCCTCACTCCCTACCTTTTCTCGCTGTCTCAGGGTCCCCACAGCTGCAGCTTCCTACACCTTGCCTCACTCCCTACCTTTTCTCGCTGTCTCAGGGTCCCCACAGCTGCACCTGCCTACACCTTGTCTCACTCCCTACCTCTTCTCGTTATCTCAGGGTCCCCACAGCTGCACCTTCCTACACCTTGCCTCACTCCCTACCTTTTCTCGCTGTCTCAGGGTCCCCACAGTTGCACCTTCCTACACCTTGCCTCACTCCCTACCTTTTCTTGCTGTCTCAGAGTCCCCACAGCAGCACCTTTCTACACCTTGCCTCACTCCCTACCATTTCTCGCTGCCTCATAGTCCCCACAGCTGCACCTTTCTACACCTTGCCTCACTCCCTACCTTTTCTCGCTGCGTCATAGTCCCCACAGCTGCACCTTTCTACACCTTGCCTCACTCCCTACCTTTTCTCTCTGTCTCAGGGTCCCCACAGCTGCACATTCCTACACCTTGCCTCACTCCCTACCTCTTCTCGTTATCTCGGGGTCCCCACAGCTGCACCTTCCTACACCTTGCCTCACTCCCTACCTCTTCTCGTTATCTCAGCGTCCCCACAGCTGCACCTTCCTACACTTTTTCTCACTCCCTACCTTTTCTCTCTGTCTCAGGGTCCCCACAGCTGCACATTCCTACACCTTGCCTCACTCCCTACCTCTTCTCGTTATCTCGGGGTCCCCACAGCTGCACCTTCCTACACCTTGCCTCACTCCCTACCTCTTCTCGTTATCTCAGCGTCCCCACAGCTGAACCTTCCTACACTTTGTCTCACTCCCTACCTTTTCTCTCTGTCTCAGGGTCCCCACAGCTGCACATTCCTACACCTTGCCTCACTCCCTACCTTTTCTCGCTGTCTCAGGGTCCCCACAGCTGCACCTTCCTACACCTTGCCTCACTCCCTACCTTTTCTCGCTGTCTCAGGGTCCCGACAGCTGCACCTTCCTACACCTTGCCTCACTCCCTACCTTTTCTCGCTGTCTCAGGGTCCCCACAGCTGCACCTTCCTACACCTTGCCTCACTCCCTACCTTTTCTCGCTGTCTCAGGGTCCCCACAGCTGCACCTTCCTACACCTTGCCTCACTCCCTACCTTTTCTCGCTGTCTCAGAGTCCCCACAGCTGCACCTTCCTACACCTTGCCTCACTCCCTACCTTTTCTCGCTGTCTCAGGGTCCCCACAGCTGCACCTTCCTACACCTTGCCTCACTCCCTACCTTTTCTCGCTGTCTCAGGGTCCCCACAGCTGCACCTTCCTACACCTTGCCTCACTCCCTACCTTTTCTCGCTGTCTCAGAGTCCCCACAGCTGCACCTTCCTACACCTTGCCTCACTCCCTACCTTTTCTCCCTGTCTCTGGGTCCCCCACAGCTGCTCCTTCCTACACCTTGCCTCACTCCCTACCTTTTCTCGCTGTCTCAGGGTCCCCACATCTGCACCTTCCTACACCTTGCCTCACTCCCTACCTTTTCTCGCTGTCTCAGGGACCCCACAGCTGCACATTCCTACACCTTACCTCACTCCCTACCTTTTCTCACTGTCTCAGGGTCCCCACAGCTGCTCCTTCCTACACCTTGCCTCACTCCCTACCTTTTCTCTCTGTCTCAGGGTCCCCACAGCTGCTCCTTCCTACACCTTGCCTCACTCCCTACCTTTTCTCGCTGTCTCAGAGTCCCCACAGCTGCACCTTCCTACACCCTGCCTCACTCCCTACCTTTTCTCGCTGTCTCAGGGACCCCACAGCTGCTCCTTCCTACACCTTGCCTCACTCCCTACCTTTTCTCTCTGTCTCAGGGTCCGCACAGCTGCACCTTCCTACACCTTGCCTCACTCCCTACCTTTTCTCGCTGTCTCAGGGTCCCCACAGCTGCACCTTAGTACACCTTGCCTCACTCCCTACCTTTTCTCTCTGTCTCAGGGTCCCCACAGCTGCACCTTCCTACACATTGCCTCACTCCCTACCTTTTCTCTCTGTCTCAGGGTCCCCACAGCTGCTCCTTCCTACACCTTGCCTCACTCCCTACCTTTTCTCGCTGTCTCAGGGTCCCCACAGCTGCACCTTCCTACACCTTGTCTCACTCCCTACCTTTTCTCGCTGTCTCAGGGTCCCCACAGCTGCACCTTCCTACACCTTGTCTCACTCCCTACCTTTCCTCACTGTCTCAGGGTCCCCACAGCTGAACCTTCCTACACTTTGTCTCACTCCCTACCTTTTCTCGCTGTCTCAGGGTCCCCACAGCTGCACCTTCCTACACCTTGTCTCACTCCCTACCTTTCCTCACTGTCTCAGGGTCCCCACAGCTGAACCTTCCTACACTTTGTCTCACTCCCTACCTTTTCTCGCTGTCTCAGGGTCCCTACAGCTGAACCTTCCTACACCTTGCCTCACTCCCTACCTTTTCTCGTTATCTCAGGGTCCCCACAGCTGCACCTTCCTACACCTTGTCTCACTCCCTACCTTTTCTCGCTGTCTCAGGGTCCCCACAGCTGCACCTTCCTACACCTTGCCTCACTCCCTACCTTTTCTCGCTGTCTCAGAGTCCCCACAGCTGCACCTTCCTACACCTTGCCTCACTCCCTACCTTTCCTCACTGTCTCAGGGTCCCCACAGCTGCACCTTCCTACACCTTGCCTCATTCCCTACCTTTTCTCGCTGTCTCAGGGTCCCCACAGCTGCACCTTCCTACACCTTGCCTCACTCCCTACCTTTTCTCGCTGTCTCAGGGTCCCCACAGCTGCTCCTTCCTACACCTTGCCTCACTCCCTACTTTTTCTCGCTGTCTCAGGGTCCCCACAGCTGCTCCTTCCTACACCTTGCCTCACTCCCTACTTTTTCTCGCTGTCTCAGGGTCCCCACAGCTGCTCCTTCCTACACCTTGCCTCACTCCCTACTTTTTCTCGCTGTCTCAGGGTCCCCACAGCTGCTCCTTCCTACACCTTGCCTCACTCCCTACTTTTTCTCGCTATCTCAGGGTCCCCACAGCTGCACCTTCCTACACCTTGTCTCACTCCCTACCTTTTCTCGCTGTCTCAGGGTCCCCACAGCTGCTCCTTCCTACACCTTGCCTCACTCCCTACCTTTTCTCGCTGTCTCAGGGTCCCCACAGCTGCACCTTCCTACACCTTGCCTCACTCCCTACCTTTTCTCACTGTCTCAGGGTCCCCACAGCTGCTCCTTCCTACACCTTGCCTCACTCCCTACCTTTTCTCGCTGTCTCAGGGTCCCCACAGTTGCACCTTCCTACACCTTGCCTCACTCCCTACCTTTTCTCGCTGTCTCAGGGTCCCCACAGCTGCACCTTCCTACACCTTTCCTCACTCCCTATCTTTCCTCGCTGTCTCAGGGTCCCCACAGCTGCTCCTTCCTACACCTTGCCTCACTCCCTACCTTTTCTCACTGTCTCAGGGTCCCCACAGTTGCACCTTCCTACACCTTGCCTCACTCCCTACCTTTTCTCGCTGTCTCAGGGTCCCCACAGCTGCACCTTCCTACACCTTTCCTCACTCCCTATCTTTCCTCGCTGTCTCAGGGTCCCCACAGCTGCACCTTCCTACACCTTGCCTCACTCCCTACCTTTTCTCGCTGTCTCAGGGTCCCCACAGCTGCACCTTCCTACACCTTGCCTCACTCCCTACCTTTTCTCGCTGTCTCAGGGTCCCCACAGCTGCACCTTCCTACACCTTGCCTCACTCCCTACCTTTCCTCACTGTCTCAGAGTCCCCACAGCTGCACCTTCCTACACCTTGCCTCACTCCCTACCTTTTCTCTCTGTCTCAGGGTCCCCACATCTGCACCTTCCTACACCTTTCCTCACTCCCTATCTTTCCTCGCTGTCTCAGGGTCCCCACAGCTGCACCTTCCTACACCTTGCCTCACTCCCTACCTTTTCTCGCTGTCTCAGAGTCCCCACAGCTGCACCTTCCTACACCTTGCCTCACTCCCTACCATTTCTCGCTGTCTCAGGGACCCCACAGCTGCACCTTCCTACACCTTGCCTCACTCCCTACCTTTTCTCGCTGTCTCAGAGTCCCCACAGCTGCACCTTTCTACACCTTGCCTTACTCCCTTCCTTTTCTCGTTATTTCAGTGTGGCACCCCTAGGGGTATTTGCCACAAAAATAGTTACTGACAGTAAGTACAAATACTAAAATAGCAAGACTGCACTACCACCTCCGGCCAGAAGGGGGAGCTCCAGAGACTCCCCTTGATCCATTCTGGTCTGAGAGAAGAAATGGCAGTTGGGCCAAGGAGCTGATAGTGAGAGGTCATACAGTTGAATCTCTAACAGCCCTGTGACTGTTACCAGGCCTAAATCACCGGCCTGAGGAGAAGAGGGATAGAGAAAAAGGACATTGTGAGAACCGAGTAGCATTAATCACTACCCAGAACAGGCGCAAAGACGGATACCGGATCCGTGGCTGTATTCATTATATATAATACAGCAACCGGAAAAACGTGAGGTGATATCAGCTTCACTAGGGTCGGATGCAGCAACAGACACAGAGTTCAGCGGTACTCCCAGAGGGGGTAAACCGATAAAAGGACTCGGGTTGCCCGTCGAACCAGGACCCGGTGGGGACAGATTGGGCCGGCAGCCAGTTCACATACAGCAGCAGGGCCACACAGAAATTGCGCACAATAAGAGGCGAAGACCCCGGCAGGGTCAAAGTAACTCAGAGTTCCCATACAGACTCCGGTGACAGGACTGGTTGTAAATCCTTTTATGTTAAAGTAAACTGGTTAAACGTTTCAGTGCCTCAGTCTTTCATTTGGACAATAGCCATCTATCCAGGATCGAGATCGTCACCGCTGGGAGAACCTGCTGCTGATCAAGTAAGTGCCTGTCCCCTCATGATACCCCTTACACTGTGCATTGCCTGAGGCCACAGCACCGGGTCAAGCCACCCGTGACATCCCCCTCAAGAGACAGACTCCATTGGTCCGGTGCTGGGTATCCCGGTCTCCTGGGCGTCACAATTGGCGTCACGAACAGGATCTAGCCAGCCCGTATACCGGGTATTGTGTGCCGTGATTGGAGCCCCAAACTGTGAAAACTGGGATGAAAAATCTTGAAAATTGACTTTATTAAAGAAAAATCAATTCCCCATTGAAAACTATTGAAAGTGACTTTTCCCCATTGGTTATAATGGAGTAAAGATGGCCGCCATCCCCTGAGGTAATCACTTCATAACCGTTAGGCACGAGACTGTTAATTGAGCTACGCCATCACCTGAGCCCCAGTCTAACTGAAAAACTTCAGAATCCGCCATTACAGAGCGCGGTGGGTGGGAGCAGCAGGGGGCGTGTCATTGTGGGCGGCACCAAGCTGAGCGCTCTGACATCAGAGCAAGGGGAAAATCGATCCTGCTGCACAGCGGAACGAATCTACACTATCCCGACGGAAGCGGAGGACCGGAAGGGTCCGGATTAACTAAGGGGGCACAGTATGTCGCAGCACGGAGACGCCGCAGCACTCGGCAACGCTAATGCAGCTGAAAGACAGAGTGTCAATAGAGAGTCCGGCAGCGCAGCGGTGCAAGGAGTGGCGCCCATCATGCCGGTGCTGATGCCATATACCCCGGGTGGCCCATGGCTTCCAATGTATGAAGGTGAGCCTAATACCCTTGACGATTTCAGAGAAAAGATGCTGGCCCATTTTGACATGTTCCCTGTGGGTGAAGTTCAGCGTGTTAGTCTCCTGATGATGCAGTTAAGTGGCCATGCTAAGCGAGAAGTCACAGCATGGGCAGCTGATCTAAAAGGCACTGTTGAACGCATATTTGCTGGATTAAAAGCTACATTTGAAACCACGGCCAGCAGCAAAGCTAAAATACGATTCTTTAGTTGCAAACAAAAAGTTAATGAGGACGTGAGAGACTTTGCCTTAAACCTGCAGGAAGCCCTTAAATCACTTACACTGGCTGAACCCATTTTTAACACCGGAGCGGATAAACTGCTAAGAGATCAATTTATTGAGGGACTCTACACCCCTTCTCACCGGGGGCATGTGAGCATGCTTGTTTTTAAGAACCCTGAATTGACATTTGCCCAATTAAAGGAGAGCGCTATACGTCTCCAGCTGGCAGAGGCACCTCGGGATCAGGATCCTGCGCAACCCATGGCAGAGGCACCTCAACAACAGGGAGTGCCAGTGACATCGGCTATGTCCGGGGCCATTGCTAAGCCCCTGGGGCCCAGTACTAATGAGGCTCTTCAACAAAAGCTTGACTCTTTAGCTGATGTTGTTGCTTCAATGGCTAAAACCATGCAGGAGATGAGAGGACACAAGATGGAGTTGGCAAACTGTAGAGAGGATGTTCCATGGATGAGACCCCGGAGATACCCGACATGGAGAGGACGACCCCGCGACCGCTACCAACCGGATGGACAGCCCATTTGCCGCCGTTGCCAGCAGCCGGGCCACTTTGCACGAGATTGTGATTTAAACGGGAATCCCCTGGGAATGCGGGCCGCTTCGCAGGAATGAACTTTCAAGGCCCAACACCCTGGCACAACAGGTACATCGGAGGACGACCCATTATCCCTATCGTGCTGGACGGAATTCCCCTCAACGCTTTGCTGGACACAGGTTCCCAGATTTCATCTATACCGTATATCCTTTATAAGAGGTACTGGGCTGATGCAGATATTGATAAAGGGCCCTCTGACGTTGAACTAGATATATGGGCCAGTAATGGTAAGTTGGTACCGAAACTAGGATTCAGGGAGATGACCATAAAGATTGGTAAAGTAGAACTGAAGAAACAGGGTATAATTGTTGTTGATGTTGACCGGCGGAACTGTGAACCAACTGTATTGATAGGAATGAATGTGTTAGAGAACTGCTTTTCCGAAGTCATTTCTGTCTTACAGCAAATTGCTGAAACTGCCCAATCCTGCCAGCAGAGAGTTCTCCGGAGGGAAATAAAAGTATTGATGTTAAGGCAACAGGTAGAAGTTGCAGGTAGAGAAATCGGCAGTGTGAGGGTAAGTGATCCAACGTCTATTGTAATCCCACCAAAAACAGAAATGCTGGTATGGTGTAGAGCAGCCATTGGTACTAAGGGACGAGATTATCAAGCCTTAATAGAACCAGTGTACACCGACAGCAGGCCCACTATACTCACAGCACGAGGGATAGTCGAGGTACACCGGGGACGAGTGCCGGTACGACTTTTGAACTGTGGAGAGGAAGAGGTCACTTTGCCAAGGTATGCTACAATGGCAAAGCTATATACTGTTGACAACAATGCCATCACAACCATTGAGCCCTTAGAACCAACCTGTCAGGTGGAAGGCAATGGCTCAGATGGAGAAATGGAGGATTGGTGCCAACAGCTACACGTGGGCATAAATTCAACACCTACCCATCAAAAACAAGGGGTGTATAGGCTAGTGACGGAATATGAACAAGTCTTCAGTAAACACCCATTGGACTTCGGACGGATAGAAGGGGTAGAACACACAATCCCCACAGGTGACCATCCCCCAATAAAAGAAAGATATAGACCCATACCGCTCGCTCACTATCAATGTGCAAAAGATATGCTGAGGGAAATGAAACAGGCCGGGGTAATAAGAGACAGCTGTAGCCCCTGGGCGGCCCCTCTAGTGATTGTCAAAAAAAAGGACGGAACCATGAGAATGTGCGTAGACTACCGGAAGATTAATAACATCACCCATAAAGACGCCTACCCCTTGCCTAGGATAGAAGAGTCCTTAACTGCTTTGAAATCTGCTAATTATTTTTCCACCTTAGACTTAACAAGCGGGTATTGGCAAGTCCCTGTGGCTGAGAGAGATAAGGAAAAGACGGCATTCACCACACCAATGGGTCTATGTGAATTTAATCGCATGCCGTTCGGACTCTGCAACGCATCCGGTACCTTCCAGCGGCTGATGGAATGCTGCCTCGGACACAAGAACTTCGAGACCGTCCTCCTGTACCTAGATGATGTGATCGTCTACTCAAAGACTTACGAACAACACTTAATAGACCTGGCAGAAGTGTTCGAAGCCTTATCCAGGTATGGCATGTGTGACGCCCAGGAGACCGGGATACCCAGCACCGGACCAATGGAGTCTGTCTCTTGAGGGGGATGTCACGGGTGGCTTGACCCGGTGCTGTGGCCTCAGGCAATGCACAGTGTAAGGGGTATCATGAGGGGACAGGCACTTACTTGATCAGCAGCAGGTTCTCCCAGCGGTGACGATCTCGATCCTGGATAGATGGCTATTGTCCAAATGAAAGACTGAGGCACTGAAACGTTTAACCAGTTTACTTTAACATAAAAGGATTTACAACCAGTCCTGTCACCGGAGTCTGTATGGGAACTCTGAGTTACTTTGACCCTGCCGGGGTCTTCGCCTCTTATTGTGCGCAATTTCTGTGTGGCCCTGCTGCTGTATGTGAACTGGCTGCCGGCCCAATCTGTCCCCTCCGGGTCCTGGTTCGACGGGCAACCCGAGTCCTTTTATCGGTTTACCCCCTCTGGGAGTACCGCTGAACTCTGTGTCTGTTGCTGCATCCGACCCTAGTGAAGCTGATATCACCTCACGTTTTTCCGGTTGCTGTATTATATATAATGAATACAGCCACGGATCCGGTATCCGTCTTTGCGCCTGTTCTGTGTAGTGATTAATGCTACCCGGTTCTCACAATGTCCTTTTTCTCTATCCCTCTTCTCCTCAGGCCGGTGATTTAGGCCTGGTAACAGTCACAGGGCTGTTAGAGATTCAACTGTATGACCTCTCACTATCAGCTCCTTGGCCCAACTGCCATTTCTTCTCTCAGACCAGAATGGATCAAGGGGAGTCTCTGGAGCTCCCCCTTCTGGCCGGAGGTGGTAGTGCAGTCTTGCTATTTTAGTATTTGTACTTACTGTCAGTAACTATTTTTGTGGCAAATACCCCTAGGGGTGCCACATTCCCCCTTAGTTAAGAACAGTACTCCGGGACTGTGGGACAATAACATTTTGAAATAACAATTAATATGTACAGAGTCTTAAAAATGAAAAGTTACAAAAACCACTCAAGGAAACAAAAATAGAGTTCTGTAAAAAGTCACTTCAAATAGCGTCCATTAATACAGTTCTATCCTTGAAGGTATTAGGAACGGCACTGTACTTAGTGTCCAGGAATTTAGTTCCATTTTTCCAACGGAGTTATCAATATAAAGTCTAAAGAAAGTTCAAAAAGAGCAAAAAGCAAAGTTCAAAAAGCAGTCTTTCCGGAGCTTTGATTTAGTGCCTCCGGGCTGATAAAAAGTTCAAGAATATGCAATAAGTTCATACAGACAAGTCTCTGTAGGCACTGGGCTTAAACGTTGCAGACTGATAGCAATGACTATACTACATTTTCTGTTTAACTATATACGGCATAACATATATACAATTCACATTATGAGCTTTATAGTTGGTAATCTGCATACCTGGCCGGTAATTGACCCTGGGTACTACGCTGTGATCTACGTAATAGCGGTGTCTCTTCATGTGGTGTACTACTGTCTACTGCGGATGTAGTATCTGCCCGCTCTGCTAAAGATAATTCCACGACTATGGAGTTGGCAAGTCCACCGTGAATGGGATTACTCTGACCAGGAATCTGTTCTTCCTGGCCTGGAACCTCCTGTAGTACGGGGTCAGCCTCTTCCTGTCTTGGGACTTCTGGTATTGGGTTCGGTGTTGGGTAAAAGGCCACCATGGGAACCACTACTGCACCATGGTATGTTAGTAGGGTTTTGGGAAAGTCTCCTATACAGGTGTGATACACTTCCTCTTCTTTTTCCTTTACTGGTTGAACCTGTATGGGTTGAATAACTTCTGGTTCTGGCTGGACAACGTCTGGCTCTTTCAATGCTTCCGGACATAATTTAAGATTGTCTCTTGACACTAGTACAGATGTTAAGCCTCCGTTTTTGCTAATGAGACACATTTTAGGATTATCCACTCTTGTTGGTAAAACTGTGTAGGGTACGGCTTCCCACTGATTGTCCAGTTTATTGGTTCGACGATTTCTCTTGAGCACTTGGTCACCCGGTCTTAATGGGGTCGCTAGAGCATTCTGGTTGAAAGTTCGCTCTTGTCTTTCTCTAGTTTGCTGAAGGCTTCTTTCCACACTCTCTTGCACTTGGCGATACTGCTTTTGCCGTATGATATCCCAATTGGAGTCTTGAACTTCTGCGTCTGGTTTCAGAATTCCCATTTCTAGATCGATTGGTAATTGGCCGGGTCTTGCACGCATAAGGTAAGCTGGGGTGCAGTTGGTGGAGCTCACCGGGACATGATTATACAGATCCACCAAGTCAGGCAATTTCTCTGGCCATTGATTCCTTTCTGTCTCAGGTAAAGTCTTTAGTAGGTCTATTACAATATGGTTCATCTTCTCGCATAAGCCGTTTGTTTGTGGATGATAGGCCGTCGTCCGGATCTTTTTGCAACCATACATATTACAGAATTCTATGAAGATCTCTGATTCAAAGGCTGTACCTTGGTCGGTGAGAACCGGTTCCGGATATCCATGGGGTCTACAAAAGTACGTTTGGAACGCTTTGGCTGCTGTTTTTGCTGTCAGATCTTTTACGGGTACTACTACCAAGAAACGTGAATAATGGTCCACGATGGTCAAGGCATAGACATAGCCGGACCGGCTTGGTGTCAACTTCACGTGGTCCATGGCTACAAGTTCAAGTGGTTGTTTGGTGATTATGGGCTGCAGTGGTGCTCTTTGGTTCTTTTGATCGTTTCTTCTGAGGTTGCACGGGCCACAATTTCTGCACCACTGTTCGATTGATTTTCTCATCCCGACCCAATAAAATCTTTCTCTTAGAAGTACTTCTAACTTTTTCCAACCGAAGTGACCAGCACCATTATGGTAAGCTTCGAGGACCATCTTCACATCTTGTTTAGGCACAATAATCTGCCAAACCAATTCATGTGTTTTCGGATTGGTGTATCTTCTACAGAGCTTCCCTTGATACAGGAACATTTTGCCTCTCTCTTTCCAGAGTTGATGCGTCTCTTCTGGGGCATCCTCATAGGGATATGCACTTTGCTCAGTCAACAGTTCCTTCACCAACTTCACAGCCGGATTGCTGTCTTGGGTGTCAGCCCATCTATGGTGTGCTAACGGATTAAAATTCACCTCTTGTTGTTTCTGATAGGTACTTGACTGATGATGTTTTGCCTTGGGACGATGGAAGGCTGGTAGTTCAATTTCTTCAAGCTCCCCCGTTTCCTCTTCTACATCTCTCAAGTGTGGCATCCGGGATAGGGCATCGGCATTTCCATTCTTGCGACCTGCTCGATACTTGATTATGAAGTTGTAATTAGATAACCGGGCTATCCATCGCTGTTCTAACGCACCTAATTTGGCTGTGTCCAGGTGGGTCAACGGATTGTTGTCAGTATAGACAATAAATTCTGCAGCGGCCAGATAGTGTTTGAAACGCTCCGTCACAGCCCAAACTACTGCCAGTAGTTCCAATTTGAAGGAGCTGTAATTTTCTGAATTTCTTTCAGTAGGCCGGAGCTTTCTACTTGCAAAGGCGATGACTTTCTCCCGACCTTCTTGCTTTTGTGACAGCACCGCTCCTAGTCCCACATTACTGGCATCGGTGTAGAGGATGAAAGGTTTATGGTAATCTGGGTATGCCAGAACCTCTTCTCCGGTTAGTGCCTTCTTTAGTTGTTCAAAGGAGTCTTCCCTTTCGTCGTTCCACTGAAAAGGAGGGTTTCGGTTTGAAGGTTTCTTCGTCTGCCCTACCAAGGTGTCTTGCAAGGGTGCTGCCAACTTGGTAAATCCTTTTATAAATCTGCGATAGTAACCCACCAATCCCAGGAATTGTCTCACTTCTTTTGCGCTGGTAGGTCTTGGCCAATCCCTTATGGCGCTTATTTTCTCGGGATCTGGTGCTACTCCCTCCGAACTCACGATGTGTCCCAGGTACTGTACCTTTGGCTTGAGAAGGTGACATTTGGATGGCTTGATTTTCATGTGTGGCACCCCTAGGGGTATTTGCCACAAAAATAGTTACTGACAGTAAGTACAAATACTAAAATAGCAAGACTGCACTACCACCTCCGGCCAGAAGGGGGAGCTCCAGAGACTCCCCTTGATCCATTCTGGTCTGAGAGAAGAAATGGCAGTTGGGCCAAGGAGCTGATAGTGAGAGGTCATACAGTTGAATCTCTAACAGCCCTGTGACTGTTACCAGGCCTAAATCACCGGCCTGAGGAGAAGAGGGATAGAGAAAAAGGACATTGTGAGAACCGGGTAGCATTAATCACTACCCAGAACAGGCGCAAAGACGGATACCGGATCCGTGGCTGTATTCATTATATATAATACAGCAACCGGAAAAACGTGAGGTGATATCAGCTTCACTAGGGTCGGATGCAGCAACAGACACAGAGTTCAGCGGTACTCCCAGAGGGGGTAAACCGATAAAAGGACTCGGGTTGCCCGTCGAACCAGGACCCGGAGGGGACAGATTGGGCCGGCAGCCAGTTCACATACAGCAGCAGGGCCACACAGAAATTGCGCACAATAAGAGGCGAAGACTCCGGCAGGGTCAAAGTAACTCAGAGTTCCCATACAGACTCCGGTGACAGGACTGGTTGTAAATCCTTTTATGTTAAAGTAAACTGGTTAAACGTTTCAGTGCCTCAGTCTTTCATTTGGACAATAGCCATCTATCCAGGATCAGGATCGTCACCGCTGGGAGAACCTGCTGCTGATCAAGTAAGTGCCTGTCCCCTCATGATACCCCTTACACTGTGCATTGCCTGAGGCCACAGCAGCGGGTCAAGCCACCCGTGACATCCCCCTCAAGAGACAGACTCCATTGGTCCGGTGCTGGGTATCCCGGTCTCCTGGGCGTCACAATTGGCGTCACGAACAGGATCTAGCCAGCCCGTATACCGGGTATTGTGTGCCGTGATTGGAGCCCAAAACTGTGAAAACTGGGATGAAAAATCTTGAAAATTGACTTTATTAAAGAAAAATCAATTCCCCATTGAAAACTATTGAAAGTGACTTTTCCCCATTGGTTATAATGGAGTAAAGATGGCCGCCATCCCCTGAGGTAATCACTTCATAACCGTTAGGCACGAGACTGTTAATTGAGCTACGCCATCACCTGAGCCCCAGTCTAACTGAAAAACTTCAGAATCCGCCATTACAGAGCGCGGTGGGTGGGAGCAGCAGGGGGCGTGTCATTGTGGGCGGCACCAAGCTGAGCGCTCTGACATCAGAGCAAGGGGAAAATCGATCCTGCTGCACAGCGGAACGAATCTACACTATCCCGACGGAAGCGGAGGACCGGAAGGGTCCGGATTAACTAAGGGGGCACAGTATGTCGCAGCACGGAGACGCCGCAGCACTCGGCAACGCTAATGCAGCTGAAAGACAGAGTGTCAATAGAGAGTCCGGCAGCGCAGCGGTGCAAGGAGTGGCGCCCATCATGCCGGTGCTGATGCCATATACCCCGGGTGGCCCATGGCTTCCAATGTATGAAGGTGAGCCTAATACCCTTGACGATTTCAGAGAAAAGATGCTGGCCCATTTTGACATGTTCCCTATGGGTGAAGTTCAGCGTGTTAGTCTCCTGATGATGCAGTTAAGTGGCCATGCTAAGCGAGAAGTCACAGCATGGGCAGCTGATCTAAAAGGCACTGTTGAACGCATATTTGCTGGATTAAAAGCTACATTTGAAACCACGGCCAGCAGCAAAGCTAAAATACGATTCTTTAATTGCAAACAAAAAGCTAATGAGGGCGTGAGAGACTTTGCCTTAAACCTGCAGGAAGCCCTTAAATCACTTACACTGGCTGAACCCATTTTTAACACCGGAGCGGATAAACTGCTAAGAGATCAATTTATTGAGGGACTCTACACCCCTTCTCACCGGGGGCATGTGAGCATGCTTGTTTTTAAGAACCCTGAATTGACATTTGCCCAATTAAAGGAGAGCGCTATACGTCTCCAGCTGGCAGAGGCACCTCGGGATCAGGATCCTGCGCAACCCATGGCAGAGGCACCTCAACAACAGGGAGTGCCAGTGACATCAGCTATGTCTGGGGCCATTGCTAAGCCCCTGGGGCCCAGTACTAATGAGGCTCTTCAACAAAAGCTTGACTCTTTAGCTGATGTTGTTGCTTCAATGGCTAAAACCATGCAGGAGATGAGAGGACACAAGATGGAGTTGGCAAACTGTAGAGAGGATGTTCCATGGATGAGACCCCGGAGATACCCGACATGGAGAGGACGACCCCGCGACCGCTACCAACCGGATGGACAGCCCATTTGCCGCCGTTGCCAGCAGCCGG
This sequence comes from Ranitomeya imitator, assembly GCF_032444005.1. Lineage (NCBI taxonomy): Eukaryota > Metazoa > Chordata > Amphibia > Anura > Dendrobatidae > Ranitomeya > Ranitomeya imitator. The sequence goes on from NC_091283.1 coordinate 31,395,062, forward strand.
GCCACTTTGCACGAGATTGTGATTTAAACGGGAATCCCCTGGGAATGCGGGCCGCTTCGCAGGAATGAACTTTCAAGGCCCAACACCCTGGCACGACAGGTACATCGGAGGACGACCCATTATCCCTATCGTGCTGGACGGAATTCCCCTCAACGCTTTGCTGGACACAGGTTCCCAGATTTCATCTATACCGTATATCCTTTATAAGAGGTACTGGGCTGATGCAGATATTGATAAAGGGCCCTCTGATGTTGAACTAGATATATGGGCCAGTAATGGTAAGTTGGTACCGAAACTAGGATTCAGGGAGATGACCATAAAGATTGGTAAAGTAGAACTGAAGAAACAGGGTATAATTGTTGTTGATGTTGACCGGCGGAACTGTGAACCAACTGTATTGATAGGAATGAATGTGTTAGAGAACTGCTTTTCCGAAGTCATTTCTGTCTTACAGCAAATTGCTGAAACTGCCCAATCCTGCCAGCAGAGAGTTCTCCGGAGGGAAATAACAGTATTGATGTTAAGGCAACAGGTAGAAGTTGCAGGTGGAGAAATCGGCAGTGTGAGGGTAAGTGATCCAACGTCTATTGTAATCCCACCAAAAACAGAAATGCTGGTATGGTGTAGAGCAGCCATTGGTACTAAGGGACGAGATTATCAAGCCTTAATAGAACCAGTGTACACCGACAGCAGGCCCACTATACTCACAGCACGAGGGATAGTCGAGGTACACCGGGGACGAGTGCCGGTACGACTTTTGAACTGTGGAGAGGAAGAGGTCACTTTGCCAAGGTATGCTACAATGGCAAAGCTATATACTGTTGACAACAATGCCATCACAACCATTGAGCCCTTAGAACCAACCTGTCAGGTGGAAGGCAATGGCTCAGATGGAGAAATGGAGGATTGGTGCCAACAGCTACACGTGGGCATAAATTCAACACCTACCCATCAAAAACAAGGGGTGTATAGGCTAGTGACGGAATATGAACAAGTCTTCAGTAAACACCCATTGGACTTCGGACGGATAGAAGGGGTAGAACACACAATCCCCACAGGTGACCATCCCCCAATAAAAGAAAGATATAGACCCATACCGCCCGCTCACTATCAATGTGCAAAAGATATGCTGAGGGAAATGAAACAGGCCGGGGTAATAAGAGACAGCTGTAGCCCCTGGGCGGCCCCTCTAGTGATTGTCAAAAAAAAGGACGGAACCATGAGAATGTGCGTAGACTACCGGAAGATTAATAACATCACCCATAAAGACGCCTACCCCTTGCCTAGGATAGAAGAGTCCTTAACTGCTTTGAAATCTGCTAATTATTTTTCCACCTTAGACTTAACAAGCGGGTATTGGCAAGTCCCTGTGGCTGAGAGAGATAACGAAAAGACGGCATTCACCACACCAATGGGTCTATGTGAATTTAATCGCATGCCGTTCGGACTCTGCAACGCATCCGGTACCTTCCAGCGGCTGATGGAATGCTGCCTCGGACACAAGAACTTCGAGACCGTCCTCCTGTACCTAGATGATGTGATCGTCTACTCAAAGACTTACGAACAACACTTAATAGACCTGGCAGAAGTGTTCGAAGCCTTATCCAGGTATGGCATGAAAGTCAAGCCATCCAAATGTCACCTTCTCAAGCCAAAGGTACAGTACCTGGGACACATCGTGAGTTCGGAGGGAGTAGCACCAGATCCCGAGAAAATAAGCGCCATAAGGGATTGGCCAAGACCTACCAGCGCAAAAGAAGTGAGACAATTCCTGGGATTGGTGGGTTACTATCGCAGATTTATAAAAGGATTTACCAAGTTGGCAGCACCCTTGCAAGACACCTTGGTAGGGCAGACGAAGAAACCTTCAAACCGAAACCCTCCTTTTCAGTGGAACGACGAAAGGGAAGACTCCTTTGAACAACTAAAGAAGGCACTAACCGGAGAAGAGGTTCTGGCATACCCAGATTACCATAAACCTTTCATCCTCTACACCGATGCCAGTAATGTGGGACTAGGAGCGGTGCTGTCACAAAAGCAAGAAGGTCGGGAGAAAGTCATCGCCTTTGCAAGTAGAAAGCTCCGGCCTACTGAAAGAAATTCAGAAAATTACAGCTCCTTCAAATTGGAACTACTGGCAGTAGTTTGGGCTGTGACGGAGCGTTTCAAACACTATCTGGCCGCTGCAGAATTTATTGTCTATACTGACAACAATCCGTTGACCCACCTGGACACAGCCAAATTAGGTGCGTTAGAACAGCGATGGATAGCCCGGTTATCTAATTACAACTTCATAATCAAGTATCGAGCAGGTCGCAAGAATGGAAATGCCGATGCCCTATCCCGGATGCCACACTTGAGAGATGTAGAAGAGGAAACGGGGGAGCTTGAAGAAATTGAACTACCAGCCTTCCATCGTCCCAAGGCAAAACATCATCAGTCAAGTACCTATCAGAAACAACAAGAGGTGAATTTTAATCCGTTAGCACACCATAGATGGGCTGACACCCAAGACAGCAATCCGGCTGTGAAGTTGGTGAAGGAACTGTTGACTGAGCAAAGTGCATATCCCTATGAGGATGCCCCAGAAGAGACGCATCAACTCTGGAAAGAGAGAGGCAAAATGTTCCTGTATCAAGGGAAGCTCTGTAGAAGATACACCAATCCGAAAACACATGAATTGGTTTGGCAGATTATTGTGCCTAAACAAGATGTGAAGATGGTCCTCGAAGCTTACCACAATGGTGCTGGTCACTTCGGTTGGAAAAAGTTAGAAGTACTTCTAAGAGAAGTTCAAGACTCCAATTGGGATATCATACGGCAAAAGCAGTATCGCCAAGTGCAAAAGAGTGTGGAAAGAAGCCTTCAGCAAACTAGAGAAAGACAAGAGCGAACTTTCAACCAGAATGCTCTAGCGACCCCATTAAGACCGGGTGACCAAGTGCTCAAGAGAAATCGTCGAACCAATAAACTGGACAATCAGTGGGAAGCCGTACCCTACACAGTTTTACCAACAAGAGTGGATAATCCTAAAATGTGTCTCATTAGCAAAAACGGAGGCTTAACATCTGTACTAGTGTCAAGAGACAATCTTAAATTATGTCCGGAAGCATTGAAAGAGCCAGACGTTGTCCAGCCAGAACCAGAAGTTATTCAACCCATACAGGTTCAACCAGTAAAGGAAAAAGAAGAGGAAGTGTATCACACCTGTATAGGAGACTTTCCCAAAACCCTACTAACATACCATGGTGCAGTAGTGGTTCCCATGGTGGCCTTTTACCCAACACCGAACCCAATACCAGAAGTCCCAAGACAGGAAGAGGCTGACCCCGTACTACAGGAGGTTCCAGGCCAGGAAGAACAGATTCCTGGTCAGAGTAATCCCATTCACGGTGGACTTGCCAACTCCATAGTCGTGGAATTATCTTTAGCAGAGCGGGCAGATACTACATCCGCAGTAGACCGTAGTACACCACATGAAGAGACACCGCTATTACGTAGATCACAGCGTAGTACCCAGGGTCAATTACCGGCCAGGTATGCAGATTACCAACTATAAAGCTCATAATGTGAATTGTATATATGTTATGCCGTATATAGTTAAACAGAAAATGTAGTATAGTCATTGCTATCAGTCTGCAACGTTTAAGCCCAGTGCCTACAGAGACTTGTCTGTATGAACTTATTGCATATTCTTGAACTTTTTATCAGCCCGGAGGCACTAAATCAAAGCTCCGGAAAGACTGCTTTTTGAACTTTGCTTTTTGCTCTTTTTGAACTTTCTTTAGATTTTATATTGATAACTCCGTTGGAAAAATGGAACTAAATTCCTGGACACTAAGTACAGTGCCGTTCCTAATACCTTCAAGGATAGAACTGTATTAATGGACGCTATTTGAAGTGACTTTTTACAGAACTCTATTTTTGTTTCCTTGAGTGGTTTTTGTAACTTTTCATTTTTAAGACTCTGTACATATTAATTGTTATTTCAAAATGTTATTGTCCCACAGTCCCGGAGTACTGTTCTTAACTAAGGGGGAATGTGGCACCCCTAGGGGTATTTGCCACAAAAATAGTTACTGACAGTAAGTACAAATACTAAAATAGCAAGACTGCACTACCACCTCCGGCCAGAAGGGGGAGCTCCAGAGACTCCCCTTGATCCATTCTGGTCTGAGAGAAGAAATGGCAGTTGGGCCAAGGAGCTGATAGTGAGAGGTCATACAGTTGAATCTCTAACAGCCCTGTGACTGTTACCAGGCCTAAATCACCGGCCTGAGGAGAAGAGGGATAGAGAAAAAGGACATTGTGAGAACCGGGTAGCATTAATCACTACACAGAACAGGCGCAAAGACGGATACCGGATCCGTGGCTGTATTCATTATATATAATACAGCAACCGGAAAAACGTGAGGTGATATCAGCTTCACTAGGGTCGGATGCAGCAACAGACACAGAGTTCAGCGGTACTCCCAGAGGGGGTAAACCGATAAAAGGACTCGGGTTGCCCGTCGAACCAGGACCCGGAGGGGACAGATTGGGCCGGCAGCCAGTTCACATACAGCAGCAGGGCCACACAGAAATTGCGCACAATAAGAGGCGAAGACCCCGGCAGGGTCAAAGTAACTCAGAGTTCCCATACAGACTCCGGTGACAGGACTGGTTGTAAATCCTTTTATGTTAAAGTAAACTGGTTAAACGTTTCAGTGCCTCAGTCTTTCATTTGGACAATAGCCATCTATCCAGGATCGAGATCGTCACCGCTGGGAGAACCTGCTGCTGATCAAGTAAGTGCCTGTCCCCTCATGATACCCCTTACACTGTGCATTGCCTGAGGCCACAGCACCGAGTCAAGCCACCCGTGACATCCCCCTCAAGAGACAGACTCCATTGGTCCGGTGCTGGGTATCCCGGTCTCCTGGGCGTCACATCAGGGTCCCCACAGTTGCACCTTCCTACACCTTGCCTCACTCCCTACCTTTCCTCACTGTCTCAGAGTCCCCACAGCTGCACCGTCCTACACTTTGTCTCACTCCCTACCATTTCTCGCTGTCTCAGGGACCCCACAGCTGCACCTTCCTACACCTTGCCTCACTCCCTACCTTTCCTCACTGTCTCAGAGTCCCCACAGCTGCACCTTCCTACACTTTGTCTCACTCCCTACCATTTCTCGCTGTCTCAGGGACCCCACAGCTGCACCTTCCTACACCTTGCCTCACTCCCTACCTTTTCTCGCTGTCTCAGAGTCCCCACAGCTGCACCTTCCTACACCTTGCCTCACTCCCTACCTTTTCTCGCTGTCTCAGGGTCCCCACAGCTGCACCTTCCTACACCTTGCCTCACTCCCTACCTTGTCTCGCTGTAACAGGGTCCCCACAGCTGCACCGTCCTACACCTTGCCTCACTCCCTACTTTTTCTCGCTGTCTCAGGGTCCCCACAGCTGCACCTTCCTACACCTTGCCTCACTCCCTACCTTTCCTCGCTGTCTCAGAGTCCCCACAGCTGCACCTTCCTACACCTTGCCTCACTCCCTACCTTTTCTCGCTGTCTCAGGGTCCCCACAGCTGCACCTTCCTACACCTTGCCTCACTCCCTACCTTTTCTCGCTGTCTCAGGGACCCCACAGCTGCACCTTCCTACACCTTGCCTCACTCCCTACCTTTTCTCGCTGTCTCAGGGTCCCCACAGCTGCACCTTCCTACACCTTGCCTCACTCCCTACCTTTTCTCACTGTCTCAGGGTCCCCACAGCTGCTCCTTTCTACACCTTGCCTCACTCCCTACCTTTTCTCGCTGTCTCAGGGTCCCCACAGCTGCACCTTCCTACACCTTGCCTCACTCCCTACCTTTTCTCTCTGTCTCAGGGTCCCCACAGCTGCACCTTCCTACACCTTGTCTCACTCCCTACCTTTTCTCGCTGTCTCAGGGACCCCACAGCTGCACCTTCCTACACCTTGCCTCACTCCCTACCTTTTCTCACTGTCTCAGGGTCCCCACAGCTACTCCTTCCTACACCTTGCCTCACTCCCTACCTTTTCTCGCTGTCTCAGGGTCCCCACAGCTGCACCTTCCTACACCTTGCCTCACTCCCTACCTTTTCTCTCTGTCTCAGGGTCCCCACAGCTGCACATTCCTACACCTTGTCTCACTCCCTACCTTTCCTCGCTGTCTCAGGGTCCCCACAGCTGCTCCTTCCTACACCTTGCCTCACTCCCTACCTTTTCTCGCTGTCTCAGGGTCCCCACAGCTGCACCTTCCTACACCTTGCCTCACTCCCTACCTTTTCTCGCTGTCTCACGGTCCCCACAGCTGCACCTTCCTACACCTTGCCTCACTCCCTACCTTTTCTCACTGTCTCAGGGTCCCCACAGCTGCTCCTTCCTACACCTTGCCTCACTCCCTACCTTTTCTCGCTGTCTCAGGGTCCCCACAGCTGCACCTTCCTACACCTTTCCTCACTGCCTACCTTTTCTCGCTGTCTCAGGGTCCCCACAGCTGCACCTTCCTACACCTTGCCTCACTCCCTACCTTTTCTCGCTGTCTCAGGGTCCCCACAGCTGCACCTTCCTACACCTTGCCTCACTCCCTACCTTTTCTCACTGTCTCAGGGTCCCCACAGCTGCTCCTTCCTACACCTTGCCTCACTCCCTACCTTTTCTCGCTGTCTCAGGGTCCCCACAGCTGCACCTTCCTACACCTTGCCTCACTCCCTACCTTTTCTCTCTGTCTCAGGGTCCCCACAGCTGCACCTTCCTACACCTTGTCTCACTCCCTACCTTTTCTCGCTGTCTCAGGGACCCCACAGCTGCACCTTCCTACACCTTGCCTCACTCCCTACCTTTTCTCACTGTCTCAGGGTCCCCACAGCTGCTCCTTCCTACACCTTGCCTCACTCCCTACCTTTTCTCGCTGTCTCAGGGTCCCCACAGCTGCACCTTCCTACACCTTGCCTCACTCCCTACCTTTTCTCTCTGTCTCAGGGTCCCCACAGCTGCACCTTCCTACACCTTGTCTCACTCCCTACCTTTCCTCGCTGTCTCAGGGTCCCCACAGCTGCTCCTTCCTACACCTTGCCTCACTCCCTACCTTTTCTCGCTGTCTCAGGGTCCCCACAGCTGCACCTTCCTACACCTTGCCTCACTCCCTACCTTTTCTCGCTGTCTCACGGTCCCCACAGCTGCACCTTCCTACACCTTGCCTCACTCCCTACCTTTTCTCACTGTCTCAGGGTCCCCACAGCTGTTCCTTCCTACACCTTGCCTCACTCCCTACCTCTTCTCGTTATCTCGGGGTCCCCATAGGTGCACCTTCCTACACCTTGCCTCACTCCCTACCTTTTCTCGCTGTCTCAGGGTCCCCACAGCTGCACCTTCCTACACCTTGCCTCACTCCCTACCTTTTCTCGCTGTCTCAGAGTCCCCACAGCTGCACCTTCCTACACCTTGCCTCACTCCCTACCTTTTCTCGCTGTCTGAGGGTCCCCACAGCTGCTCCTTCCTACACCTTGTCTCACTCCCTACCTTTTCTCGCTGTCTCAGAGTCCCCACAGCTGCACCTTCCTACACCTTTCCTCACTCCCTATCTTTCCTCGCTGTCTCAGGGTCCCCACAGCTGCACCTTCCTACACCTTGCCTCACTCCCTACCTTTTCTCGCTGTCTCAGGGTCCCCACAGCTGCACCTTCCTACACCTTGCCTCACTCCCTACCTTTTCTCGCTGTCTCAGGGTCCCCACAGCTGCACCTTCCTACACCTTGCCTCACTCCCTACCTTTTCTCGCTGTCTCAGGGACCCCACAGCTGCACCTTCCTACACCTTGCCTCACTCCCTACCTTTTCTCTTTATCTCAGGGTCCCCACAGTTGCACCTTTCTACACCTTGCCTCACTCCCTACCTTTCCTCACTGTCTCAGAGTCCCCACAGCTGCACCTTCCTACACCTTGCCTCACTCCCTACCTTTTCTCTCTGTCTCAGGGTCCCCACAGCTGCACCTTGCTACACCTTTCCTCACTCCCTATCTTTCCTCGCTGTCTCAGGGTCCCCACAGCTGCACCTTCCTACACCTTGCCTCACTCCCTACCTTTTCTCGCTGTCTCAGGGACCCCACAGCTGCACCTTCCTACACCTTGCCTCACTCCCTACCTTTACTCGCTGTCTCAGAGTCCCCACAGCTGCACCTTCCTACACCTTGCCTCACTCCCTACCTTTTCTCGCTGTCTCAGAGTCCCCACAGCTGCACCTTTCTACACCTTGCCTCACTCCCTACCTTTCCTCTCTATCTCAGGGTCCCCACAGCTGCACCTTCCTACACCTTGTCTCAATCCCTACCTTTTCTCGCTGTCTCAGGGTCCCCACAGCTGCACCTTTCTACACCTTGCCTCACTCCCTACCTTTCCTCTCTATCTCAGGGTCCCCACAGCTGCACCTTCCTACACCTTGTCTCACTCCCTACCTTTTCTCGCTGTCTCAGAGTCCCCACAGCTGCACCTTCCTACACCTTGCCTCACTCCCTTCCTTTTCTCGTTATTTCAGGGTCCCCACAGCTGCACCTGCCTACACCTTGCCTCACTCCCTACCTTTTCTCACTGTCTCAGGGTCCCCACAGCTACTCCTTCCTACACCTTGCCTCACTCCCTACCTTTTCTCGCTGTCTCAGGGTCCCCACAGCTGCACCTTCCTACACCTTGTCTCACTCCCTACCTTTTCTCGCTGTCTCAGGGACCCCACAGCTGCACCTTCCTACACCTTGCCTCACTCCCTACCTTTTCTCACTGTCTCAGGGTCCCCACAGCTACTCCTTCCTACACCTTCCCTCACTCCCTACCTTTTCTCGCTGTCTCAGGGTCCCCACAGCTGCACCTTCCTACACCTTGCCTCACTCCCTACCTTTTCTCTCTGTCTCAGGGTCCCCACAGCTGCACCTTCCTACACCTTGTCTCACTCCCTACCTTTCCTCGCTGTCTCAGGGTCCCCACAGCTGCTCCTTCCTACACCTTGCCTCACTCCCTACCTTTTCTCGCTGTCTCAGGGTCCCCACAGCTGCACCTTCCTACACCTTGCCTCACTCCCTACCTTTTCTCGCTGTCTCACGGTCCCCACAGCTGCACCTTCCTACACCTTGCCTCACTCCCTACCTTTTCTCACTGTCTCAGGGTCCCCACAGCTGCTCCTTCCTACACCTTGCCTCACTCCCTACCTTTTCTCGCTGTCTCAGGGTCCCCACAGCTGCACCTTCCTACACCTTTCCTCACTGCCTACCTTTTCTCGCTGTCTCAGGGTCCCCACAGCTGCACCTTCCTACACCTTGCCTCACTCCCTACCTTTTCTCGCTGTCTCAGGGTCCCCACAGCTGCACTTTCCTACACCTTGCCTCACTCCCTACCTTTTCTCACTGTCTCAGGGTCCCCACAGCTGCTCCTTCCTACACCTTGCCTCACTCCCTACCTTTTCTCGCTGTCTCAGGGTCCCCACAGCTGCACCTTCCTACACCTTGCCTCACTCCCTACCTTTTCTCTCTGTCTCAGGGTCCCCACAGCTGCACCTTCCTACACCTTGTCTCACTCCCTACCTTTTCTCGCTGTCTCAGGGACCCCACAGCTGCACCTTCCTACACCTTGCCTCACTCCCTACCTTTTCTCACTGTCTCAGGGTCCCCACAGCTGCTCCTTCCTACACCTTGCCTCACTCCCTACCTTTTCTCGC